>NC_044000.1:18291000-18617500 GCF_902150065.1 Myripristis murdjan
TTTTTCATTATTTATTTGTTAATTGCTGCCATAGGTGTGCTGTATTATGATTTGATCCACTGAATGAATGATTCCCTAAAATTAAAATTTTCAGGAATTTGACAATGAATATCCAATTTTCTTTATCAAACGCCTTCTCAGTGTTAAGTGAAAGGATAATGGTCTTGATCTTCTTTTGACTGGAAGTATGAATTAAATTAAACAGTCATTGGCGTCTACCTTTTATTAATCCTGTTTTGTCTGGGTGTATGAGAGATTGGATGATTGATTCAGTCTGAATTGCTAAAGCTTTGCTAATAATGTTGATTAATGCTGTCTGTGTTGATAAGGGAGACAGGTCTATAACTTCACTTTAGCAGAGAGTGGAGTCTTTGTTTGACTTGATGATAGTTGTGTGATGTGTGTGTGTGTGTGTGTGTGTGCGTGCGTGCACATGTGCATGTGCATGTGCATGTGCATGTGCGTGTGAGTGTTTTTCTAACCTGTTGATCTTTCCTAACGTGCGGTAATGTGATACTATCAAGGAAGATGTCTATTTCTGAAATGTTATTTTTTTATTTCATTGCTGTATAAATCTGAGAAATATTTCTTAAAAACGTAGTTTGTTGGTTGTTTACCTTATTCTCCGCTGAGTTTTCTATTGTTGAGATGAAAATTTTCCTTTATTATTTTTAGGTTGATTTTCCTAGTATTTTCCTGATTTTTCATTATGTATGTATCAGTTGTATCATAATCCTTGTGATAGAAATGTTGTTGTTGTTGTTGTTAATAATATTATCCAGCTGAAAGTTTGTTTCTCTGACTTCTTTAATGCTTCTGTGGGGTTTGGTGAGAGTTGTATAATTTTTTGTTTAAGATTGTTCTCCAATTGTTATTCTTTCTCACTTTCTTTCTTTCTTTCTTTCTTTCTTTCTTTCTTTATTTTTTGCTATGTGGAGGATGAAATTATTTTCCCTCTTAGTTCTGCTTTTGCTGTTTCCTAGATGAGTATTGGTGAGGTATTTGGAGAGTAGTTAATTTCCAGAAAGAATGCCCACTCTTCCTTGAAATATTTGTTAAATTCTTTGTCTGTAAGAAAGGAAAACATATTTTAATCTCTGTTTTTTTTACTGAGTGTAAAACTAATTAGGGTGTGGTTTGATATAATCATTGGGTGGATTATGATGTGGGAGATATCTTCCATTGTTGAGTTGCTTGTGCATGCAGAGGTAACCAGCTGGTAAGAAGGACTGATGGACTGTGGAGAAATGAGTGAATTCTTTAGCTATTGGGTTTTATAGCTACCAACAATCACTAAAGACCGAGTTCTGCCATGTACTGTACCATGAATTTTTCAACAGTCATGTAATTTTAGATACCATGTGCCTCCTCTATGCTGACTACTCAGATAGGGCTGTGATTCACCAATGTTGTGGTGTGCCCACCTTGCCTCTGTAAGCCTTTGATTGCCCACATACATCCTCTTAGTAGCCAGCCATGAGTCACAGTGAGTTTTACCTGGCTGTGCTGTGTGAGAGCGATTTGCCTTTTTCTGCATACACAAAGCTAACGCTCCAGGAAGTGTGGCCATGGGAAGTAAGTGGGGTTTTTCAGTCTGGATGGTGGTTGATAGATAACATCTGCTTTGCTGTTACAACCCAACTGCAAAAAGGACAAGCCTGTGCGTGTGAGTGGTGATGATGAAATGTTTGTGTTGTGTAATGCGGTTTGCGCTCAGGGGCACAAGTCCCCACACTCTCTCCTGCAGGTACAGTGTGTCAGTATACTTCACCTTGATACCTTTGTTATAATGAGTTGTTCCCTTGGAAAATAGTTTGTGTGTGTGTGTGTGTGCGTGTGTATGTGTGTGTGTGTGTGTGTGTGTGTGTGTGTGTGTGTGTCACTTTGCCCAGGACACTACAGATGAATAATGTATGACATACAGCTGTGTTTGCACGTTGGGCAACGCCCACATAATCAAGCTTAGAGACAAAGAAAGATAAAGAGAGGGAGAGAGAGGGAGAGAGAGAGAGAGAAGAGGAAGAAGAAGAGAGATGAATGTCACACAAAATGCACAAACCTTTCTAGAATTAGTTCTCATGAAGCTCCCAGAGAATTAGTTCTGCCGCACGTCAAGGAAAGATTAAATGCACACCTGTCCTTTTTCATGATACAGCGCTGGTAGAGAAGAATTTTGTATCTGCCAGTGGCTGAAACAGTCATAATTGTGTGTGACTTGCTGTTATTCAGTGTGGCTCGCTGCTGACAGAATATGTGTTCGAGCACCTGGTACAACACACTGTGATGACACTTAAGCTGGGTGAAAATATACTTATAAAGGCTCTATTGTAGCACAGGTATTTAAGTACTTGTTTGCTTAATTCAAAAGCTTTTTATTGTCACATTCAACCGGAGTAATCTTTTGCAATAAAATAAATACAGGATAGTTCTTGCAACCACCTGCCAAGTAATGATTATGAAAATTATATGTGGTGCTGAGCCCAGTTTCATTTTACAGTGACAGCTCAGCTGTAATTTTAAAACAAGAGGATTAAAATAAACATATATTAACTTGATTGCAACCAGCTGCTGACTTAAGAGGAAAATGATAAAAGTTTTTTATTACTGTAGTTCACTAAAGCAATATATTACTGAAATCCTATGCACATATTAACATGCATGTAAACATATACCTAACGCACAGTAATTGACTAGTTTATTGGTGTAAAAGTGCTTCAGTGTACAAATTAAAACTGGTAAAATTGGTTGTGTGATTCATAATCACAGGATTTTACAGCTTTGCAGGAAAATAAAATAAAAAATAGCATATACAACAGATAATACATGCAAAAATGTGCCCACATAAGCATGCATGCACACAGACACACACACACACGCACACGCACACATAAACACCAACAGACACACTCACATGCATAAATATAATTATCATGAACCATGCAATCATGGCAATCAGAGCTTACCAATGGAAAGATGAAAGAGATGGTGTCTGAGTATGACATATCAGAAATGACAAAAGAGAGGAGGAGGAGGAGGAGAGAGAGGGCTATCAGAGGTAAAGCATGGAAAAAGATAGATTGTGAGAGAAAGAAAGAAGGCAAGAAAGTGGTAGACTGACAGTCATTTCATATTAATATTCTACATTAAGAGCCCTATAATGAATAATTGATCTGCAGGAAAATGTAGCGATTTGTGCTCCTGGCGGGCTAATGCAATGTTAAATGAAGCTGTGTGACTGCAGCCGCCGATGTGTATGCTTGCAGTTATGTACATGCTCTTAAGTTTGGTTTGCTTGTGCATGTTGGGCGAACATGCACTGTTAGTGTATGCTGCAGCGAGACTAAAAGCTACATCGTGATTCTTATCTAGTAAAAAAACAGCTTGTGCATGACAGTTGGCTTACAACATAAAGGCAAAATTACATCTCTGACTGCGCCAGCCTCAGCCGTATATAATCACAGGTTATCTGGCAATGCAGCGTGTAATCTTTGCAACCGGTGTGAAGTGTGGCGTGAGAAATTGAACTGTATTACTTTGACTGTGTTAGCGACTCAGCTGACATTAATGTAAGCTCCTGTAGGAATGGCCCTCCCGCCTCTCGCTCGTCCCAGCAGGATGCATGCCTTCTGCTCGCTGCTTGTCAGTGTATTGATCCTCATAACCTATATCTGTCTCAGTTGGATCATTTCAAATGGTTGCCTCACTTTAGACTCCACATGCATCTTGGACCCTCTAACAGAATCTCAGTGTAGAGTCACATGCGTATGAAAGTAACAATATCATTGGTTTTCATTGTGATTGTGCCCAAAATTATTTATGGAGTATTTATGGATATTGGTTTGCATGGTTGCTGCCATTCCAATAAGTAATGCCCACTCTCCTCACTTTCACATGCCGTCCCAGCTGTTCTCATGCCATGTTTAATTCAGAGAAAATACATGCTAAAACATAAGTCTGCCTATCTACCTATCTGTCATGAAAGAGGTGAAATATGACCATAATGAAAAGTAGTTTTAGAAGTTTGTCTTGTTTTGTCTCAGCTGCATCACGCAACCAGATTTTGCTGATTTATTATTTATAATCTCATTTGTGTCTGGGAACTTTTTGGTTTTATCAGTCAGAACAGTGTTAACAGAGCTGATAATATCCTCTGTGTATCTCAGTTAGCCTGTTAGGATTTTGCCAACAAAGTGGATGCATGCGCCACTTCCATCTGAGTTTGTGTGTAGCCTATGGATGTGATTGTATGTACGTACACACAAAAAAGTGTGTGTCTGTGTTTGTGTGTATGTGTGTGTGTGTGTGTGTGTGTGTGTGTGTGTGTGTGTGTGTGTGTGTGCGCAAATGGGTGGGTGGCTGAATCTCAGCAAGGAACTTTCATCAAGATGATTGGAGATGACATTTGCATCTGTATGTGTTTGTGTGTGTGTGTGTGTGTGTGTGTGTGTGTGGTGTATCTGTGTGTGAACTGCTTTTACCGATTCCTCAGCGTAATGCTGATACGCTCATGTGAGGCTCAAGAGAAACACACCAAAAGGAATCCAATAAATCATTTATATACTTTGAGGATGTGCTATGAAAACATGTGAAAGATGAAATAACAGAACAAATTCCTTCCTCCAAAGAGATAGAGGTGCTGTTTTTTTTCTCTGCTTGCCTGTTTGTCTGTTAACCCCCAACTCAGCTGATATTAATATATTAAAACGTTAAGACAAAGAAATTTGTGGACCTGTAAGCTTTTTCTGCAGCATCCAGTAATTAAGACAGGATCCAGGTAACATCCTGATCTGAAGTGCATGTGGCATGGTGCCTCTGTTTCCATGGAGATGCATCATGATCTCACACTTACCCTCTACACTTGTGGCTTGTTGCCTGCCAAAGCAGATTGAAGGGCCAAAGGTGATCTCATCTCCAATACTAACATGCAGTGTCTAAGTATTATCTGGGGTAGTTTCCACAATGCATCCAGATGTAAGACAACTGTGAGCTGCCTGCCCGTGCAAACTGTGACCTCACTCTGCCATGCAATAAAAACTCTTTGGAGAACCAAGCTAAATTTAGGCATAGCACACAGTATGTAGTCCAGGTGTATTGCACGTGGCCTACCTAGCAGGTTCTGTTAGACGGTACATAAATTCAGTAGTGTTTGGACATCTTACTTGGCAGACCTTTGAGGGAGCTAAACCAGTAGCTCACATGGTTGATATCAGTGGCTAATCCTATACTGGATTATTCTGTTTTGGCCGCAATGTCCCCTAAAGCCTTTGTTTTCATCTCTATACACACTCAAAGCTGCTGTCTCTGTTTTCTGTTACCATGACATAGTTTTAGACAGAGGGACAAATTTAATTTTTTTCACGGAACTGTTTGGCAGACCGTAATTCAGCTGTGAGGTCATGGTTTATTAACATACTGTATACTGTAAACATTTCACTGGGCGCCTCAGGCCACAGGCCCACTCCAACAGGGCGTCCATGGAGTTTTATCTCAGCTGAAATCCATGAGCAGAGCATGGGGGAAATATGCTTTTTTTTTTTTTTTTTCCTTTTACTGCTTCCAAAGAAATGGTGTTCATGTTGCATTCAGGCAGTGTTTGGAACTTGTAATTCCCAGCTGATAAAGTGAATACGAGCTAGATCCATTGCAATTACTTTTTGTATGCACACGCAAAGGGCATGCTCATTTATTTATGTATTATTATTTATGTATTACACAAGAGAGCTCTTTGCATTTCACAAAGTTTTTTGGAATCTATTTTCCTGTCCTCTCCAAAAAGCACTTCTCTGTTACAGCTTCACACCAAAGCAGCACTATGTCTTTATGCTATTTTCTGTTTCCTGACTACAGCACTCAATGTCCTTGCAAACCCTTGTCCTCCTTGTCTGTTGTTATCACCTCAGACTAATGCAGCTCAGGCTGGCAAATCAATATATGTGTGCTTCTGTCATTTTAAAGCTCATGTTAACTATTTATTATCTGCATCAAAGTGAGAAAATGTGCATGTAGCAGTCACTGGAGCCTTGATGAAGTAACCCATAACTGTAAGGTGCCCAGAAAAGTTTGTTCTGATATTTCCAGCAGATCCCAAGCACAGCAGCACTTCATTATGTTGATTGCCAAAGGAGGTGATTGTGTGTCTATGTGCAAGTGTGTGCCTGTGTTTGATTGGGTGGAGAATAGAGGGGTGGAGGGGGGTTGGAGGGGCTGGTATTAAATTTATAATTTCTGCCAGTCACACACAGGCCTACTGGGCATTTGCTATTACAGTCAGTGATGCTGCACTGAATACAAAGGTGACCTCTAGCTGGTGATAATCACAAGGCAAATAGCCACCAGCACACACAAACAAAAATGAATAATGGTTCCGAAAGTGCATTAATTCATGTTTGTTTTTTCCTTGCAAGACCCTATCATCCTCTTGCTTCTACTTACTGCACAGTATATACCATGACTTTTGTGTCATAAAGATCCTCGTCAGCTTAAAAAGGTGCACAGCCTAAGCTTTATTCTGCAAATAAAGAGCTGGATAGGAGGGGCAGTTTCAGCGTTTTCGCTCCCCGCTACATCCCTGATCCCCAGCCTAGTCAAACAATGAGAATGGCCTGGCCTAGAAATTAAAGTCTGAAATGCAAATGTAGCCACTGCCAGCCTCATAGTGGACGGTGCTCCACACTGGGCGTGGTTACGCCGAGGGGTGGGGACAGGGAGCACGCTGAGTTTTCAAACTGCTGGCAAACAAAAGTACTTCTCCTGCTGCTGACCTACCCAAGCAGGAAATAAGGAAATAACCTTGGGAGAGCAGCGTTCGGCTGCTATGACTTTGAACTGCTTCTTAGTGCTGAGGGATTAGACCGCTGTAAGTGCCTGAGAAATTAGAAACGAGGCTGTAGTGTTTTTGGAAGTCATGTGCAGACCCATAGACTGGGTTTTGCTGGACCACATCGCTTTGTAGTGCGATGATGAGCCCTGGGAATTGACACACAAAGCGTCAGGTAGCTGACAGTCCAGGTGGCGCAAATTATCAGAGAGATCCCGAATATTTTCCTCGGCCGGGACCGATTCCTTGATTAATTTGATTTATCTTGCCTATTTCACATACAAAGGCTTGTCTGGCTCATCTAGAGCGCCCGCCCATTTCTTGCACAGCGATAGTGGGAGATTGATAATAGGCTCCGGGACCTGCCGTGGAGAAAACCAGCGTCTGCTTGCACTGCGCTCCGCTCTCCCATCCAGAGGAAGGACAGCTGGGAGGGGTGAAAGACAGCGGACTTATTTCATTCTGCCTCCACAAACCCGGGACTTTTCTATTGCCCCCCGCACAGTCAGCTGCGCATTTATCTGCTCCGTCTGCGATCACGTATCCAAGATACGCGCAAGTCACCGGCGGACTTTGCCTCTACCAGCGAGGAGGCAGCGAGTTGAATAGCCTCCGCATTCTCAGATGCGTACAGAAGGGGGAGTGGGTTGGGTTGCACAAGCGTCTAGTACGGGCGCACGTCGGCAGTGATAATAGCAGATAGGTGATTTTTTTTAAAAAAGGGGGGAAGCGACACATACGATTTTTTTGCCCAGCAGGACACGGGAGAGGTGAGTCCCGCTGGCGGACCACTGGACTCCCCCGTTTGGGTTTGACTCTCAAGACAGCCCGGCAGCTTTGTCTCCCGGGATCTGTAGACTTCCTTCCCGACATCAAGACCTGCGGCTCCCCAGAAAAAAAAAAAAAAACCCACATTGACAAAAACCGAGAAGACATCGCTCCCATCTAATCTAAGGGATTATTGGAAGTGAATCTGCGGGGCAACACACAATGGGAACCAGTGCGCTCCTTATTGCCTGTGCGCTGCTTGGTAAGTCACGCCTTCCTCCTGAGAGGAATATACTGTAGCCTGCCTTGCTCCTACCGTGTGTAGCGTTTTTCCCAGAGTCTGCTGAATTAATTAGGTGGAAAATCAGCATCTGTAGCCTGTGCAGAGGCTCGGTCACGTCTTCGTCATGTCACACCTGTATGAGACACCTGCATTGCAAAATCAAGAGCGGGTTAGCGTGTGAGAGCAGGTTTGTGCCACCAGCAGTCATGAGTCAGGGGGGAAGTAGGGTATTGACAGTCACTACAACAATAACAGATGCTTTTGAACAGCTGTGTGTGCGTGTGCGTGCGTGCGTGCGTGCGTGTGTGTGTTGAACTAGGTTAATGTGATATTTGGACTCTAGTCTCAGATTAACCCTATGCAGATTGAGCTCCTGTGTTTAAGGGAAGAGCTTACATGGCAACCAGTTACTGTCCGTAATTAACACATACACACTCCTACACACATGAGATAGATAAACCTGGATATCACACACACACACACACACACACACACACACACACACACACATTAACACACCTGTGAACTTGAAAGTACCCGATCCAAGATTTGCTGTTTGTAACTGTATGTAAGTGGTCCGTCGGGGTATAATGACCATTCTGTTGTAACACATCGTCACCTACCTGTAATTTATTAGTTTTCACAGGCAAATGTTAGTGCAACATGCCTGCTCGCTGATAACACACTGACACATACAAACGTGAACACAGGCACAATTGCTCACACACATACATCCTGCCTGTGAACTGTCCCAAACAAACACCAGATGGCTTTTCTGTTCCTGGATGGGAGGCCTGTCAGTGCTGCCGGGGGACAAGGGAAGGGGGGGGCGGAGGGTGGGAGTGGAAGCTGCCCGTTGGAGGCCCCCACTTGGCCAAGAGGATTACCAGTCTGCTCCTTCCTTCACTTCCCCTCTCAACGCATCAGAGCACACTTTCACTATTGATCGAATGAGGCGGTAAAAGATTCTCTCCCCAAGGATAATGTCAGAACAGGTGTATTATTCAGACGTTCAATCCACTGTCAAGGCCATCCAAGACAGTGCTACATGTAATCACAATACATATGTAATAGCCTACGGGTTTCATTATCATTAAAAAACAAGAATTTTAGAGGTAACTGGGAAGCAGCTGTGCATCTGAGCTGGGGAAGAGGGCACATTTCTCATCTTGGGAATAAGGAGATTTGGTGTCATTCAGCGCGTGCAGGCACAAGCATCTGTGGCAAGCACGGTGTGCTTTGTGTGCTATTGATAATGTGTGTGCGAATGTTTGTATGTGTCAGTGTGCGTGTGGCAAGCTGTCTGTGAGTGTGCTAGCTATATGTGTCAAGCCAGTGCGAGTGTTTGCACTCCTTGCGTTTGTCTGTGAAGGAGAATAAATTAACGGTGGGTGACAGTGGTGTTGGAATAGAGACTGTATCCGTCATTATACCCTGAGGTATCACTCACACAATTTATAGCAAGCAGAGGCTGTATTGGGTGCATCTGTGCTGCTGAGTTGGCATTCAGGCGTGAGTGTGTGGCACCAGGGTATGATATAAATGCATATAAAAAGACTTGCCTAGAGGAATGAATGTTTATTACCTGTACAAACAGACCTTGCCATCCCTCCACAGAGTGAGTGAGGAAGCCCTCACACTTGAGGTGTAATATGTGAGGGGAGTGTGCGTCTGTTTCTATGAGAGTGTGTGTGTGTGTGAGAGAGAGAGTGAGAGAGTGAGAGCCAACGTAAAATGCCCAAGACATCCAAGTTTATATAACTAAATTGAAAGTGTAATGTAACGTTGAGAGTGAGGCTGGCTGGTTAAACAGCGAAATGCCTGAGTGGTTTCCATTTACTCTGCTGACAGGAGGGCAGCCTGCAGTCGCCCAGTGTCAGATGAGCTTCCATGGGCTTCGTTCCTCAACTGGTCTCAGAGCAGCCTGACATTGTTGAGGGGAAATCTCAACATTAATTTCTGGAAGGATGCACATTAGTGATTAGGGAATCAGCAGGGACCTCCTGATAATGATACAATTCACACTACTAGCACAGGGAAGGAAGGCTGCACCGCACAATGAAATTCTTATCTCATTGTCCTCTCTGTGCCATACATGACAAAAAGAAATGTCAAGACACGGAAAGGATAAAATTAAATAAATAAATGCAAGTACACACACATTTCAGCATGTAATTCTGTAAGTATTGTTGTTATGTTGCTATTCAGTGTGAACATTTCTTTTGGTTTTGCATCACTTTAAAAAAAAAAAAAAAAAAAAGCTGACAATGGAAAACAGCTGAGTCATACTCTGAGTAGGTCACACCATCTGTAGGATTCCAGGCAGCTATGTTTTCCACACATCGAATAAGAGAAAATTTTTCCTTAACCTCTTGAACTCTGATTTTTTTCCCCTTAAATTTCCCCCAAAACTTCAAAGCTTCCATATTTTACGTCAGTGTCACACACATATATTCTGTATCTGCTGTTTGCAACGCTTTACTGGAACTACATCATGCTTATGCTGAGTGAAATATTCAAACCCAACATGCCTCAGTTTCGTGGCAGCGCCAGTGGACACACATTTCCCTGGAATTCAGCAGGACATGTTTGGCATATTTGGAAACCTTGGGATCTCCACTAGAATTTCAAATAAATTTCTGTGGTTTTGAACAAAGCTCAGCCGTGCAGCGTGCAGTTGTAATGACAAAGCCACTGGTGGGACCAGCGGGGTTGAAGAGGATAAGCACAGACAAAATATCAATTCATGGTCGGCATGGGGATTCAAACATTATCACACACACAAAAAGTGATTTGTAGTGGACTTGATTTTTTGGCCCCACCATCCCTACTGCACATTTTGCCACAAGTACTTCTCCATATAGTTATAACATCCTGATTTTGCTGTGCATCTTTTGATTTGAAGATGTTTTTTTAAAAGAAATATGAAATGGATAGGATCTTACACTTACGTGGGCGCAAACACCTACTACACTCATTAAATGTACATCTTTCTGTTTGCTATGTGAGCACAAGGCTGGTTAAGGGCAGTGAAGTTGAAGAGGAATAAGAGAAGTCAGATTCACTCTCGGTACAGTTATTTCCATTGACTGTTCAAGTGATGGTCAGGGGAATATCGAGGTCAATGCAGTGACATTTAAGACTTTGTCGGTATTCAATGTTTGCAGTTCCCTTCTCTCATCCCCACTCCAGCCTCACTTCTGTCCCAAGTAAAAATGACAGCTGGCTGCTGCACCCCCTTCTGCCATGCCGCCAGCCCCCCTGCATCCCAGCCCAGTGTGTGGTCAAGGCACACTTTTTCTTCTTGTGAATCTTGAGTCAGCCGTTATCAAATGCTCCACAGATGTAGCGGGAGGAGGAGCAGAGTTATCTGTGGTCAGACATATTTTCTGCTTCATAAAAAAAAAAAAATCCCTCAGCTGTTTAGCTAGAAGATGACATGTGTCTATGTGCTGTCCATGTGTTTATATCCCTCTGTTTACGTAAGAGAGAGTGCTGTCTAGACAGTGAAGTAAAACGCACTAACTCATCGTCTAGCTGCTCTATATCTGTACACATTCCACAGAAAAGTTTACTCTGTTGGTGTGCATGTGATTGCCACAGGATTTGTCACTCATTATTCATGATCATTTTGGTTTTGTTTCTCATTATTTTTTTTATTTATTATTTTTGTTGGCACTAGCATCAGAGGACCTATTTCTTTGTCTAAGAGGAAATATGGGCTTATGAAACTGTCTGTGATGGTGTTTGCTGCCCTTGTTATTTTCTGCGCCTGTTCTACTCTGCAGTTGCATGCATGCTTGTTTGCATGATAAGCAACAGGCCCAACGTCGTTGTGCGCACCCAAAACAAGATGCCTTTTGTACTATTGTTTGTCCCAATCACAACATCATTGACTCAACTGACAAAAAAAAAAGAACAATAGAAA
The DNA here is from genome assembly GCF_902150065.1 of Myripristis murdjan. NCBI lineage: Eukaryota > Metazoa > Chordata > Actinopteri > Holocentriformes > Holocentridae > Myripristis > Myripristis murdjan. Next base: position 18,302,797 of record NC_044000.1, read on the forward strand.
AGCAGATGCAGTTATGTCAGTTTTGCCATTATGCACCAACTGTGTGATAATTTCCAGTATATATTCATAGAAGCTGTTATGAATATTCAAACTATTCAAAACACAGGGCGCCCATAGGTCATTGTTCTGCTCTTTGCTAAGGGCTGAGACGTCTAATTAGTCATGGATCAATAGAACTGAATGAGGGCAAGTGTCTGGACATGCAGGACATGTCCGAATGTGTGTAGAGTCTGTTGCCTCAGGTGGGGGCCCACCTAGAGATTAGTCAAAATACTGGCCGCAAGTGTCCCCTCTACCCACAGGCCTAGTAATTGCCCTGTAATAGAGACTTCACAGGCAGTTACAAAAGCTCGCACCAGACTACCACTGCAGCTTAACTTCAGTCCCGCTGTCCTCCACTCTCAGGGAAAGATCTCTGATGTTCCCTCATCTCTTTGCATCCTCTTTGAGGCCCAAAGTTTATGCAGAGGAACAGAACAACTTTTCCTCCAATGCATTCTGCAAGAGATGAGGAGGGACTTGTCTGGAAACGTTTGAGACTGAGCTGTGTATTTCTCTCACACCCAGTGTCTTAACAAGTTGTTCTCCTCTAGCAGAGCAATAAAGAAAAATAGAAAGTTAGTTAGTTCTGGCTAATCATAGCTAGCTGTCATTCTCTCGTTGTTATGTCTGCTTTTTGATAATGATCCTCCCCCGTGACCCAGATCCAAGCAGCAGTCGACTCTCCCCGGCTCACACGGGGAGATAAGTGACTCTGTGAAATGAAAGCAAGTTTTTTGAGGGAGACTTCCTGCCTGCCAGTGTGAATCAGGAGGCTGGCTGAAGCCAGAGCTGGAGCTGAGGCAGCGACTGCTTTGTGTCTGATTTTTGACTCCACAGCAGCACCTCTCGTTAACTGCCAGGACTCCCCCGTGACATCACAACCCCCAACCGGGATCATGCACGGCCTCGCCTAGCTGCTCGTCTTTTTTTTTTTTTTTTTTTTCACACCTTAGATCCTATCTTCTCTTTTGTGATAAGAACCAACACATCTTTAGCCATTCGGTTTGTACATACTGTGGGAGTGTTGTGTTGGGCTGAGGTGCATGGATCTCCTCTTCCTCTTGTCACCATCACACAAACAGTACTCCAACTGCCTCCACCTCCTCCTGTGAACAGCCCCTGACCTCCCTCCCCCACTCCACTCTAAAAACCCTTTGCCCAGCCCAGCCCACCTCCTCTTCAAAGAACACTAATTAGAAACTGCCCCCAAGTATGATCCAAACCAGATATTTTCATCTCCCTAATGGTCGCAGAGTGAGAATCTGTGTTTAACAGCCACATCTACCTTTTTACGAGCACCTTCCTTGTCCACATTTAAAACCATCTCAACCCCCTCCCCCTGCCTCCTCCCCACTTGTGTTTTCTTTCTCCTCCCTCCCCTCCCCCTCCCCCACCGCTCTGCTCTGCGAGCGATGATGACCGTCCAGCCAGAGGATTCCACTTCACTCCTCCGCACACACAAACACCCACAGTGCTGCCAAGCTGCTGTCCTTCTGCGTACGTACCCACACTCCCCTGCTCCCCGCTTGATCCTGCACCCAAGCTGATCCCACGCCAGTGGGATACACACCAAGCGGTGTAACTATGGCGATGGCTCCCCACCTGCATACCACTGATCCATATTCAGTGGCGCATGCACGTTCACAGACACGTACATGACTACATGCGCACTCACATTTTTCACCTACAAAAAATACTCATCCTTATGTAATACTGAAAGGCATCCCACTCAGTTTACCACTGTGTCGCAGTCTCTCACTCTGTTAATGTGCTTCTTATATACTAAATACTTGAAACAGGAAAGATATGTGTGTTTATATATATATATATATATATATATATATATGTTTATGTGTGTGTGTGTGTGTGTATATCTGTGTGTATGTATGTGTGTATGTATGTATGTGTATACACACACACAGACACACACACACACATATATATGTATATATACACACATATATATATATGTGCGTGTCTGATTGGATGCACATATATTTGTGTGTTTACAAGTGCATGTGTCTTTTACTGCCTGAAAGCCAAATGACTGACAATGGCAGAAAAGTCTGTTTGAAGTAGACTAATTAATAGTTAATTAGTTTCCTTTCCAATCTGTGGCTTAATGCTCGAACGTGGGAACTGATAGAAAGCAAGCTGCCAGTCATACAGATACAAACCGCTGTACGCAAAGTAGATACAGCTGTCACGCTTAATTGCGAACAAGCAAAGATGGATAATGAACGAAGATAGCAGGCTGTTTTTATAGCCTTGGATTCTTTTACAACAATTAATGCACAAGTTCAGTTGGCTGCACCAACAGTTACTCATAACAGGATATTATGAGTTAAGCCGTTTCTAGGCCTTATCTGACTCTGTGAGATTGTGAAAGTTTGGAGAACGGCAGAATGGAGACGGCAGGGCTTTCTCATTCAATTGTGGTTCTTATGGAGGGGGTGGGGCGGGGGGTTGGTAGTCTTTGGGCCTGGGGGATGGGGAGATAGGGTCAGTGAAATGGGTAGCAGGTGTCCATATAGAGTTAATGGGTGTGGGGAGCGGAAGATAGAGGCACTTAATATACGGGAAGGGTGTGTTTGCGTGTGTGTGTGCATTGACTCGATTGCAGACTCGCATCTGTCCCCTCCCCTGACCTTCCTGTCTCCCACACAGTTTTAACAATAACAGTTGTTGGAAACATGGCCATATTCTCTAATTAAAGCAAGATTGCAGCTTTAACTACTGAGATAAATATTTCCATGTGGCTTCCCGGTAGTCTTGCTTCTCATTGTTTTCATCACAATCACAAACTAACTGTAACCATCTGTTACGATGCAAATGTTTTCTCATTCTTTTGGGGCCATTGCATACCTAGCAACCATAGCACTATATACGCGATTTACAACAAATTGGCATGTATTCTTGCATGCAAATATATAATTAATTAGATTCAATTATATAGCCTTGTCTTTGCTCGGTGTATTTTCTCACATGACTGAAAACTCAGATGTTGTTTAGTAGAAGCTTAGGGAAGTACAATGCTACAACAGATTTGAAAGCGCTTCCTTGCCAAAGTCTCAGGTTGTGTATTTGGTAATGTGAGTGCAACACGGACAGCTAAGTGTATAGGGGCCTTCCAACATGAGGAGGACAAGGTCAATGGTCAAATCTCTAGAAAGATGCAGCTCAGCGTCTCCATTACTAGCAGCCGTATCCTGCTAATTCACATATCCTTGATTCTGTATAATATGTGTAGCTGTTTACTGTTAATCGATCAGCATATGATTAATTATCTGTGTAGGTGTGTATGAATGACCTTGTCTGGCATGACTGGGCTCATGATGGTCTGTTGGGTTTGTCACAAACACTACATTTTTTTTTACCATGGTCTTATATGGACAGAGGCAAGAGAGGGGCAAGAGGGACATGCCTACCCATCCCCAGTTTCTAACTCTCAAACCATCTCTGAATTATTCATTCATCATAGGGTTGGTAAGGGGGTGGCCATCAAATATAGTTTTGGATGCACACACACACACACACACACACACTCACACCCACCCCCCGCTTCCATCCTGGTGTCAGCAGCTGTTATAGGCAGTCATACAGGTGGGGTCATGCATATGGCTGCCCAAGAGGCCCATAAATTAGGGTGAGTTAGCATAGTGAGAGCAGGGCCAATACGACCCAGCTATGATACAAAATAACAAAACTGGAGTCTTAGGCCGTTTGGAAACACCCTTTTGTTTGTTGTTCCAGCCACACTATACTACACTAGCATTTTCAGACCAATTTCCTGCCATCCACACTGAAATGCCCTTAAAGCCCCCAATCGAGCATGCACAGGTGTTGAGTGTATGGCCTGCACACACCCTGCACATGCTTGATACCAGACTGCAGCAGACAACACTTGATAGTCATACACCAGTGTTTTCCAAAAGGCTCTGTTTTTCTTGTTGCCAGAGCAGCGTTGCAAATGCACTGCAAATGTAAACACTTTGCAGAGCATTTTCGAAAAGCCCTGTTTTTGCAAGTGGAAAATGTCACCTTAGTGTGGATAAAATGGCCAAAACAGACTCCCAAAAAAAAAACATGTATTTTCAAATTTACCCAGCTTGCTGGGGACGTGGCCTCAGCTGCAAAAAAAACAAGAAAAAGTGGAATTACTCACGAAATGCACTTGTGACCTTTATGTATTACAGCTTGAGAGAGAAAACACCTCAGAGTTCAGGTGAATGCACAGCACCTGGGTATAAGTGCGTATGTGTCTGTGTTTGTGCATTTGATACCCTCTCTGCCCGAGGCTATGTTCTCTGGTTGCCCAGACATGGAGATGCGAGGGGAGCTCTCCTCAACATTTCAAAACCTCCATTGACCGGCGGTGACCTTTTCCCCTCCATGTGACTGTTTCAACTTGCAACTTATGTCTTGCATCCCTACTGCCGGCCTCATCCACTATCCTTTTGCAACCACTGCAAAGTCAAGAAAGTGACGCACAGTATATCCTTTCATCCTGTCGTTCTCCATAAGTTCTCCCCCTCTGATCACAGCTGTATTTGTGTAAAGGGGAGCTGGTGGTGACTGGTGGTCCTCTTGCCTGTCTAAATTGTCTTTAATGGCAGTTTGACACTGTGTCCTTTAATGCTGTCTTTCTCCCTTTCTGACACACACACACACACTCAATGTCACACTTTTTCTCCAGCTGACCAACCTCCGACAGATGGAATGATGTAGCTCAAGTGGAAAATCTTTGTCTTTCTTGTCAGGGCTGAAAATGCCTTCAGATACATTGGTCTCTTCCATCTGCCCTCTCTTTATAAAAGCAGTAAAGCCAGCTGTGGATCTGGGACTTGATGACGGTCTTAAAGCTGGCAGAAGGGCCAGAGGTTATTAATGACAGGCCTGCTAAACTGATTTGTACATGCAGGCGATGATTATCACCCAAGGACAGGGTGGGGAGTCATAATTGGAGAGAAGAGAGGGGATAAGATCTGAATTGTAATATTTGAGGCTGCCCATCGATCAGCGGTGCTGGAACTGGAGAAATAAGAGAGAGGATTCTGTTTGGTCTATTGTTTCTTGCTCTCGTCACCTTGCTGCCATTGGACACATTGTACCTGTGAGCTTCTAGCTGTGAAAACATTTCTCAAATACTAGGCAACTCCATCACACCTCCGTCAACTCTGGCACTGAATCACTTGCTATGTAAATTAGATGGAAAGAAATCTATTCCATCCAAATTTAGATAAAGGAGATGTCAGACTATGGAAGAAAGGGAAACGTGTCTGTGTAGATTCATCTCAGTCATGCAGCTAGGAAGATATGCAACACAAAATTCAATCTATTCAGGGACCGGACTTTGCTTTTTTTTGGGTTGATGATGGTTCACAATTCAATCAAACAAATGAAGAGGGTTTTTGGATGAACAACAAAATGTCAGCAAAGTGCTGTGAATATACTGAATTTTCTTTTAGATGTGAGAGAACAACATCTTTTTTTTGCAAGGGTGAGTATCATGAGCCGCATGTAAGAGTTTATTTTGCCCGGCGCTTTCAGGAAATAGAGCAGATTCTTACCGTAACATGGCCATCTCCTCCCTCAATGTCAACTTTTCCCTTCCTTGAAAACTTCTGCTCTTTTCTGCTGCTTTCATCTTTCTCCCTCCAGTTTTTCCCCTCATTGTGGAATTGCTCTTCCACTATCTCGCTCCCTTGCTCTTGCTCTCTCTGGTAATGATGTTAAAGGGGTCAAAAGCTTTTGGGGGCCTAGAGGGACAAAGACGCAGATTGATTTCGGAGAATGTTTAACCAGGGCTGAGACGTCTAAAGATGAAGAAAAAAAAAAAAAGAAGAGCCTTGTGTTTGCTCTATCTTTCTCCGTCTCTTCGTTTCTGTCTCCCTCTCTGCCAAACACACATACATGTGCTGCACATGCGACGATGGTGCTTCAGTTCACCCCGAGATACGCACTTACGGTTTTTTCTCGTCTTTCGGCACCCCGGGGGTAGCTGTCTTTCTCTCTTTATTTTCCTCATCCTACCTCCTCTTCTTTCCTCTCTCCTTCCATCCCTTTCCTCTCCCAATCGCTGCCTTGCTGTCTGTGAATCTTCACAGGATTTTAGATCTGTCGGATGAGTCTAAGGCCCCCCCCTGGGGAGATGGGACGCGGACTTAGTCCAGTTATTTATTTTTTTAACGTCTTGCTAGCATGTTCATAATTAATTCATGCCTCACTGCCTGGAGTTGCCTTGGTCTCCCCCTCTCTTTAACTTCCCCTAAAAGTTTTGGTGGGTAAGTTTGAGGGTGATGCATGAGGGAAAGAGGGAGGGAGGGAGGTTTTTCATCTACACCATATGGTGCGTCTGTGTGAGAGAGAGAGACAGAGAGAGTAATAGAGAGTTGGCGTGAGTAAGAGCGAGAGACAGAAATAGCTCCAGTGGGTTACTGTCCTAGTATTGGCATGTAGTACCTTGGTTTCATGAATTTGAGGTGAGAAGAGGTAACCGGCCATTGCAATCTGCACAATAGCACGTATATGCACCGCTGTGAGAGTCCACAGTATTACCCACACCCACTATGGCTCTTATTACACACCTTTCTAGGTGTGTAATCATAGTGTTTAGAAACGTGATGATGTTTGCGTGCATGCATGCTAGTGGCCATGTTGCCGTTTCCCGGCGTGGATAAGACACCGGCCACAAATGATTGGATTAGTGTTTAACCCCCCTTCCACTTAGCATAATCCTCTTTACAGCTTTCTCTTTTTTTGTGTGTGTGCATGTGTGTGTATGTGTTTATGTGTGTGTATGTGTGTGTGAGAGAGAGAGAGAAAAAGAGTTTACAGTCATCATCTGCTCCCATTGCTCCGTACGCTCCAGCCGTTAAACAGCAAGGTCAGTTAGAGCGCTTGTCTGTGATCATTCACCTTAATCTGACAGTGGACATATGTGTCCTGTGACTAATCAACACCGAGTAGGAAGCAAACTGACATGCAAAGATCAGAGACGCGAGCGGAAAAAAAGGGAAGCGAGCGAAGGCGAGGGAGTGAGGGCGGGAGGCAGAGAGAGGGATAGCAAGGGATGTAATGTATGCAGAGAGACGGAGATGAGCGTTAATAATAGAAAATCAGAGGCCTCGTCGAGGAAACATGGTTAAAGGGGCACGCGGCAATCACGGCTGTGCAGCCAGAGGTGAAGAATTCGGGGAGGTAGCGGGCGTGGAGGGATTATCGAGGAGGGATGGAGGGCTCGAGCGATCAGTTGAAGGTCTGCAGGGTTTGGTATGTCATTGTCAGCCTCTCTAAACAGCCCGCAGAGCAAAGGGGACTTTGAAGTCTCACAGAGCCGCTTAAATCCTGCCTGAAAAGAAGCAGAGAACCGCAAGGCACAGAGAAGAGACAGGAATATACAGACAGACAGGGAGAGAGAGAGAGAGAGAGAGAGAGGGAGAGTGGAGGGGCAGGACGAAGGGAAGGATTGATGGTGTGAGAAACATGGGGGAGGAAGTTAGTGAGAGCAATCAGAGGCAAGGAGAGAGCAAGCTACGGGAGGATGACAGGAGACTGAGGGGAGTGGAGACAAACTCTTAGTGCACCAGCACAGTATGAGTAGTCTGGTTTTGAGGATGCATGAGTAATATATTGCCAGTAGTTGTGGATGAGTAGCTGTAACATGAGAAGTGGTGATGCGGCGGTACGGCTCTGAGCTGAACTGAGCTGGATGTGGGCAGACGGAGTGGCGCCAGATTAGCACGCTGACATCACAGCGAGGAGGAAACAGCCGAGCAAGTTCTTAAATCAGGATGCATGCGGCTTCACCTGCCTGCTGCATCCTGTTTAGTCAGATTCAGGCATCCCCTCGCCGCTTTGTAGACTCCTCCGCTCCCGAGGTCAAACTTCGAATTTGTGTCTCTGAGTCAGGAGTGTTTGGTGCTTGCTGACTCACATAATATCACTTAGTTCAATTTGCGAATGTCAGTCAGCAAATGTTGAGCTGTTAATGTTGTTTGAAGGGCTGGGTGATATATCAGTGTTATATCAATATTGAGATATGAGACTAGATATTGTATTGATTCTGGATATTGTGATATAGTGTTGTCTTTTCCTGGTTTAAAAGGCTGCGTTACTGTAAATATTCTGCACTTATGAAACTGCTCTGATGACTGTGTATCCATAATCTACAGTATCATAACACCGTCATTATTGAAGTATTGAGTCAGTGATAACGTGATATTTGATTTTCGTCCGTATTGCCCAGCCCTAGCTGCGCGTTGGAGTTAATACGCCGCTCTGTGATTGTTCCGCCAAATACAAAACTAATATTTCTTTGGAAAATTCATACACCGATCAATCCCGCGGTGGTCCTTTTCGAAAAGTTGGGCTCGAACACAGCGATTCACTCTGATCAATTTTCGCTTCAGGATGCCATTGTTATTGAATTTAAATCCCGCCCGAGTGAGACAGCCAAAAAAGAAACCAGAGATTTGTAACGGTTTTATGAGCTCGTGAGCGAAATGTGCCTCAAAATGGAAGCGAAAAGACAAAAGACCTGAAGCGCAGGCGAGCACAGGAAGGAAATAAGATGAGGAAGACGGATGCTCCGCGCAACGGAGATCTGCACGAGCACACACATACACACACACACACACACACACACACACACACACACACGCATGCAGTACATACATGTATGCACACCAGCCAAAATAAACGTGGTCCATCTTTGCATTTTCCTCCGTTTTGCCGACCCAGTGAGCACATTCTGCAAAGATTTGTTCATTTTTCTGTAAAACCGTTTATAGACATGCTCACACACACACACACATACATACCTAACATAGCTCACGCACATGCATGCACTCACATTAATGATGGTGAATGAAGGGTGGGTGGTAGCGAGTGGGGGAGTGGGTGCAGTGGAAGTGTGAGCGAAAGTTACTATGAGAGAGAGAAGAGAGGATGTTGAAGTTAAAAAGCTGTTCGGGTGAATTATTAATGCCGAGCATTGTGCCCACAGACACAGCCTCTTAGAGACTCACATGAACACACACACACACGCACACACAGACACACACACACAAACACAGCTGCAATCCCCAGTTGCTCATCCAGACAGGAAACAGCGTATTTGTCGCTCTGTCTGGATTTGGGGTATGTGTGAGTGCACCGTTGTCTCTAGACCGATGAGAGGGATGTTTGTAGTTTTCCCTGAATGGTGAATGCTTTGTGTGTGTGTTGTGTGTGTGTATGTGTATGTGTGTGTGCGTGCATACGTGCTAGTGGTTAAGGCACAAGTCACAAATGCAGTATGCCTATATATAAACTGTGAACAGAATAATATGAAAAGTATGGAGAAAAGATTCAGTCTGTGCACATCTTGCCAAGAATCATGACGTGTGTGTGTGTGTGTGTGTGTGTGTGTGTGCGCGTGCATGCATTAGGCTACTCGAAGCAGTACTTACCATTCCCTCCATACTTGTGTGTATGCACTTATACTCTGTGTCTGTGCTCAAGTGATGCTGCCCACAGGCTTTATTAACTGACTTCCAGGTCTTTAAAAGCACCTGAACGTTACACAGCTTGACACGCCGGGTGTGTGACATGTAACCCCTCCCATTAACACACTGATGCGCCCTGACACGCACTGCTGGCCTGAGTGTTTTACTAGACTCCCACTGACCTCCCTCCTAATTCCCAGATGGCTGCCTCTCAGCTCAGTGTATTACAGCTGGAGTCACGTCCTTGCGGTGAGGAGTTAGTAAAATGAGTATGTGTTGTGAGTGTGTGTGTTTGTGTGTGTGTGTGTGTATGATGGCAGTGAGTGTGGTTGCCTGGCAGCTGTTAAAATGAATCAGTGATGATGTTTTGAGTGGTCAAAAATTGTGTTTTCGAGAAAATGTGTATGTCTGTGTGCGCACCTATACCACAGCCAGGTCTCACAAGAATGCTTTCGCTGCATATGCCACAACGTTTTTGTGTTTCCTGAGAGACATGTCGAGCATAAACCCAACCAAACCAAAAATATTTAAACTGCAGTTTTGTAACCTATGTTCTCCCTTTCTTTCCTCCCCTGCCTTTTCTCCATCTGTTTGCTCTCCCTAGCTGGTGTTGCCATGGGTCAGAGAGTGGTAACGGTGCAGAGCGGACCGCTCGTCCGGACAGAGGGCTCCCACGTGACCATCTGGTGTAATGTGACTGGCTACAAGGAGGGCTTGGAGCAGGACTTTGAATGGTCCATGTACCTGGCGTCAGCGCCCGACAGGGAGATCCGCATTGTGAGCACGGCTCAGCCAAACTATGCCTATGCTGTGTATGCCCAGAGGGTGAATAATAAAGAGATCTACGTGGAGAGGCTGAGCCGCGACTCGGCCATGCTGCACATCAGCAAAGTGCAGGCGAGGGACCAGGGCCTGTTTGAGTGTTACACACCCAACACAGATGGCCAGTACCTGGGCTCCTACAGCGCACGCACCAACCTCACCGGTGAGTGTCCAAGCACACACACACACACCATCAGCACATAGACACACAGTGGTTAATTTCACTATAACGCTGCAGCCCTTATTCTCTGGTCTCGTCAGGGACACTTTGTGTAGTGTAATTGTACATTTTTCAATAATGGTTTAGATTGTTATATATTTTCAGCCCCTCTCCTCCATATTGGTATCACTGATGGCCAAGTGGTTTTAAACAAGCATGTCCCCACTCACAACTGTAAATGTACCAGAGCTATAACAAAGCAATGTTACTCAAAGAAAGCCTTCCAGATGAATTCAGAGAGATAGCGAGATCTTTTTTAATTTCAGAATTGCCAGGAGCGCAGCGCAGTGAAAGACTTGGTCATTTAATTTTTGCTCCTTTCCTTGGTCAGAGCACTTGGAGAGTGATTGATTTTTTTTTTTTTTTTTTTTTGTATTCATCCACTATTTTCATCACTACTTTAAACATTGCCAGCTTTCTGACATTGTGTTATGAATTTCATAGTCTGTACGATTATAAACAGCTCAATAAACTGGGCAGAAGCCCTAGATCATGCTGCCAGAGTGAAACCTGATTTTGTGCTATCCACTTTCCAAGGTGAGCAGGAGCTTAAGCCAAGAAGTTGCAGCGTATAATAATATATTTTGAACAGGAAAAAACTATCATTTATTTATTTTCTAACATTTTCTAACATTTATTTTCACATAAACCGGTAATGTTGGTAATGTTAGCCATGTTAACAGTCTTCAATACAACGTTGCTGTTTACTAGTTACAGATGCTGTGATTTATAAGTCCTGGTAAAATGCATAATTTCAGCTAAAATCATATTAGAAACTGCTTGGTCAGACGTGAAAAATCAGTACCAGAATCAGTCCCAGAAAAAACAAAACAAAATGTGTTGTATAGGAAAAAGAGTGGGCGTCAGAGGAAGTGTTGCCCTCCAGTGTCACACAGGGTCCCACCTGTTCTGACCACACACACACACACACACACACACACACACACACACACGCTCTCACATACACATATACATGCCTCCATCCTCCTCACACCCTATTCTCCTCTTGCCCTGAGCTGTTTCAATAACACACCCTGTGTGTCTGCACAATGTGTGAAGTTTCAAACATCCGTCTGTCACTGGCATCTGTTCTCCCTCTCTCTCCCTCTCTCTCTCTCTCTCTCACTTGCTCGCTCTCTTGCTCTCTCTCTCTGACAGTCTGAGTCTCTCGGACATTGGGCTGCCCAAACATTCTCAGAGAACCGAAGACACAGCTGTCATGGGTGGGGATTCCACTCCCATCATTGCTTCATGCCTCTATCCCTGAGGTTGCTGACCGCTGACCCTCCGCTAATCTTTGGGTCAGAGTGAAAACTGGATACCCTTATGGGCTGAAAAAATGATGCCCATACCGGGCTAAAATGAAAAGTTTGCATTGGATTTTTCACCCTGTATCCGATACCAAAATCCGATAACCCGTTAGAAATAAAAGACTGTCTTGATTTGCTCCGTTTTTGGCTCACAGAAGCCTGTGTATTTCAAACGGTGGGAACAAGAAAGATTTCATATCATTTATTTTGTCCAGTGACCTCAAACCTACACTATTTCAGTGAAAGTAATGGATCAGCTCAGTACATAAAAAGTTTTGCACTCGTTGTCAGTATCTGCATTGACAAAGTGGTTTCTGTGTATCCCTGCTTGTTAGGTTAATGTATTTGTGTCCCAGGCTGTCCAAGACACTCAGTGGACTGTGAGGTGAGAAATGCCGATAATGATATGCTTTCCTTTGTGTCAGGCTGAACCAGTCAATTTTATTTTTTTTTTCAGAGGCAGAAGTTGTTTTGTACGTCGCGGATCGATAGCCTTTGTGTTTTATTGAATCGGTGTTATTTTTAGGGCCTTCAACTGGTTTTATCTGCGACTTGTGCCTCGAGTATGAGCAGCATGATCTGAATGTGGGGCAGGGCTCAGGCGGAGGGCACCGTGAAATGGCACTGCTGATGGCACACTGTATTTATAGACCCGTACGTGTGTGTGAGGGAGAGCTACGTGCAAGGAGGTGTGGAGGGACTTTGTTATCTGAGCCTCTTTCCGTGTCTCTAACCTCTTAATCTAGTTACTGAGGTCAGAGGTGCACAGCGGGGGCTCCTGCTTCTCTTCTTCCCATCACCTCTCTCCTACACCCCCCAACACACACACACACACACACACACACACACACACACACACACACACACACAACCCACACTCCCCCATGCCCCAGCAGCTGCATTCGTCCTCAGCCCGTTGTGGACAAACAATACTTTGTTTTCCCTTCCCTCCTTCCCCCTCCCTCTCTTTCTTACTGTACTCCTCGTTTTTTTTTTTTTTCCATCTGTCTTCATCCACTAATCTTTCTCTTCCCTCTCTCTCTCTGTCTTTATTGTTTGCTCGTTCTGTCCTTTGACACGGCTGCCTTTTAGAGGAAATGATGCTCCCGAGAAGGAAATGTGTGTGTTTGTGTGCTTGTGTGTCTCAGGGGTGATGCCAGAGGACAGCCAGAAGCAGGAGAGCACTGTGGGAGAAGTGAAGAGAGGAAGAATAAGAGATAGGCAGAGGGGAATGGTATGTGTGCGTGTGTCTGTGTATGTGTGTGTGTGTGTGTGTGTTAGGGGTGGGTAGACGGTGTAGCGAGGGGGGGGGTTAATGATAAGGGTTGAAGCCAAGGCCACGGTAATCTGTGTTCTGACGGCTGACTTATACTTCCGTGGTGAAGTGTCATTGTAGCTGCTCCGTAGATGTGTACAGCGCTGAAAGCTTTTACAGTTCTGCATCGGTGGGCCAGTGAACAGATCGCTGAAATGATAGACGCCAGTGTCAGGTTTTTATTAGTTTCCCGTCAACAAAGCTCAGATAAAAAACAGAAGCAATTGTGTTTACATGCTTGGAAACAGAGAGTCCACTCTCAGACACATTGGCGGACTCCAAACTGATGTTTTGTCTTTTTTTTTTCATCCCTCACTGTAAATTCAGTGAGGTATGGCAAGCTTAATGATTTGGGGATCGGCTATCTTTCAAATGGGCATTTTTGCAAACCTCCTCCGCGCTTTTGTCCTTAGCCTTCTGTGTGTTGTTTTCACTAAGGGTGGAAATAAGCCAGAACATGCGGAAAGAAGTTCAAAGTGACTAAGAAGACCCTAAATGTGCAGTTGCATTTTTTGGAGAGGTACACATCCATGACGGCAGAAGCCACAGACACTGACAGTGTAGCTACAGGGGCATTTTGATGCAGAAGTATAATTTGCAGAAGTATAAATTGGTCATGGTCATGAGCGCCGTGTTGAGACTGACTCACGGGGATCCGTTTCTCTAACTGTTACTGTGATGTAGAGTAGGAGTTTTTTTTTTTTTTTTTTTTTAAAGGTTTAACTTTATACGTGATGCCCGAGGAGGGGAATGATTTCAGCTGTGCACCTGGACGCCGCTCAGCCTGATACTGTGACGACGTTTCCATGTATCATGTTGCCTGCAGACACCTTTTGCTGTGTGTGGTGGCTGATTGCCTGGAAAGGTGAGCCCTGCTGTTGGTGGTGCGTGTGGCACGCCTTTTGAGATGACAGTAAACAGTTATCAGGTGTGTGTGTGTTGTACACTCTCTGTGATACTGAATCCAGACCAATCAAATGAAACTGAAGTGCGGCTCATCCAGTACTGCCCCTAAGTGCCAATACTCCCCAAGGCAGTGCAGTGATATTACTCATCTGGAAAGAATAATTGGCCATCACCGCACAAACACTGGATAATGTCTACTAAATCACAGAGTGGCTTGTTTCTATGAGCTGCAGGCAAATCACCTCTATGTAATACAGCTTTTCAGAGGATAGGTTTGACATTTGCTTTATTTCTTCACAGAGGGAGAATTTGAGTGGGTTGCAAGATGGCCTGGTGATTAGTAAGGTCATCCCCCAACCTGAGGGGCTAGGGTGTGATCCCCAATGTGCCTATAGCTTCTAATTGCCCTTATTCCTCCTAAATATTCTTTAAAAAAAAAAAAAAAAAGTCATACTCTTGGAAGAGGGTTCCAGGGCAAAGCAAGAACCCTAAGCTCTTGTGTGTTTCCATTTCCGCCGCATCCCCAACAACAGAGAACTCCTCCTTATGCAGCAGAAAAGGAGGAGATGTCATTCTGCATGCGACAGACAACGGCAAACCAGTAAACATGGAAGATGTCAAAGCTGTCATTATGTTCATGATTATTTGCCGCTGTGATGTTGCATTTGCTTTGGAGGACGAGAAGTGTGGAGGTCGACAATGAGATTGAGGATGCTAGAAAAGCAAGAGCTGAAAAAAAGAAACCACTTTAGAGCAATAGAGATTAACTGTGGCCTGGCGTGCAGTTGCAAATATGCACAGACGGTTTGATCTCTTGATAGAACAGTGTTTTAATAATTTGTGTTTGTGGGAACTTGCTCACATTTTTAAAATTGCCAGGTACTTTTGTGCTCCTTGCACCATACATTTAACGAATCAGGGAGGCTCAGTGCTAAATCTCGACATCGACAGCCCCTGACAGGAAATCAGAGGTATAGATTCCTGGTTCCTCAGAAGAGTCCCTGTGTTCTTGGGACAGTTCATGTAGTAGAAAAGGGGTGTATGTATCAGTGAGAAACCTATTGCAGGAGTACCATAATCTGACTGACCCTGCTCTCCAACCAGAGGGCAACAAGATAATGTTCCTCTGATGGACTGAATAACTGATATTAAAACTGAAAAACTGATTTTTTTCCTAAAAGCGTATTTTTCATGCTCCTGTTTTGTGTGTCTCATATAGAAAGAGCAGTATTTTGCTCTTCCCTGTGAAAGTGGTTAAAGGTTAATATGACATATTTGACTTGGTGTTGCGAATCTCCTCGAGGTCAAAGGTCATCTCCATTTTCCGTGCGCACACGTCAGAATCAAGAGTCCAGCTCACAGTTCGTAAGGAGAGGGTGGTTCCCAGGAGATTGACTAAGCTTAGACACCTACGCTCCAACGCAGTATGTGTGAGTGTTTGTGTGTTTATGTTTGTGTGCATGGTTGCACATGTATATGTGTGTGTTTGACTTCTGCCTACGCATCAGATTGCAGCAGAAGAAAAGGACAGCAGCCTGACATGGCCATCATGGTTGTCCTTATCCTACGCACCAGCCTGTGTGTGATGGAGTCCAACCACCAGGCAACCAGCAGAGGAACATGCCGTCAAACAGACGACTATCAGACTGGTCTTACTCACCACAAAGCTCCCATACGCCCTCACCGTCATAGAAATGACTATAGGAGTCACTGTCACTTGTATTTGGCAGATATACAGATTCTAGCCTCCACATTTGGCAGAAATCACCCACTCCCAGTCCTGTGGGTGTGGCTGTGTAGTAAAGCAGGAGTGCCAAAAACCTGGTATGTTTTCAAACAGAGGCAATATTACGCTATTCTTTTATTAACTGTGACTGGACAAGAAGAAGAGAGAGAAAACGTCCATCTTGAGATTTGTGGTGCTGGAGGAAAAAAAAAAAATCAGTTAGCAACCGAGTAGTTTGTAAGAAAAGGAAAGGAGATGGATGGTGCGAAAACACAGAGTTAAGGAAATTGGAAAAGGAGAGGAATGGGGAGAGGAGCTGCAGTGTTGGAACGGGCGGCGACGGGGATGGGGTGTTGAACAGGCTGTGCGACCAATAAATGATTAGCCGTTCCTCCCGACTCCAGTCTGATTGGTTACACCTCCCCCAGGCATTACCCACAATACAACTGGCGCTGTAGGGGCATGTTTTAAATAGTCTGTGCCTGATGCGGCTCCTAAGGTTAATGCAGTTACTAATAGCGATGCAAGTTTGAAACGCAATTAGCCAGCACAAATGGAAGAGACTAGAGAGAGAGAGAAAGAGGGAAAAGGCTAGAGATGAAACTCATGAATTTCACCTAAGGCAGAGGAATAGCGTTGGCCAACTGTTCATTTGCTGAATGAGCCAGGGCGAAACAAAAAACAGCGTTTCTCCATCCACATGTTTAATTTTTAAAATATCTGTGTTTATAGCAACGTCTGTATTTCAGTTTTTTTTTCTTATCTCCGTCCTCCATGGAAGAAGGATGTTTCCGAAGGACGTTTCCTTTCACCACTAGATTTCGTCTTTTGCAGTATTGGGATAAAGCATAAATCTTGTCTTATCGATACTGGTATTGGTGCATAATTCATACACATAATTCACAAATCAGACTTTGTTTACCAATCCACATGCTGATATGCAGGCACACAATGCTGCCTGTTGTATTTTTATAATATTTCTGTAATTAATCTCCCACTACTGCCTTCACAACAGTCAGAAAAAAAAAAACTGTATCGGTGCATCCATAGTTATAAATGCTGCATCACAGCGGAGGCATGCAATTTTCTGAAATTATTACGGAACAGATTTATTTATTAGTTATAATATAATATCTGCATTATTAATGACTGTTCATGAAAGCTCTCATTGGTCTAAATAGCTTATGAAAGCACCAAGAGTCATCCCTAAATGTTGTCACGATATTGATTTTGAGATCAAGACCAATATCGAAATCGAGAACTGTGGTCAAATATATTGTGATATTTGCTTTTGTCTGTATCTCCATTTCTCCCAGGCCTATGTACAAACACACGTACAGAAGCACCTTGTGTACTGCATTCTTGCGTGCTTACTTGCTTTCTGTGTGAGCGAGGAAAGAGGGAAAGTGTTGGTGTGTGTTGGAGTGTAGTTGAGGCCTTGCACAGCTGAACATACAGCATAAAAGCGGCTGATTCCCACTTGTGCTGAGCTCAGCATTGTGTGTGGCTCTGATTTGTGTCTTTCTCCTGTCTTTTCTTTTCGCGAGGGAGCCAGCGCTGCCAAGCCACACTCCTCTACTTCACTTAATGAGATAGACTGAATCAGGAGATGTCATCTTAGATTCTATCTTTTACAATGGGTGACAGCAAGACCCCACCTCCGCTTACCCCTGTTCTCTGCTCTCGCTCCATCTGATTCCCGCTCCCTCCATCCATCCAGCGGCCGAGATTCGATTTGATCCGGTCTCCCGCTCGCTCCCCAGTTGGCACTGGTCATGCAGGTATATGGTTTTGTCAATACAATCTTCCCTTTAGCTTTGTCACGGGAGAACAGCATGAGGGTGATTGAATGAAGATAGAAGAGGCAGGGTGGCAAGAGACAGGGAGAGGGGATGAACGTACGGTTGAGTCCTGGTTTGATTAGGAAAGGTATAATAAGATGTAGAGGAGGAATGACTGGAGGGAGAGACAGAGCACAGAGGGATAGACGAGCGAGGTTGTATCTCTGTGTCTGTTAGTATTGATTGGGAGCACTGGCCTGTGTGTGACTGGAACACTTTATCTCGCGCAGTCGACTTCCTCACAGTGACACTTTTAGCTTCCTCTGCTCTCGCTCTGCCATCTCTCTCTGGCCTCGCCATCACCTCTCATTTTCATTTACAATTACATTCCCTTCTCTGTCTTTGTTTTGCGTGCGTGTGTGTGTGTGTGTGTGTGTGTATGTGCACGCATACACTGACTCTGAGCTCTGGACCGGGCAGAACTCCAAATGGAGAGAGATTTTATCACTGTGTCTGGCTTGCCATTTCCCTGCACATCTCATCTCCTCTAACGGACAGGGCTTCCTGCTCAGTAACATTACTGCCACTCGGACCCACTATATACACATGCACTCGCAGTCACACACATACACACACTAGCGAACTGTCAGTCAGGACAGATGTCGCAGCCATAATTGAGTCTGAGAGGGACGGTACTGTAGTGCTCCCTTTGGAAACACATGTTTTCTGCTACTGAATATCAGCCAAGGAGCCAAAACACAGCCAGCGGATCACAATACACAATACAACTGCTGAATAAAACACCACACTGCAGAACAGGACGACACCACGGCAGAGCTGAAGAGGGCAAGACTCGGAGAAACCTTGATACTCTGATGCTCCGAGGTCGCCCTCACGTCTCGTCACCTGTCCGTGCACCTGCAGAAATGCTGCAAGAGACGATTCACATTCGCAGAACTGTCTCTCTCATTTGCACACATCCAAAGTGGACTGCAATGACGTGGAAGTCATTTACTAACATTGACTAACGCCGTTGTAATTGAGTAATTATGGTGTATTATGTACGTAATTAAATATATCTTTCCCGATGCGTTGTACATTCTAAGTCACGTCCGTTACAGAGTACACATTTTGTCGGCTCACGGTAGGCATCGGAAACTGAACCATCACAAATTCACACATTGTGGAGGCTTTTTACGCTGAACAATCATTCAGCCGGGATGAAATAAGTAATCTGGCTTTACTCTGTTTGTGCACTGAATTTTCCAAATCTCCTGTTAAAAGAATCTACGTTGAACTTCCTACTTTAATCCTTTTTAGAATTGCTTGTGAGAAAAAAAAAAAAAATACAGCAGAATGTCATAATCTTGCTTTCTTTTCTCGTGGCGGGATACCTACCTCGCGAGTGTAAAACATGGCTTTTCTGCAGCCCTAATGTCCTACAGAACAGATTTTAGCACTGTTTATACTTTGACAGTGTCCCTAAATGTGGAAAATAAATGAAAAATAAATACGGCAGAATGTTAGATGCAGATCTGGTCTTGTTGGTCCTGCTGCCCAGGGGCATTTCAAAGACAGCACCCGGGTGCCCACTGCCCATTCTCCTTTTATAGTCAAATTCTTTGCTTTTACTTACACAGATTTTTACACTTTTGCTTATATGTCAGCAAATTAACAATACTTTGACTTGAGCAGCAATTTCTAGTACACTCACCACCACTGGTGATTTGGCTGCAGTGCTCTGGCCCTCCCTCTTGTCCTTAATATCGCTGCTGATGAGGTTATTAGGAGAACATGCCGGGTAAAGGCAAGACGCTGTTGCCATTAAACATGTATAAATGCTCTCGTAGCCTACAGACACACTGCCTGGCAGATTTTGACTGTTACACATATGAAAATAAAAATGATGTCAGGGAGAGAGAGAGCGCGATCTGCATTTAGCTCGGGCGCCCACGCTAACGAGCTAGGCTAATGAGAACGGATTTAATATGTTAACAAATGCACTTTTGTGTGTTTGTGTTTGTGCCGGTGCGTGCCGGCTTGTGCGCGTTGAGTCTATATGTTTATTAATGTTTATATAATGGGCCAAAGATGTGCCACTGTTCCTTCAGTTGATTTGATTAGCTTAGCTAAGCGCTAACCCTCAGGGGCCCGCTGCCTCTTCTCTGTGTGAGATTAACGCAACACAGCCACAGTTTGAATATGAATGCAACATGAATATGGATGTGAATGGGATGTGCTAACGAGTGTTTGTGTGCGTGTCGCTGAAGTGTGCGTTGGTAAAGAGTGGAACAGGCAGCGTGATCGCCTCCAGGAGTGATGCAGTTGGGAGTGTAGTCCAGGACAGGCGGCTGCTGCATTGTTTGATGTCGGCGGAGCTTTGAAGCCTTATCTGAGCAGCGTGGGGACAGCAGGGCAAGGTGCCGCCTGCTCGTGGTGGAGGCTATAGGCTACTGCTGATAACCCTTTTGACACACACACAAACATGAACACAAAAGCACACCAGCAGCAGAATGCGTCGACTTGTACAAGCGCACACAGGCACTCACACACACACACCGCTACGTCACGTGCGGGGCATGTTGTTTAGGCGTGCACACACACATTTCACATGCAGAGCTTCCCTCTTCTCGGTGATATAACTTGTGTATGGAGAGGTGGAGAAACAGCATTATTAAAGCAGTCAATCCTCCTCCCTCTTCTGGCATCGCTCTGTTGGTAGAAAGACTGCTGATACCAGTTAAGAGATTAGCATCGCACCCACCTCGTTAGCATGCTAATCACGGCCTCATTATTTGGAATGGGAAACAGTGGTTTAGTTAAAACGTCTAATGTAATGGATTTGAGTGTGGGCTGCAGAGCCAGCCGCAGGCTGTTTTTGAGTGCGGGTATGGAATGGGAAGAGAAGTAAAGTGTATAAGCCTGGGAGGCTGAACTCATTTTAGTGAAGCAAGGCGAGCAGGCTGACGGCCCTGGAGCTGCGTCTCAGGGACACACCGCTGTCTGCAGGCTGTGGTACAGTATCTGAAACTGCTCACGGTGTGCATAAATACAGGCACACACACACACACACACACACACACAGAGAGAGAGACATGCAATAATGACTACAGGCAGTTTCACAATGACTTTTAACTTTGTGTATAGACACGCTCACATTCACACACACTTATACACACACACACACACACACACACACACACACATGCACTACCACTCCCTTCCTCTCAGTTGACTGGCGGGCAGACAGCAGACATATGCTGCCACCTGTGCCCCTCTGCCAGGACTGACCGCCACCTGGGGGTGCGGGTGGGGAGATGCATGTGTGTGTGTGGGTGTGTGTGTATGCATGCAAGGGGTGGGGGGTGGGAGGGGGCATATGCCAAAGCGCCCCCCCACCCCCACAGTGCTGGCTCCCATTCAGACAGACAGTTGCTCCCCTCATCTGCTGCCCAGCTGGACAGGCGCCTGGTGATTCAGCGCTGCCCACCTCCATTAGCCACACTCCACTATAACCGGGCTTACACAGATACACACACACAGACTCCTGCTCCCCTTTTTTTCTCTTTCACTCGCTCTCCCTTTCACACACAGACATACACACACACACACACACACAGACAAGTGTACCTGCTAATGCCCTGCCATTTCAGTAGCACCTCTGGCGCAGCCTCCACACTCTGCTCCACTCAACCCCCTGCCCTGCTCTGTGCTCCACTGAACAGATACTCTAGCTCCTTGTCACAGTGTGTGTATGTACACATCATACAGCTTTAGATGTGCCCCTATCCCTGGACGTGTACCAGTTGCATCCATATACCTTTCAGAGGTGTTAAAAAAAAAATGCAAGTGGAGGTAGCCAAAAGACAAGGCTTTATACACTGATTAAAAAACAGCGATGTGTTTTGTGTTGTTTATGTGCCCATTGGCTCACCGAGAAGTGCACACACACACACACATACACACACACACACGTGCACAATGAAAGCCATGGTCAGATGGCTGGGGCTATAACTGGTTCTGTCCTCAGGGAAGTCTTTAATTGGTCACAGTGCTTTACCATCTGGGGCTGGAGCGACGGATGGAGGGAGAGATGGAAGGAGAGATGGAGGGAAGAGGTGGGAGCTCTTGTAGGAGAAAGAAAGCGAGTGAGAGAGAGTGTGTGTGCGTGTGTGGGGGGGAAAGAAAGCAAGCAGAGCTCAGAGCTGGGGCTTATTAGTTTTAGTTTTAATGTTTGCACCTCCGGTAGCATTAGAACTATAATATATTTGATAAATACCGTTTGTAGTGTGCAAGTGGGAAGGTGCATATTCGTGAGCTTGTGTGTGCGCATGTGTGTCGGTGGGTTGTTGCATGGGTGTGTTTGTGTGTGTGTGTGTGTGCATTTGCGTGGGTAGAAGTGTGGGATAATGACTCCAGGGTGTGTGTTTGTGCTGATGTTGGCGCTCCAGAGGCAGAAAGAGCGAAACCCTGCACCAATGATAACAACCTCTAGGACAGCAAAGATAGAGAAGACAAACACGCACGGAGGGGAGACTCAGCGTGCGTCTCTCTCTTTCTCCGAAGCGCCCAGTGGTTTACTGTATAGTGCAATCATTTATCTACTTATTTGGACACACGTGGAGAGAGAAGAAGTTAAAGAGAGCGTTTGATGGATGTGACGATGAGGAAAGTGGGTTTGAAGCTGGTGAGGATGAGAGGAGCAACATCGAGAGAGAGATGGAGGGTGATATTGAATGGCAGGGGGAAATGGAGGGAATATTTCATGTGTTTAGGCATGATGAGCACATCTTTGATGCTCTAAAGGATTTCAGTCAACGATAGCTTTGCACACAGCTTTTCTCAAACGCTCTTAGGAAGATTTGTCTTTCATACTCCCACCTCTCTCCAGACTACCCCTCCTCTCATGCCTTGCCTTTTAATCTCCCGCTTTCTCTCCGTCTTCCTTACACGCCTCTCTCTCAGGCTCATTTCCTGGCTGGGCCTCTGTGAGAGGTAGCAATGTCATATTGTGTGTGTGTGTGTGTATGTGTGTGTGTGTGTGTGTGTGTGCGCGTGCTCATTCGCGTGTGTCTTAGTTTGTGTTAAATCCTCTTCTCCTGTCTTTGTGTAAACAGCATCTCATATTTAAAGCTTCTTCTCACTACGAATCCCTCTCTTATCACCACATTCAGCCTTTTAACTCAACGTCACCATTCTCCTGCTACAATAACAAAGCCTACTCCTTCGCTCCCCCCCCACCCTCAGTCTCTTTTCCTTTTCTTTCTTCTCTCACTTTCTCCCACTTTCTCCCTTTGTTGTGCCGCTCCCTTTCTGCCTCGCCATATCCAGTGAGAAAACATGGACACACGCAAACACGCAGACGTAAAAAAAGGCAAAGGGATGCAGGCACTTGCACACACTTAGTGGACTCGAGAAAACGGCTTTAGATAGATTCTTTTTTTATATAAAAGCCAACTCTTAAAATGCATCGGTCACTAGGTGCAATGCAGAGTTACTCTCTATGAAAAATAACTCATTATGGTATGTTTCTCACTTGAAAAATGTGCTGTAGGAATTTGCACCAGTTTATCTTAGTGGATGTTGGCTGCCTGGATAATCCTTCCATTGGCTCTGGCCATTTTTGGCTGGTTCCCTCCCCTTCTGCTCTCCACTGTGTGTCACCTATTCCACAATTCCTTGACAATGTGTAAAAAAAAAAAAAAAAAGTTTACAGTGGAAAACTAGTGCTGATGTGCCAGTTCCACAACAGTGCATCACTACTACCTTATTACTGAAACAACATTGGGTGGCAACATCATAGCGTCATGGGGTCAGTGCTGAACACGCTGATAGTGATTGGTTGCTTCATAATCAAACACAACCACAGCTGTTTTTTTTTTTTTTTTTTTTTTTTGCATGATTCAAGCCAGAGATGGTCCAGAAACAGGGCAACTCCGAGTCATTTTCTGTATTTGTGTCATGTGGGTTCAACACGGCTGCCCTCCCACCTCAGGAGGCAAGCAGCAGGTCCTGTGGCTTATCTGGCACCAGATGACAGCTGGCTCTTATGTTCCATCCTCACTGAAGTAAATACTGGTCCGTTTTCCACAGGTCTTTCAATCATTTTGACAATAAATTTATATGTTCCTGACAACCAAAAAGCCTGGAGGAAAGTGAAAGGTTGTTTAAAACTGGCTCTTTTCCCAGCGAACGGCTACCCGTTTTTTGCTCTCTGCGGCGAAAATAGCTGACCACGCCCGCTTAGGAGGCACGAATTCTGCGTCATTTCCATATCGTTCACATAGCACCTTGTAACACATCATCTTCTTTTTTTAGAGCATCTTTGTTTGAGCTCAACATTGGGCCCTGGCAGATAATTCTCCATGTGCTGGCACAGCGAAAATGATGTTTTGGTGAATGGTCTGGCTAAGCTAGAAAAATTTGTGCTACCAGGAAATGAAACAATATGACAGAAAATTAAAAACAGCATGCTAATTTTTTTTTAAAAAAGCAACATGAGGATTACAAGAATTGCTGTTCCCTTCAGTTAGTCGGATACCACAAAAACTCTGTTCCGTGTCTTTTGTCCCAAAAGACAAAAGACATGTTAGTGTGCGTGTTAGTAAAAAGATGTGTTGTGCCACTATGTGCTGTTATTATTAACATATGTTCTGTTGAAAGTGTTGAAAGTGGCACACGGTCCTCTGAGTGTGGGTGATTCAGTGTCCTAGCAAGGCTGA
Organism: Myripristis murdjan; assembly: GCF_902150065.1. NCBI lineage: Eukaryota > Metazoa > Chordata > Actinopteri > Holocentriformes > Holocentridae > Myripristis > Myripristis murdjan. The sequence goes on from NC_044000.1 coordinate 18,327,129, forward strand.
GACACTGCCCCGGGGGGTAGGAAAGGGATATTGGGGCGAACAGGGAGGGTTAGTTCAGTCAGTTGTGTGTGTGTGTGTGTGTGTGTGTGTGCGTGACAGAGAGCAGCTGTCCCTACAGGCCCTGTGTGTGTGTGTGTCTGTGTGTGTAAGAGAAAGTGTGTGAGAGAGTGCCTGATTTTGATCTGTCTATCCCTCTGCCTTCAGGTATAATGAGCTATAATAGCCACAGGGGTCTGGCTCTGCTCTCTCTCCCTCCCTCTCCCTGTCTCACTCTCTCTGTGCATCTCTCTCTATCTCTCTCTCTCTCTCGCTCACACACACACAGGGACAGATGTGACTTTCCAACAAGATTTGTGACCCTCTAGGATCAAAAAAAGTTTGGGAAGGAGTCACTGACTGGCTCACACGCACGGCGCTGCGGCATAACAAGGTGGTTAGAGTGCTCGGCGCTCGATGAAACATGCCTCCCTGTGTTCGACGGCTGCGATGAAGAGGAAGGGAAGGATGGCGCCGACAAAACAGAATAAGTGATAATTGGGTGCTGACAAGCAGCTTGGCTAACGAAAGAGAAACTCGCCAGACGCCGCGATGGGGAGAACGGGGCGTGGGAGGTGGATGAGGGGAGGGTGGAAAGACGGGGGGGAGGACGCTGGGATGAGGAGAAAATTGTGTGGAGAAAAATGGGACAAAGCTTGGAGAAGAGTGATAGTGTGGGAGAACAGGAAAGGATGCTTCAGAGACCCCTTTATTAAATGGAGAGCCCTTTTCCTCTCAGTCACTGTGACCTGTGCATTCTGGCAGAGGACACACACATGAGCGCACACACGCACACACACACACACACACACTCAGAGTGCTGCTCCATTAGCAGGGGACCTAACTGCCCCTTATTGAAAAGCTCATAACAGCAGACACTATAGGATTTCTCATATCCTCTCCTGCTTTCCCTCCATCTTTCCTTCTATCCCTCCCTACTTCTCTCCTCTCTCCCCAGATTTTAGAAGATTGGACATGGTGTGTTTTTATAGAAATGTGTGGGAGACTCGTGATCAGAAGGGATAGTATGAGACATGCATGCGCGGTCACACACACACACACACACACACACACACACACACATGCACACAAACACAGTGTCTCCCTTATTAGGCATGATGTAGACAAATTCGTTCTGAAATATTTGGATGCGGTTCACAAAATCACAAACCATGTAATTTACATCACAAGATTGAGATGATTGGGATTCTTTTCTAATGCAAATTCTGATCTCCATGCTGACAAATAATTGCCAATTCATTCATTATGTCTAAAGAGCCTAATTGTCTGCTTATACTCAAAAAGTAAAACTCTTTATCATCTTTGCTGACAGATTTATTTTTAAGTAGGAAACACCACTTTCCCCTGTTTTTGAAGTTGGAGATTCTGTAATGATTTCTAGATGCTTTTATTTGCGACTTGAATCAATATGATGTGTTTAGTGAAACATTTACTCCTTATGCCAAAATATATTCAGCTTTGTGGGAGGGGAAAAAAAAAAAAAAAAAACTTATGCTGCTAAGCAAAAACTTTTTGCTCAATCAGCACGGACATCGCACTCACCTCAGATATTTGCTGGCTTTGCAAACCAAAAATTGTCCACTAATCATAAGTAAATTCAAGTTAAGTTACTGTATGATCTATATGGAGAAAAGTGAGTGTGTAATTAGGCTGAAGCAGTGTTTCCTCTGTGCTTGTTCAACAGCGGCAGCCCAAAAACCAAATAAAAATTACCACCCCTGCTAGAGAAAATGTGAAACTGAAATTAGATGAAAAAAGCTTTCTATTCCCTGACTATAAAAACAATTAAGAGCTCTAATCCTAACATTTAGGATATTTTTTAATATGATTAAATACATAAAAAAAGATTTTTAGCACTGCAACCAGTGCTACAATCATAATTTGCCAAACCTAAAACACCCAAGCAACACTTATGCATAAAGAAACTGTAATGGATGATGAACTTCGCATTAACACGCACATACTTTTTTTTTTTTTTTTTACTTCATAGATTTTATAGATCAAAGCAACAGCAAACACACAATCATTTCCCCGGGTGAACACACTGGTGATGAATGCAAACGTCTTTTGCGGCGACATCAAGCGCACGGATATGTGGGGAAAACACAGCAACAGATAGATGAAGTGTGTTTTGGAGCTTAGGCTGGGTTAGGTGCTGGCTCATCTGATCATGTTCATGATGTGTTGTATTATGGATGCACCCCCTGCTGAGGCCCTACATCCCACACTGCAGCTTTCAAGTCCCTTTTTTTTTTTTTTTTCAACAACTCTTCCCTCTTCTCCGCCCCTCTCTCTCCCCCTCCCTGTCTTTTTAAAGACTGCTTCCTCATGTCACTTGTCTGCCTCAAAGGTACGATCTTTGCTCGGCCTTTTTCTCTCATTTAACTCTGTATCCTGTCCTTTTTTATCGGTGCAGGCTCTTGGGGATGGTGCTCAGACCTCAGCTCACTGGAGTTTGCTTTACTGGATGCTCTCTGTGTGTTTTGTTTGAAGACCTGCTTGTTTTCCCGGTCTCCTGTGATTGCACTTGCTCTCTGTGTTGTTTGGCTGAATGTGTGTGTGCATGTGTGTGTGTGTGCACGAACATATATGCAGGGGGTTGAAGCAAGTCACAAGTACACCGCCTGCCTATATATAGGCTACAAACAGAATAATAACAGTCTATCTGAAGTGGTTTTAGCACATCATGCTCAAGGATGGTGATAACAAGAATGTGTGTGTGTGTGTGTATTTGTGGTGGATTGTGGATGCATCAAGCAAAGCAGCACTTATCCTCTCCGTCCTTCCTCTTCTCTCTCCTCTTCTTCCGCCTCTTTATCATGAGCCTCATCTTCCCTCCTCATCCTCCTACTCCTCCCTGTGTCTCTCTCTCCAATTCACCCCTCGCTCTGACTCATCAACAACTCTCCCAGAGAAGGACAGGACAGAAGACCATGTTAACATGTGCGGTAATGGGTAATAACTATGAGGAAGACAGGTGTAGACACACACAGAAGTGAGTGTGTGCATTTGTCCCGGGCGTCCTGGGTCACCGAGTGACGTCACGTCAGCCTGCTTGGTGACAAGACCGGGCTCACACGAGGTGCAGCTGAGGATCGCCCACTCACTCACTCTGTTTTCCTCCCAGAAGCTCTCTCAGTTTCACTGAGTAATTATCAATAATTACCCCCTTGGCTTTGCCAAATGGCCATTTGCTTTGCAGCAACACCGACACACACAACTCACAGACACTTAGGCATTTAAATAGGCACATAAACACAAAGAGAAATGCATAGAAATACAGCTGCTGAGTGGGTGCATGCATGTATCGTGTGTGTGTGTGTTACTGAAAGATAAAGAGAGAGAGTGGGAGCGTATTTGTGTGAGCGACGGCATTTGTAGTAGTGGTAACAACCAGAGGGCAGTGAGTCAAACTTGCCATTTTTTCTTGTAATCAGCTGCTCCCATGGCAAGACCACAGCTGAGATCAGATAACAAGGGCTTCTCCCGAACTTTTTTGTTCCATCTTTGTTTCCTTACATCGTTACATCTGTACAAAAAAAACATTTAAACACATACCCGCCAGCGTACACTCAGAAGGAAACAGACACTGCGCAGTGAAGCAATTCTGTCCCTATTGTTTACGTATTCTTTAAGGAATCTGCAACTTCAATGGCTGCAGCAACTGCTATTAAAAGTTAGGGTGAGTGTGAAGTGTGCAGATCAAACCCGCTGAATTACCCTCTTCCGCTCTCATTTCATGTCTTCCCTGCGACCCTCTTCCCCTCCGTTTTTGTGTCCTCGTGTCCCTCTTTTTTTCTTCCCCTGTGTGACTGGACTTGAAAGGCCAGCTCAAGAGACGACAACCGTCACTCACTTCAGAGAGCCGAGAGAGTAGGGGGAAGAGATGGAGGTAAATGAAAGGGAAAGTGCAGACAAGGTAGAGCGGGAAGAGGGCAGTTTTAAACATTAATAGAGGATTGACAGCTATATCATTCAAAAAGGCAGAATAACAAGGGCATGATATTTTTTCTTGACATCCACAGTTGAGGAGTGGTAGCGTAAAAGAGGGAAATCATCAAGGATTCATCAGTATCTGTAGTATGTTGAGGCTCCAGTATTGGGGATGATATAAATGAGCAATTTACCTGGCATCCTTTAAAAAAAAAATAAAAAAAATAAATAAATTGTTTCATTTTGTGCCTGTATTTTGTACTTGGTGGATGTCTTATATTGAATTGAAGTGCTTGAACTGGAATAAATTATACTCCATGGTTCCAGGTTTTTTTTTTTTTTTATGCAAGTGAAAAGAAAGTGTGAGATGTTTTCAGGGTGTTTGAGGAAAAGCACTGAGAGGCATTTACACCAGCTTTGGCACCTCATCCCGGTTATTTGTGCCAAGCCTGGTGAGCGATAGTATATCTGGTTTAAAACCTGCGCAGCTCCGAAGGTACTGATCTGCTCCATTCAATCTCAGGTGCTGAGAGTGATGTCTGTGTTTCCAAGGCGGCTCCGCGGTCGACGAGCTGGAGGGGGGGCGCGTGATCGAAACACTCCTCGCTCTCTCTCTCAGCTTGGCCAGGTGGCTGCCTTCTCTTTTAGCCCAGATTCAGCTCAAGTCACTTCTGTGTTTGCGTGCTTATGTGTGTATATGCGTGTGTGTGTGTGTGCATGCTCTCTTGTGCTGTCTTGCGCCGCCCTTAATCCTGCCCAGATTGAGGTCAGGAAGCGATTGGAAGGACCTCTGTGTGTTTACAACCTCAGCCTGACCCTCGCAAAACGCCGAGATTGGCTGGCGCTCTTTGAGTGGTTCTTGGTCTCCCGGGCACGTCACCGCGAAGGGACGCGATTGGCCCAGACGACTTGAGAGGAAGTCGAGGTGTCTCATCTATCCTCGCGAGAGCCGGGCCGGGGGGGATGTGAGGAATCGGCGTGATGCTTTTACACACGCTCCCTTGGCGGATCCACAGAGAGGGGTGTGGGGTAGCGGGGTGGCGAGGGGAAGACGGGAGGGTTGTTATGGTAACTCCCGGCTGTTCTGAGAAGCCCTCAGCATTGTGTAGGAGGGTTGCCGTGGCGACGGCAGGTTGTAGCGTAGGTGGGTTGTTGTGGTAACAGTATGTCTATGCGAGGCTTGCCATTCACTCGGTGTTGACTGGAGTGTCAGAGTGAGAGGGCTCTGCCACTGCGGGCCTCCAGCAGCCAAATAAGACTTGTGTCACACTCAAAATCGTCTAAATACCATTTCAGAGGCAATGCTTAATGGTGTATGAAACATCTTAGGCTTAAATATAGGGCTCATCTCCATTTGATGCTTTCTAGTAAGTGGTTCCTACCATCAGCAGAGGCAGGTGAGGAGCGCCGCGCCTAAACCTCTTTTAAAAAAACAGCATCTGAATTTCGGCGTCCGCACTGCCAAGCCCTCAGACGCAAACAAATCTGTCAGCACAATGTGATTTTTATTGCTGCGCGTGATTTGCCTCCATCGCAGCTCAGCTATCCATCAAAAAATCAGACCGAGGTAATTGAGAAGTGTTTTTTTTTTTTTTTTTGAGAGCTTTTCAGAGGATTTATTCATACCGCTCTCATCAGCATTCTCCAGATCACTTCAAACCATTGTATTTATGGAAGGCATTCGTTTATTCCTGTCTATAGGCTAGTTAGTGAGATGCTGACCCCCTTGATTACCTCCTTTCTTTCCCTGCCCCTCCAATTTTGTTGTTGTTTCTTTCTTTGAGTGTCTTGTTAAACTTCAGCAACCAGATGTCAAGCCCGCTTCCTCCGCCTCCTCTATCTTTTTCCTCTGATCTCTCCGTCTTTGTTCCCCCGCTCGTTTCATTAGTGGTGTCTGTTTCTCTGTTCTTGCAATCTCCATCTCTCCGTTTCTCTCACGTGTCCGCATGCAAACGCATACGGAGGAAGGATGAACGCACACTCATACGGACGCGCGAAAAAACGCACGCATGCCGTAGTTGTGTGCACACACAGCAATGAACGCAAACAAAGGAGGAAAAGCTGTTTGTTGCATCTGCTTCAGGTGACTTCATGAGAGGAATAGACGTCAAACATACTGATTTGTTGTCTTCACAATGACACTCCGTTAAGAGGCTGTATAGCCAAACATCTTGACAAAGCACTCCACTAGCGTAACACCACACAAAGCACTTCAATTTCCCAGTGTCTAAGCAGGGCTCATAGTCACACACGGCATTGCAAGAAAGCTTCTCTTGGCATTATTCACCCCATTCATTTTATCCCAGACTAGCTAAATGGTTGACTGCCGCCCATTGTGAGTTGTGAACACTGATGTCTTTGTACACTGGGTTCGATAAGCACTATGTGTGCGTGTGTGTGTGTGTGTGTGTGTGTGTGTGTACATGCACGCGCACACACGTGTTTACACTGTCCCTGTGTTCCGGTCTGACTCATTAAACTACATCAGCGTGCCGGTAGCCTCCCCCAGCAATGTCAGCCATTACCTAGATAATAGGGAGATGAATAGGATATTGTTATTATACATGCAGGCCCGTGTGTTCACACCCACGCACACACACACATGCACACATTCCATAGAAGAGACACCATGACATATTGGCAATTTTCGTTTTCATCATGACCTTATGACCTGTGAGCCTTGGGGTCTCATTAGTGTGTGAAACTTTTTTTTTTTATGTTTCATGTTCTTTCTTTTCTTTTATTACATTCACAGTAGAGCAGATAACGATATTTGAGAGCAAAAAAACTGGCCGACATTTTGTGTGTCTATATGTGTGTGTGTGTGTATGTGGAAAAAAACATTTGAAGAGTTCATTTGCAAAAACAGATATCTCCATTTGAATTTATTAAACCTTTTAAAACTTTTTTGAATTTTATTAAAATTTACTTTATATTTATTTCTATTTTTTATATGTTTATTTAGCCTGGCATAATGTTTATTATCCTAAATCATGCTTTGTGTGTGTGTGTGTGTGTGTATGTGTGTGTGTACTCCAAGCAGTATCAGTGAAAAAGGTGTATTCATTTTAAGAATGGCTTTTATCTGTTTTTGCAAATGAACTCTTCATTTTGTTTGCATGAATCCTCAAATTTGCCATACACATGGGTGTGATAAAGATATGTACTGGAGGCTTGATATTTTATGGTTGAACAATAAATTTACTAATTTCTTAACACAATCCGTACCACCATCTGCTCAGCTGTAAGACACTACTCTGCTAACTCACGTGCTGCACTAAGTGCTGTAAATACGAGTGATATTGACGAACCAATATCAGCTGTTAATATTGGCCCAGTGATATATCGGTCAGGCTCACACACCCACACATACATACACCTGTTCTGCCAATAGGCCCCGCCATCCATCCCTTAATGCTCCTTTAAGCGGCAGAGGCCCTTCTCCAAAGAAACACATGTTTATTTCTGGAGATGTATGGAGTGTTTCCAACCTGCCTCCTAAAGCGATCCCATCTTTCTGTCTCCATTACTTCCTTGCTCCTGCCTGTCCCGCTCCCTGCCTCCGAGTCAGCTCTCTGTTCTTGCTTGTGGTGTGTAGATAGTAGAGCTGGGATGCATTCACCACGGCTCATTTCACTGCATTGTTTGTACATTTACAATGTGTGATCAAGTCGCCGTTTGAGAAGATGCAGTGAGAGGGAGCGCGTGTCAGTCTGGAGCTGTTCTGTTTGCCGTAGTGGCCCATAAGGAATAGATTGGGTCGGAGAGAAGTGTTATAGAGGGGACTCGGGAGGCATCTGGCTGTGCGAGATAGAGGAAATGCCATCGGCGCACTGTGACATGTGAAAGTCTTGTATGGAAGAGGAAATAGAGGGCACTCACCTTAGAGCAGAAGCATGGTTGCCTGAACATTTGTTATCCCACACTGGGCAGTAAATCAGATTTATGAAGCACTTACAAGAGCAGAATGCCCTTTTATTTTAACTTCCATCACAGCAGGCATAAACCAAAACAGCATACTTTATTATGAGCTCTCCACCACATTTGATGTCTCTGTTAACTACATTGCATGATATTTTAGGCATTTCACGCAGATCCTTGTAGCAGGAGGGTTGAGCAGGTGGGGGGGCCCCCATGGCCGTTGCAGGGATCAGACCTGTCACCCTTCCAAAATGGGACACTCACTCAAACCGCTCTAACCTTAATTAGCTTCATGCCTCTGTTTTTTGACAGCTATTCTTCATTCCCTGCTCCTTCTTCTCTCTCTCTGCAGTCATCGCCGACTCGCTGACAGTAACGGCTCCGGCTCAGACTCTGTCCAAGGTGGAGGGCGACACGCTGCAGCTGACGTGCGAGGTGTCCCGGACCACGACGCAGCACACTCACTTGTCGGTGGGTTGGTACCTGCGGTCCCCGGAGGATGCGGCCGCCCCGCCTCAGGAGTTGCTCACCTTGTCACGGGACTTTGTTCTACGCTCCGGGGGACCGTACCGGCAGAGGATGGCCGCAGGCGACCTCAGGCTGGACAAAACCAGCGCCACGGCCTACAGGCTGACCATTCACAAGCTGCAGCCGGTGGACCAGGGCCTGCTCTACTGCCAGGCCGCAGAGTGGATTCAGGACCCGGACGGCAGCTGGTTCGCCATGACCCGCAAGCAGGGCGACAAGACGCAGCTTCGCATTCAGCCCACTGGTGAGTGGAGGGGAAAGAGAGAGGGAGGTTCAGCGCTAGGGCTGCAACAAATCATTATTTTCAGTGATGACTAATCTATTATGATGATTATTTCGATTTTTTTTTTTTCATGAATTGTTTACTCTATAAAGTTTCAACAGAAATGACAAATGCTCAGTTAAGTGCCCAAATTGATGTCTTCAAATTGCTTCCTCAGTCTGATCAGCAGCCAAACAACAAAACATTATTTATAATAATATTAATGGAGAAAAGTAATACAATCTTAGCATCTTAGTGAACTCATTGAGGCTATCTGTAAGTTTTGGCATTTGTACTTGATAAATGAGCATTGTTTTACTAATCAATTAGTTTTTTGTTTTTTTTGCCATTTGCTTTATTAGATATTGACAGTAGAGAGAGACAGGAAAAGGGGAGAGAGAGGGAATGACGTGCAGCAAAAGTCTTGGTCCAGAATGGAGCTCGGGCCACTGCAGTGAGGACTTAGTACTTCATTCTTAGCACTTAGTACTTCAAGCACTTAGGACTTTACTTCATAAGTGCTACAACTGTTGACTAATCAATTAGTTGATTAATTGTTTCAGTATTATTCAGTGATGAAATACCAAGCAGGGAGAGGCATATAATAATAGAACAGCCAGGACAGTCTAATAATTTCAGAAAATAGCATCTCTTTAATGTAACGCAGCCTTTAAAATCAGGGAAAAACAACACTTACAGCATTCACAGTATTACAATATCCAAAGTCCTAGAAGATATCTAGTCTTATATCACAATATTGACATAATATATGGCCCAGCCTTAAGTGATGGAGAGGGGAGAGAGTGTGAATGGCAGAGATGCTCAAGGCGGTCTCCTCCACTCTTAGGTCCCCCTATCCTCTTGACACGCATGTGGGCTGGCCTCCTCTGATTGCTGATCACTATCTCACACTAAGCTCATTAGCGCACTAAAAAGGGCTTAGCAAAACCTCCACGGACTCCCCACTTTTGTACTGAGTCTGTTTGACGGGCATCATTAGAAGCACATTGAAGACTTTAACCGGCTCCAAACAGCGTGGGTGTTTGCTGCAGGAAGACGTATAGCTTCCATACGCATTATCTCCTCGGGCGGCACGCGGCCCAGAGGTCAGAAGCCGAAAACTGGGTCATTTCCTCAATGGCGACGTGGCACGCCTCGTCGCCAATTACACCGAGAGTGGGAGAAACCTCGCCGTGTGTGGAGCTGTTGTCAATTCTGGGGGAGGAAACTGCCTAATGGAAGGCGGTTCACGGTCAAGGGAGGAAGAGAAAAGGGAGGGAGAGGAGAGGGGAGTTGGTGGTGGGGGAGGTGGGAGGGCACTGGCCTGTGGAATGACAGTGGATGCCGGATGGGAGAAAGTGCAGACAAAGAATGTGTCAGGGTGGTTGATAGGGGAATGTGCCTCATATGATAATGATCTGGTAATAAGCTGTCAACCTCTAAAACCTGATGGACTAGAAAACAAGAAGAGCTTCACAACTTCGCACAGACCTCCTTTCACACACATTTCACCCCTCCTCTGCCCCTTACGCCCCCCCCGCGCCATCCTTCTCAGCCCCATCCCGCTCTACCTCATCCCGCCGCACGCCATAATGAGACCACTGTACTGCGCCTTATCCCGCATCCATAAAGAAATCTCTTATTCTTCCACGAGGGGCCGCCGAGATCTCTGATGAACGGCTTTGACATTAGCGGAATTACCAAGGCGACGCTCGTGTAGCAAGTGTCTTCTGCCAGTAAATCTTTTCAAAGTGGAACCGTTTTGCCTTTCCCCCCATTAAGCATCAGATCCGCTCTGGACCAATAGAGCCTGATGGTGCCCCAGATAGTATCGGATGGATGAGAAGGAGAGGAGCAACCGGGACGTAAAGGGGGTCTGTCAGATGAGTTCCAGCTACTGCAGGGAGGAGACAAAAGGCACAAAGAGCTCCCTTCTCAGCACTCTCCGTCACTCCCTTTCATTCCTGTAATCTATAATGGATGGCAGTGTTGTTGCATGACAAAGGGAATACAGCAGACTTGTGCTACTGTGTGTGGCTTTAGGTGTGAGCACTCGCGTGTCTCTGTGTGTGTGTGTGTGTGCGTGTGCACGTGTGTGTGTGTGCACGGATCTTGTTCGTGTCTGCACGTGTTGATCCTATAAGTGCGCCACTTACCTTTGGGCACACACACTAAACTTGTGTATTTGAAGTTGCACCTGTGCGAGAGCACGGGAGGGAGAGGAAAAGAGATGTAGGGAGCCGGTGAGAGAGAGGGAGGGAGGAGGTAAAAAAAAAAAAAAAAAGAGAGAGAGAGGGAGAAAAGCAGCTCCTTCATTAGGCTCTTAGTATATGAGATGGAGTGGATCTTGAGACAGCCCCATCACTAGCTAATCACCCACAGCCAGGAGCAGAGAGATGAGCCACGGACAGAATCCTAATGTACCTTTCACTCTGTGTTTTTTCGCTCTCTCTCTCTCTCCCCCCCTCCAACTCCCTCCATCCCTGCTCTCACATCATCTCTCTCTCTCTCTCTCCCTATTTCCTGCAGTCACGTCTCTCGCTGCATCTTATTTTCTGCTCCCTCACTCACTCTCTCTCTCTCTCTCTCTCTCTTACTCGCTCTGCTTTTTTTTTTTTTTTTTTTTTTTTTATAATTAGCTGTAAACACTAACATGTGCAGGACCTGTGAGGCCGTCTGCTAGCCCCGGTCTCTGCATCCTCTCAGCTGAGCTCTTCCTGTTAAACATGGCCCTAATTGAGTTCCACGCTGAGTTGCGACTGCATCCGTGTCAAAGCGGGTCACAGCTCCTTCAGCCTCAGCTCCCACCCCTTCGCAGTTACATCCATACACACATAGACACACACACACACACACCATTCAGATGTCATAACAAAATGTCTTGCTGTCCTGTTGCTTCTATTAAGATTTAGCCACCAGTCTGCACTTTGATTCTGCATCTATGCACTGTGTGTGTGTGTGTGTGTGTGTGTACTGATGCATACGGCAGCTTGCTTGTGTGTGCATGGTTTATATCCTGTCTACTGAGAAAAGAATCCAGCATGCCGCCCTGCCATCTCTGTATGTGTTAGACAATATTAGTGTGTATGTATGCGCGTCTGTGTATATTTGCGTGTGCATTTTTTATTTTTTTATTTTTTTGCATGTGTAAACAATACCCCCTACTCCCCCTCCATAACGCTCTCCTGCATAACGAGCTCTACACCGACGGCAGACTTTGAACTTTTCCACATGACTGTGTTTCTCAGGAAGTCTGTTTAAAGTCTTTGTAATTACAGCCAGGGGCTAGCACCTCAGTGTGAGGCAAAGCAAACGTCTCTGATACGTACTGTTCTCATCATCTTGAAATTAATACTGTAAATAAAAGTCAACCCCCCACACATGCACACACACACACACACACAGAGAGAGATGCACACACACACTTAATGTAGACAAGCCATGCATGTGTAATTTCGCCAAGTGAAAGAGCCAGCCATGGCGATGTTTACTCTGTCTGCGCTGTCTCAAACCGTGCAGGAGGAGAGCAGAACACACAACTCTGTTTCAGACGGCTGAAGAGAATTTTAATTAGATGTGTTTTTTCCATTGCAGAGGTGAAACCAAGGGGAGAAAGAGAGCGGAGTGGGCTGAAAGATCAGCGCTATGCCGGGGCGCCGCACTCCGTGACCTCAACCTTTCTCTCTTCTCCCATCTCTCTGTCTTGACTCATATTTTCGTGCTCTCACACTCTGTGACGCTATTTTGGTGCCCTCACCCCGCCCCGACTCTCCCACTCAACTCTTCCCTCATGCTCTCTGTGTCTCTTGCCCTCTTTTAGCATTCAGGTTCAGCATTCCAGACTGTGGATTTTAGGAGAACGTAGTGTTGTGCATTTCAATTTTTAGCCCATATTCAAATATCAGTCTCTCGTCTTTGACAAGGCTGGCAGGAGAAACAAATTGTTTTGAGAATGCAGCATCACCTCCTTGAACAGAACTCCTCCTTCACACCCACACTCTTTCTATTCTGCTATTTTATCCCACCTCTAGTACCCTATTCGAGGTTTTTGTGTACTTACTTGATACGTTTCTTATTTCACAAAGCCACAACAATGTGTAACATTCAAAAGGGATTTGCCTCATCTCAGGTTTGGAGTTTTTTCGGGTGTCGCTGATGAGCTGCTGCGTTTACAGTTTGTTGCATTTCCCTTTTTTTGTTGTTGTTCCCCGGTCACATCCCTTATTATTCTGCCATACAGCTAACCTCCCTTTTCTTCCCTTTGCCTGTTTCCCACAGATCGGGACTTCAGCATCCAGGTGAGCACGGAGCGACGGTCCTTCACGGCCGGTGAGCCGCTGGAGCTTCGCTGCACCATTGACGCCCAGAACGTCCCCGAGCGTTTCTTCTCGGTGTCGTGGGTCTTCAGCAGCTCGCCGGTGGCCGTGGTGGGCCCCAGCGCCGTGCCCATCCTGGGACCCGATTACGTCGCCCGAGAGGCTGCCGGTCACATGACTGTGCGTAAAGAGAGCGCCAACGTGCACCTGCTTAAGCTCCAGCGCCTGCAACTAGAGGACGCCGGGAAATATATCTGCCGCGTGACGGAGCGGGAAAAGACGCCCACAGGAGACTTCATCGACCGCAGCAAGAGGTCCCGCAATGTTCAGATCACAGTCCAACCGCTTAGTGAGTAATCATCTATTCACATGGCCCCTGGCTTAGTTGTCTTTTGTCAATTAGAGTAAGAGTGATGGGCCTTTTGATAATGATGTTTTTATCTTAATGCCAAGTGATATGCGTTGCCATGCTGCGCCCACCCTCAAGGTGGCCTATCACGGAGAGCAGTGCAGCCTCTATTGTTCGCTGTGAGTAAGAGGGGAGGGATAATGCTACTCTTATTCCTGATGTATTTTCTGTTTGAGTGGATTGCTAAGGATTGGTATTGCAGCATTATGGTCCTTCCCATTTCCTTGGCTGAGCTAGGGGCTGTAACACTATAGCAGGATAATGGAGAGCTGAAGAGAGTCCAGGCTCAAGGAGGCTGAGCTAACAGCCGTGAAATGAAAGCATGGAGAAAGAGAGAAGCTGAGAAAGGGACCTACCTCTCTGGGGCCCTCTAAGTGGATCCCCAGGCTAAATTAATGTGTTCTGCTGGGGCAAAGCTGTCTCAGCCGGGCTGCGAGGGGCTGGCCGGTGGGGCTGCGCGGAGCTGGCAGCTGATGGATGCGAATTTACAGCAGAGTCTTCCAAAGCTTGCCCACAGTCCCACTCTGTCACTTAGATTTTCCCTTCTGTCTGTCGCCAGCAGCAGTGAAGTGCCTCTCCACTGGTCTCTTGGTCCTTGGCTTCATCCCCGCTTCGCTCTGAATCTCCATTTCTGTCAGGGTTTGACCAGCATGTGTCGCCAGTGTTAGCGCAATAAAACACAATAACCACCAACAGCCTATAGCACCTCGCCCTGACCGTTCTACACCCCCTGGTAAATCAACCCAAAACAATGGCCCCAGGCCCGCAGCAGTCTCCAGGGGACCTTTCTGTATGGGAGGTTTTGTTTTTCCAACAAAGGACCTTAATGCCCCGTAAAGGATGTTTATAGGGTGTACACAGGATAATAACCATGGCTACTGGAGGAGAACTTCATGGACTGCAGTGAGACGGGGTCAGACGGTGTGTATCTCATGTACAAACTGTCTCTCTCGTCCTCGCTCTCGCTCTCACTTTCACATACAAAATTACGAGATGTGCTGTATCATCGCAATTGGCAAAGTTGGTCAGAGTGGGTAATAGGAGGTGACGGGGTTAAGGTTGATGAGTCAGTGGCAGGCAGAGGCGACAGGAAAGACAGATGTAAACACTTGTGACAAATTAGTCTTGATGGATGAGTTTACCTTTGGAACTGGAGAGAGGGAGAGGGAGGCAGAGAAAGAGACAGAGAGGCTTACATGCCATACTGAATCTCAATCGGCGAGGAAAAGGGGGAGAGAAATGGATCGAATGAGGATAGAGGGAGGAGGGATGCAGAGCAGAGAGAAAAAATCTGATAGTTCAAAAACCAGAAAATACAGAACTGGCGGGGAAGTGTTAAATAAAACTGTAGCGAGAAGGCAGATGAGGTGAAAGTTGTCCTGACACCATCTTTGGGGAGGAATGATGTACCTATTTGTATTTAATTGTCTGCGTAACCAGATGCTAGGAGAAAAAAAAAAAAAAAAAAAAGGTACAATGCATTATGTAGTTAGTTGAGGGAAAAAATGTGAAGTAGTTAAAATGAGAGATAGAGAGGAAAGAGAAAAAGGATGAAAGGCTTTCCTTTTGTTCATCTGAGTGTGAAAGAAGTAAGAAGCAGCTTTATCCCATATTCACAGAGAGCTCATCCTTATTAATAGTGCTGGTGAGCAGAGAGAGAACAGGCAGAGCTTGGCCTGAAGGGAGAACGGCAAGGAGAGACCCTTAGCTACATCCCTCTGAGACCCGAGCCACTGGCCCTAGGGGTTAAAGGGGCTTTTAGACCCACCAGAGCTCCGTGATTTTTGAAAGGCACCGGCGTGATGAGAGGCGAGGAAAAGCAGCAAAACACAGCAAGTTGAGTCCACTGAAGACTTTTATCCTCCGTCCTTCTTATGAAGCGGGATCCTACAGACGCTGAGCCCTGTGATCTCTGCCTTTTTCCCAGTGTGGACTTGGTCAACGCGCTACATGGGGTTCAGAGAGGATCTTAACCCACACACAAACCCACTAGGGCCCCGCTCTCCACTTGTCACTCTGATGTGCCCGAGGCCACTTACAAAACAGCACTATCGTCCTCTTGCACATGCACCTACACACACACACACACACACACACACACACACTGTGCTTGCATAGGCTTGTCTAGACTCTAGAGAACAGACACTGCGATCTGTTTTATCGCCTCTGGCCTCCTGTACTCTCTGAATGTTTTAACATAGAAAGTGTGATTCTATTGTCTCTGGAATTCACTATTTGAAAGTGATGTCAGCGTTAGACAGAAGAGAGATTTCGAGTAACTTTTCCTAACTCCCTCACCACCTGCCTTCATCTCTCCTCTTTGTGTCTCTCACGTATGCCTCTCTCTTCCCCTCTTCTCCCCTCCCCTCCATGCCTGCCCCCCCCCCCCCCCCCCTCTCCTTCTCCCTCTCAGAGAGCAACATCACGGTGTCGCTGTCCAGCAACTCCTCAGAGGTGCAAGAAGGCGATGTGGTCCAGCTCACCTGCTCGGTCCAGTTCACTACAGGCCCACTGTCTGTGTTCTGGCAGTGGACGGACAAGCAGGCGACGGGACCGGCGCAAGAGGTGGCCTCGGTGGATCGGGACGGCACAGTACAGCACAGTCCAGCCTACAGAGAGCGCTCCAGCTACGGAGAGATCCGCGTGGAGAAGGTGCGGGCCGATACGTACACTCTTTCCCTGTACAATGCCTTTCCCGGGGATGAGGGCCAGTACCGCTGCACCGCCACCGAGTGGCTACAGACCAGCGCCGAACCAGACATCAAGTGGGACAAGGTCGGAGAGAAGTCAGCCGCCAAGACAATCACCGTCAAAACTGTTGGTAGGTTTAAGGAACCTGGTTTATTTAAAGACATCATGAAATGGTATTCTTACCTCCTGAATTTTAAAATAGGATGTTTGGATGGGACAGGATATGGGGAAGGGATCACTCAAAAGTGTAAAGCAACAGGAAATCAACTGGGGAGAGAACCACGGTTCCATTTGACAGGATAAAACCAGTTTTGTTGGTTGAAATTTTTATTTACACCCACGAGGGCAGCAAGAAGTCACCATTGAAGATATTCTTTTTCCCAGGAAGTAGATAACAGTAGTTTCTGTTATATAAATTTTAGAGCGGCAAAATTATTGCCGCCGCTGCTTCAGAATTTCACGAAATGTCATGAAGTCGCAATTACATGACTCTGCGGAGCGGAGTCTTCTACATCGGCAGCAGCCGGTGTTTTTCACTGACTCTGACTACAATGTCTCTTCTCTCGCTGTTAGTAATCACTGGCTGTAGTTGACTGAGGTGGGAGACCCATGAAAAATATAATGACTCTGAAATGCTCCCGCAGTAGCGACCATTTCCCCACCACGCCAGCAATGATGCCCATTGCGCTATTTAAAGAGAATTAATGAGGCACATGGCACTGTCACACCGACCAACCGCCGAAACAAGAACTGCATCCTTACTCGAGTCAGCCGGCAAGTCAGGAAAGAGTTGGAGTCGGAATAGAGACCCGGGTCCCACTGAGCTGCAGCCGCGTCTTCATCCACACTAAAAACCGTAACACTCCTTGTTATCGTTAGGTTGCATTGCACATTATGACGAGGTCAAGCTCTGTTTAGTGAAAATGAGTTTTGAGCAAAGGTAAATTATTACGTTATCAGGATGTCTTCAAATGCAAAATTTTGGTTTCGGCCAGAGGCTGGAATAAATTTATAAATCATGGAGAAGGAAAATTTGTTGATGTTTTCACAGCATCATAAAATACATATTACAGATGTCAGTTTTCTTTATCCTTTATACTGTGGCCCATATGCTTGTGAAATAGATCATCAATTGCATTCTAAGTGCTCTTAAAAAGGTATTTAAAAGCCTTACATTCAGCTTGTTGGACCCTGTTGAAACCCTGCCCTGTGACCTGAGAGCTCTGCTTTAAAAGCTTTGCCACTGAGGCTAATATGCAGTGCTCCCTGTAAGTAATGAGTCAAAGAGGCATTCTGGGTGAATAAATAGACGTCAGCAAATATGGCCTAAAGTTTGTTGTGTCATTTTAACTCATATTAAAGTGCTGCTGGAAAACAATCCCAGAGGAAATACTGGAAGGTATGCAAGTTCATTTCATGGACCTTTTTAAATTCTACAAACTGTAAAGCAGTGATTGTCAAGTGATGGCAAACAGGACACATCTGGCCCACCAACGCCTCCTGTCTGGCCCACAGAATATTAATGAGTTCAGAAAATATAAAGAGGAAAAAATGTGTTTGCGTTATAAAGCCACCTGTCAGGTTATTATTAGTTACGAGTCTGTTCGCATTGATATAGGCTAATAAAAATTACATTAATTTTTTAAGAAAGTTAAAATATTAAACTGTAATGCACTAATTATGCCTAAATAAATTTAAATTTTGTTATTTGAAAGTCTGGCCCCCACAGTGTGTGCTTGGAAAAATTTTGGCCCTTGGTCAAATGTAGTTGATGACCCCTGCTGCATAGTGTAATACCTCCCGAATCGATGAGGTGTGTAAACACTCGCATACCTTCAAGACCGTGATTCGGCGCACTCACACACAAAACCGAAAACAAAGACAGGCTTAGGGTTTGTGATTTTCTAAAGATTAATGAATGGCTCAGAGAGAAAATGCAGTCCACATAGTACAATACAGCATGGTTTATTCATGTACCGCCCTGGGGAAAGAGCTATTATAACACACTCACAGACACACACACACACACACTGTCACACCACCTGCCACATGTCAAGAGCAGTTTTTCCATGACGTGTGGAGGACACCACCCATCACACACACACTCACACACACACACACAAATACAAACACACACACACACTTGGATTAGCCAGAATTATTAGAATGGAAATGCAGTGGCAATGTGTTTCACAGTCTGTGGCTCTCCTCTGTCAGTGCTGAGTTAAGCTGAACATCCCCAGTACAGGCTGAGAAAGCTAGTGGAGCGGAGCAGTGAGGAGCTGGCAGGCCAGGAGCACTGGGCTAAACACACACACACACACGCATACACACACACACACACTCTCACGCACGCACGGCAGCCGACGGATTAACTCCCTGCAGCAGGACACAGCGGTGCTGCAGAGAAGAGATGTCAGTTTTTAAGTGGCCATTTGTTAAGTTCGGGCAACAACAGTAACATTAGTTTGAGCAACAAGGGACGCATTATGCAAATGAGGAAAAAAAGAAGTCCGAAGCTGCTCAAGCCGTCTGAGTTACACTCCTTGACATCTCTTCGCCTTCCCCTCTTCGCATGTTGATCAAAGGATTTTCCAAATGCTCATTGCTGTGTGACGGTCATTGTGTATTTTCCACTTAGTTCTCAGATTTGTTTTTTTGTCCTCGCTTTCCTCACTTCAGCATCCAACTGCACTGCTTACTGAAGCAATGACTGGCATACAGATATGGAGCATTTGCTCTTTTTTTTTTTTTTTCTATCGTACAGTTCTTAGCTTTTGCTTATTACAATTGTTTCTCCTTCTTGTTAGCTGGGCCTGGAGGGAATGGGAGAAGGTTGTCCTCTGGGAGTCTGGTATTTGCGTTGCCACAGTGAAGGCAAAGGTGCTCGTTAGGGAGTCTTTGGTCCTTGCTTGCTGATTGGCTTGAGGGCCCCCTGAGGTGTCTGAGGTGGCAGGTCTGTGTGACTGAGAAGCCACACACACACGCTAACACACCAACAGTGGGTACACACAAGCACATTCACTGCGTACAGTAAAGGACGTAAACGCATTCATGTTTATTCACACAGAGACAAAGAGAGCTGTATGGGAAAATGGCATCGGCGTGAAAAGCCTCACAGAGGCAGGCATACAGTGAGGGAGATGGATGGACTGGGAGGGAGGGGGGCAGAGGGAGAAGAGAGATGGAGCGAGAGGGGAGAGTTATTGTCTAATAGAGAGTTATGGCCCCGGGTGGCTGTCCCAGCAGTAGCCAACTCTGGACATGGAGCCATCGATTACACAGCCTGAAGGACACCAGGGACGATGGCTGTCAAAAAGATAGAGGGAGAGGGACAGATGGAGTGAGAGAGCTAGACGGGGCTGTTGACAAGAACATAATGAAGAAATCTGCAAAGTCTCAAGGAAATGAATTATCTGATCTGGCAAAAATCAAGCTTCATCAACACCCCCACCCCCCCCACCCACCACTCTTTATTTTATATCTGTGTCTGGCTGTGTTTCTCCCTCTGACTCACTTGCTGTCTTTCCCTATGAAATGTCCTGAAATGGTGTAGGAAGTCTGCATTATTATGGGGGTATGTAGGAATATAAAGGGATTTTTTTTTCTTTATCCGCTCGCTTTCTTTTTTCTTTTCTGCCTTGTTCTTGAGCGCAGGTGTATCTTGGCAGTAATATACAGAATAGGGTGAGCATTGTTATCTTAATGAGGATAGTTTGGACTTGGCAAGGAGTGGGGCGTAGATCGAACATCGGCGCTTAGAGGAAATCTCTCCCCCGGGTGTTCTCTGTTGCATCACCATTAGTTTTGATGCTCACTCTCGCAGGCGAGCACACAAACACAAGTGCAATGTAAATGCGCGCGCACACACACACACAAGCTAAATGGCTGTCTCTGGTCACCCTTGGGAGTCAGGAGAAATCGATCACAACCAGCATTTTCCACTGTGAGTAAGGGCCAAGTGCACCTTGGGTAAATGCTCTCTGTATCAGTTCCAGCAGAGGGCTTTGTTCCCCTTGGTAGCTGTGCTTAAAAGGAAACGTACGGCCTGGACATCTGTGCTAACACCCAGATCATCTGCTGAGGTTTCAGCTCTTAGATTAGACACTGGACTCAGTTGACTGCTCGACTGGAGTTACGTTCACACGGTGCAAATTCTCAACTCTTTCCTGTTCATCGTCCATGTGGCCCATGTGCATTTCATTCTAGTGGCAATACGGCCTGAATACAGAGGCAGTGCAGACATTAGCTCATTTATATAAAGTTGACTAGTTTCCGAAATATCTCAAAATCTATGAAGAAACTTAGGCAGTGTAAACATTAAAGGAGACATGATTCAGCAGCTGTATGGAGAAAGTTTACTGCCGCAAAGCTGCTGTTGGTCGGAAAACCAGGCAGCAAATGTAAAAGACACACTGCAAAAACTCAAAATCTTACTAAGAATATTTGTCTTATTTCCAGTCAAAATATCTCATTACACTTAAAATAAGACATGATCACCTCAAGAAACTTGTTTTTAGACAATTTTCACTTGAAAATTTGCTTGTTTCATTGGCAAAATTTGCCAGTGGAAAAAGTGAAAATTCACTTGAAACAAGTGAAAATTGTCTAAAAACAAGTTTCTTCTGAGGTGATCATGTCTTATTTTAAGTGTAATGAGATATTTTGACTAGAAATAAGACATTTTGACTTGAAATAAGACAAATATTCTGGGTAAGATTTTGAGTTTTTGCAGTGCGGGCCAGTGAATGGCAGATTTAGGCTAACCAATCAAACGCAGTTAGGTGGGGCGGAGTGTTAAATTGCAGATGTAGGCTGTGTTTTTATTATTATTATTATTATTATTATTATTATTATTCTTTTTATTTCACAAAGAAAGGAAATAGCCTTGGCACATGGCAGAACCATAGCAAAACACACAGCCACAAGTAGCTAACGTCCAGACAGTGACAATTCACACCCATGTCAATCTCAGAAGCCGTAGCCTTAGGCCATGCCAGTTTTTCGGGACTTCAGCTGTAGCTGCTGGCTGCTTGCTTCCATTTCTGTTTCAGTTTCAGTTTCTGTTTATTTTATTACAGGTTCATTGCATTCACATTCATTACGAACATTTCTCTAGACAGTACACAGAAATTGATCCTTTTTTTAGGTGTTTTAGATTGAGACAATATTGGAGCCAATGTGGTGCATCTCTTTCACTACCCACACAAACTGTTTACCTGCATAAAAACACTCCTGACTGCAGAGATGATTTCCGTTTCTGTTGCTTTTATTACACCAGTTGAACGTTTTGTCCACACAACACATAAACATCAATACTGTTAGTGTTTACCCCCATATGCACATCTTAATGCTCATCTGTCTCACTACCTCTCTTCTCTCCCACCGCACAGAGTCCTCATTCATGGTGTCAGCATCATCGCGGACTCCCAGCGTGACCTTCGGGGAGTCCTTTGACCTCCTGTGCCTGGTCAAGCCCCGCCATAACCCTCACGTCCCCACCTCTGTCACCTGGAGCTTCAAGCCAGCAGGATCGGGGTCGGACGACGAAGGCCAGGGCGAGTTCAAAGACTTGGTGACGTTCACCCACGAGGGCACGCTGCAGTGGGGCAAGCAGCTGCTGGGACACGGCACCCGCACCACCGTGGACCGCTCGCACGTCAACACTAACTTCGGGCTGTCCGTGACGCGAGCGGGGCGCCGCGAGGCAGGCACCTACCAGTGCTCCGCCGTCCTGTGGAGGAGAAACTACAACGGCAGCTTGAGCAGAGTCGCCAACCGTACCTCCAACCTGCTGGGCATCAGCGTTGTACAGCCAGGTAAAACTGCATGGCCGCTTGCCAGGGTAACACACACCTAATTGGAATGGACACAGACGAATACACAAACAGGTATACACTGATTCAGACACATAGTCACAGAGGAACACACACACACACACACACACACACACATTCTCACACCTAGAGTGAATTCTGTACAGCTGAGAGGAATTCTCCCTGCTCCAATTGCTTTTAGTCTCTGGTTTAGCCACTAATTGGGTGAGCGCACACTCGTGTGTGTATCTGTGTGTGCAGGGCAGGGTGGAGTCTCCTAATGAAGCAGAGTGAATGGATCACTAATATCTCCCAGGAAGAGAAACGGAGTGAAAGTAGGAGGACAGAGGGGAGCCAGGGATAGAGACAGAGAGAGAGGGAGTGAGGAGGCATGATGAAGGGAGTGAGCGATCTGTCCTTGAACTTTTTTCCCTCGGTGGAGACATTATTCTGTCTACACTGCCCTCATTGGTCCTGTGTGCCACACATAGAAACACACCCGCACACAGCCCAATTAGCGGCTAAACACACATAGCAAACTGACACACATACACACACACACACGCTAGCAGCAGCAAAGTTTAGCCGCAGCGGTATGGCCCCCTCTTTTTTAAGGTGAGTGTGCCTGTGCAAATACTCAGTAGGTGGAGTAAGGCATTGTGGTAGATGTAGTGCCCCCCTTTCTTTTCATTCCTTCCGGAGAGGTTGATTTGCTTGTGGGTAAGAGCTAACTGCGTCTGGCATGTGGTGTGTGTGGGTGAGGTGAGAGGTAGGCTGTCAAGGTATTTTAAAATCAGATCCGCAGTTATGCAGTCATCCCTCAATATGTCGAGCTTATGTACAGAGCAGGCGGCGCGTCAGCGGCCATAAGGAACGCGTGCATGCGCGTTCACATCTTTGCATAGGTTCGGCTTCTAACATCGCTTCTGTGTGTGAAGTTAAGGTGAGGATAAGTTGCAGGCGTGCACTGAGATTAGTGGACAGACGCTGGTGATCAATATGGCTTTCAAACTGAGCCAGTGGAATTTAGTCACATATATAGTCTCTCACTCCCTTAGCTGGGAGGCTGTTATTGATCCAGACGCACACGAATGCAAACTGAGGTAAACAGACTGACACGCACGTGCAGGCACGGCGGAGCAGAGGCGGCGCTTTGGTTGCTCGGCTAACTGAGCTCTGACCTCAGCCATTCAAGCAGAACACACAGCAGCCCCAGTCCCTTCAGGAGTCATTTGGAAATCGACTTATCATCCTGAATGCTCATTTAGCTTCCCCAATGTGCAGTTTACTTTGTTTATCCTTAGCCAAGAAAATCAGAGGACGCACAGAAGCACACACACACACACACACACACACACACATGCAGACACGCAGCTCTGCAGAATCCCGTCAGGTCACAGGGGAATTAATGCTCGGTCCTCCTCCCACTCTATTTTCTACCAGCGTCTCCATGACAAAGTGATCAGTTACCTTGGCAATACCGCCAGTAACCGTGACGATGTGATCAGTTGCCGTTTGAAAGCCATCAGTAACGGTAACTGCGCGATCATTCTGGGTGTAAGGGCACTATCTCACTGGAGAATATGATAGGATGGAGGAGGGAGTAGCTCACTCTTCCCATTGGTTGCTCGGTCCCGGCCGTGCGGTGGAGTCGGATCTCCATTTAGACTGATGATTCATCTGTCAGAATGTAGGACGTCTCTGTGCCTTACGCCTCTCCTCCCCATCTGTTTTTTTTCTTTTTCTCCCTCTCTCTCTCTCTCTCTCTCTCTGTTTTCCTAAATGTTAACCACTCCTGGCTAAACGAGCGGCTGGCATTTTCAGTTCCTCTCTCAAAGAAGTAGGATAAAGGGGAGTGCGGGTAATGAGCTGTGAGCAACGCGAGCTTCTGACCAGATACATAATTGAGAGACTTTAAATCATGCTTCCAGAGGTGCCTACTCAATATGTATGAGCCGCCTCACCAAGCATTGTGTGCACATACTGTACATATGTGTTTGTGCCTCTGTGTGGGTCCGTGCATGAATGCCCTTGCGACTGTGTTTCTTGTGACGAGCCTCTAAGAGCCCTTCTGTGCTAACTGCGCATATACAGAGGAGTCCAACTCAGCCCGATACCCAGCGCCACAACGGCAGAGCTGAGTGCTTCTGTCGGCTCGCTGTTGGTCCATTACGCCACGGTCCCGTGCTCTCAGAAGACACGTGTACGTCTAACATATGAAGGTTTGAAAATGCATAATGGCACCGCTCATTAAATTTGAGTAGAACTTCAAAAGGGGAGAGGGAACGCAGGCATCAAAAATAGCGCACTCAATCCGGCATCCGTGCATCTTAGATCAGCTGCACCGAAAGTTGGACATAGATAAAAGCCTGTTCAAGCCCACAGAGAAACAATCAGCTGGTCAGTGTGTGCTGTTTCATTAAACCGGCGAGGTGCTTGTAGCCCAGCCCACGCCTGGCTCCTGCCTCAGCCCCAGTAGCCATATCAGAGGAGTTCACCAGTTTACTACACAGCAAGACACACGCATCTGCATGCTCACACACACACACACACATTATTTTTATGTTCAGCATGAGGGCAGTCCTATTCAGCAGCCAGGCTCAAATTAGCCCCAACAGGCTCCATTCAGGAGAGATCCACTGCACACACACACACACACAGGAGCACAAACACGCATTTCCGCTCACACTCGCGCGCACGCTCACACACATACCAGGGGATTACCTCCCAGAGCAAAAGTGTAATTATCTTATAGTAGAACACAGCTCCATATTAGCCTCCACTGCTGAGGATCCGCACAGACTCACACACAAAACAAGCGCGCCGCGTACAGTCGCACATACAGTGGCAGGAATATTAGATTTCACCTGATTGTGTTTTCTCTTTGTCTCTTTCCGAAATGCAATAAAAGCAAACACATGTTCAGCGTGGCAGATCACCAGGGAAGCCTGGGTCTCCACGACACAATCTAATATCAGATATTCATAACTCAAAACACACACACACATGCACACACTCATTTCGTCTCCCTGACACACACACACACACACACATATGTACAGACACACAGTGAAAACACACAAAACTAATTATGCCGAATCTTCCCTAATGGAACTGGAGTTCAGATTAATGATGGTTTGGGGAATTCAATACATTTTTTTCTCATCATCGGAGTGTGTGCATGTGCACATTTTGAGCATATGTGAGCGCGTGTGGCTTGATGAATGGGATATTAAGAGCGTCTGGTTATTGGCTTTGCCAGAGCCAGGATGGTGATGATGGCTGGGGATGTCCTACTTAGAGTCTCGCCTCATCTTCGTCTACTCTTGCGCCTGCCGGGCCGCACTGCTCACACCATCAAACAGCAGACAGTCACACGGAGGTGGACGTCTTTATTCCCCTGTTCCCACCACTCCTCAGCTCCTCTCTCACTCACTCTGTCTTCTCCTTCTCTTGGTGTTTTGTGGGTTTCTTCCAAGTTCGGGAAAAAGACATCTTAACTCTTGTACTTTCTCTTTCTCTCTCACTCTCTCTTTCTCTGCCTCTTCTCTGGTGGTTAGGTTAGCACTTGGCATCCTTTCAGTTTGGAGATACACTACTCACAAAAAGTTAGGGATATTTGGCTTTTGGGTGAATTTTATGGAAAATGTAAAAAGTTCACGCTACAGTGATATTATATCATGAAAGTAGGGCATTTAAGTAGAAGCATACACTGGTGATTTCCTCATCTCAAACAATTTCTTGAAACAAAAGCCAACAACAGTGGTGGATATACCACAACAAAAAATGTCAGTGTCAATAACTTGTCATGTGCCCTTGAGCATCAATTACAGCTTGACAACGACGTCTCATGCTGTTCACAAGCCGACTTATTGTCTGCTGAGGCATGGCATCCCACTCTTCTTGAAGGACGGCCCTCAGGTCATTGAGGTTCTGGGGTACAGAGCTCCGAGGCTCTACACGGCCACTCAGCTGATCCCATAGGTTTTCTATGGGATGCAGGTCTGGAGAAAGTGCAGGCCACTCCATTTGAGGTACCCCTGTCTCCAGCAGCCGTTCCCTGATGATACGACCTCGATGAGCTGGAGCATCAAACACCTGATGTGAATTTTGCCGTTAAACTCCTTGTTAGAGAACAGCAACTTGTGCAAAAAGTACTGAAACATTGAACAGTTGGACATGTGCATTCAAAAGTTTACAGAAGGTCACATTAAGTTCACCTGTAAAGGTTATAATGCATTTTAGGTTCATCCTGAAATTTCACCTGAAAGCCAAATATCCCTAACTTTGTATTTACCTTGAAGGTCTACACCAGTCCTATTTTGCTTCCCATCAGCAGTCGTGATCGCATCTGTCTGCTACAAATATCAGCTGCATCATTTTCAAGCGTGCCCAGAAAATGCTTTGGTACCTCAGAAGCTGAGAAGTCGAGGCTAACTCAACCCAGTTTACTCCAATTTATAGAGAAAGATCAAAATAAACGGCCATACACTGAACTGACTTGGCTGTAAGTTATTAGGAGCAAACAACACATTTTTTTTTTTTTTTTTTGCTGAGTGAAGCTGAAGACACAACAAGTGAAACGCCTTTGTCTCTTCTAATAAATGGCAGTAAAGGCGGTTCGGTGTGCTGCTCTTCATTTTGATCTTTATCTGTATATGTTCCTGCGACCAAGCGGAGCCTGGCAGCAGGTCACTGAATTTGCACAGGGAGTTTTGTTCCTTGCATTTATGTTCAAAAATGTGTAAAAAGGTATTTAAATGAAAATGAAAGTTGCCACACACAGACGATTTCATTTTGTTAATACTTAGCCGGCGCATACATTAGCTGACAATTACTGTTTGGCTCTATTATAATTCAAATTTGCACATTAATACCGAATGTGTTCCGCATTCAAAGTGTGAAGAGGTGTTTGGGTTCCACTTATTTTAACTCCTGAGAGCTTCCACGGCGAAGTGAGTGAGACTAGCAGCTGATTTTAGCAGGCGCTCCCCCTGATTCTTGTTTTTTGTTTGTTCTGTGGTGCGACCGTCGGGCATTGTCGACCTCCACTGTGCTCCGAGCACGCCGGAAGAAATAGTTCCTCTCAAGTGTGTAAATTTTAATAGATTTAGAGTCCGTCTGCATCAGCTCAGTTTGTGCAAGATGAAGGGCAGCGTCTGAGTTTCGTGGTGCAGTTTCAACACTTTCAGAACAACGAAGGGGAGCAAATTGGGCTAAGTGAGCCTGGATTTATTAACTACCACAAGACATTCTGCAGGGACTTGCGCAACGGATATTTGTGACGGACAGATACGAACACGACTGTTGACAAGACGTCAAAATAGTATGCGGTCCTTTAAATCCTACATTTTCTTGTCTTCGTCTCCTCTTTTCCTTCCTCTCTTTCTCTCTCTCTCTCTCTCTCTCTCTCTCTCTCTCTCACACACACACACTCCCTTGCTCTCTCTGTGAGTTAGGCTTTAAGGGCTTCTTCTCCATTAATGTGGGCTGGCACTAACAGATGCTGTGTGCGGTGCTCCTTTCATGCCAGCAAAGTACTTGCCACCCAGCCGTTATTGATAGCATTGGCGTCGCCGTGGTGATGGGAGGTTCCTGCTTATCGGGGCATGGATGGTAGCTGTCTGTCTTCATTAAGGCCGGGCCTCTCTCCTTCATGTACTTCTTGCCAGCTTCCCCTCTGTCTCTATCTGTCTGTGTTTCTTCCTTTCTCTCTCTCTCTCTCACTCTCTCGCTCACTCTCTAAGTCTCTTCTAATGTCTCTCTCCCCCCCCCTTCACTCTCACTTTCTTGCATGTTTCCCTCCGCGCATGCCCCTAGCTTCTTCCTCACTCTTGTGATTTTTCAATATTTTATAATTCCCTGCTTTCCTCCTCCTCTTCATAATTCTCTCCATTATGTTTACATTTCTCTTCAAATAGCTTCTTTACCATTGTCAGTGTTTCATGAATAATAAGGATATGGCAGCTGTGCTTGTTTGCACACAATGGCGGCTTTATCACGGTGTTATTGTTGGTGACGGGGCTGTAAATCTTTCCGTGCCCTGCTTTTTTGGCTGCACTGTGGACAGTTTGGGTTTTCCCCACTAGCTCACCTCAGGCAGCACTCTGTGGACAACACACACACACACACACACACACACACCAACCACATACGAACAGCTTACATATTGCATGCACAAACAATCAAAGCCTCTTCATGCACACGCACGCTCACACACAGTCACGGTGGGTGATAAATGAAGACCCTTTGTCTGGTGCACTGAAACAGAAAATAATTTCATAAAAGGCTTTTGATTAATCACGCCTGTTTCAGACGCTCAAGGTCAGACTCTTCCCTATGTCTTCTTCCTCACAAGAGTTGCTCTTCTCTCTCTCTTTTATTACACACACACACACACACACATTTTTTTTTTTCCTTTCCGTCGAGTCCAATCCAATCCAGGCCTCATTTCCTTGTTCAGCCCAATCTGCAGACACAATGAGATTTTCTGTGTTGTGTCTCTCCATCTCTCTTAAGCACCTGGGCATCAGCAGGTCCGCACACGTGTGTGTGTGTGTGTGTGTGTGTTTGTCTGTGTGTGTGTGTTCACCCCGCTGCTGTAATTGAAGTCATAACTCAGGGATAGCTACAGTGCCTCTGCTCCCTATGTAAATCATTGGCTAATAGAGGGAACAGTTGAGAGCCACAGCAATACGGTCTTCTATACACACACACACACACACACACACACACACTCATACCGCATACATGCACACACACCATTCTGTAGCTTCCACTGGGATGGCTAAAAAGTATCTATGGCGGGTGTTCACTTTAATGAGCATAATGCCTTTTATGCTTATTGGCAGGGCCCTCTCAAGCACTCACACACACACACACACGAGCACATAAAGCTCGATCTGATATACCTCCGTTCTCTCCCCCTGCCCTGACCCCCTGTCTCAGCCGACACACACCCCCCACCGCTCCTCATCCATTTTCCCATCAGGCCCGGCTGCATCCAGCGATCATTCTTCCAGACAGGCAGAAAAAGCGAAAGTGCAGAATGGGCCTCTGTGTCTTGGTGCTGCTGGTAGTCGTGGTAATGGCGCGCGCGTGTGTGTGTGTGTGTGTGTGTGTCCAGGGCTGCCATTTCCTGCATGGATCCCCGTAATTAGCTCAATCGTAATGATATTGCAAGGGGGGGGTTTGGAAAGAGGAGGGAAGGGGAGTGGTAATCTCCCTTTGACACAATGGGATCAGAGATACATCGCCATCATTAGCATAGAAATTAGGCTCCCATTATAGCAAAGGAGCAGCCGCTCCTCAGCCAGGGGAACCCCATTCCTCATCCCGTGTGACTGGCAGCTCGCTCTGATCTCTCCCCCCCTGTGACCGAGGTCCGGGCAGGCACTTGTGTGTGTGTGTGTGTGTGTGTGTGTGTCTGAGTCTGGAGGAGCAGGCGTGGCAGGGAGCAGCGACCCAGCCTAAGTGAGCTGTTCTGCAGGGGATCAGGGTGTGTCTAAGCCCTCAGTCCTGACATGCTCGGGGTCCTGGCCGTGGATTAGCCCTGGGCTGGGCTAATGCTAATGCTAAAGGCGGAGCAGGCAGCCATTAAGACCATAAGCCCTCTGGAGTGGAGCCGGAGAGGCTGCCTGCTGCTTACGAAATCCCCCCAGGAGCATGTTCTCGCTTTCTGTCTTTTACATCTCTCTCATCTTTTCCTCCCTCTCACGCTCTCCCTCTCTCTCTCTCTCCCTCTTTCGCTCTCTCCGGTGGTAGGTTGTGCATATCTGTTCGGTTAGGGGCTGTATCCCCTAACTCCACCACTTTCCTCTCAACCCAGCCTCCTTAACCTTTCCACCCGCTCTCCTTTTTCTGCTCTTTTATGTCCCTCTTATCGCTCTCCGTCTCCATTTCCCCACCTCTTTCTCTCCTCCGCCTGTCTTTCTCTCCCTCTACTTTATATCCGTCTCATCTCTTCAACTGTGTGGAGGTATTACATCTGTGGTCCAGTGGAAAGGTTGTCAGCTCAGTGGTCATTAAGTACATATTAGGCTATATTTAAAAAAGAGCCAAAATGTGAACCTGAGACTGCACCCGCTCCTCCAGTGTTCGCGCTTCATTTAGCCCTCATTAATATGCATGAACCCTCAGGTGAGGTTGCTGAATATTCATGTTCAGTGGCAGGTGATTAGACAGACTGTGATTGGCAGAGACGTAGATCATGGGACTGCAGCGGGGAGGAAAGATGAGAGAGATGGAGCTTAAGACTCAAAGAGTGCAGGAGATAGTGGTCGGTCAAAACAAAGAGTTTGGGATGAAGAGGAACGCGCGAGTTAACGTGCTGAGGAGGAGCGGAGACATTAACCTCAGCATTAAGATCTCGTCTCGTGTTTTAAAGACATCACCTGGAGCGGTGGCACCAAACAGACGTGGAAAATGTGCTCAATTTCCTCTCTGATTTAGAGGCTCCCAAATCTCTTTTCTCATCTATTTCACACACTTTCACACACCTGAACACTTGACCAGGCTGTTTCCCGAGCTCCTTTGAAGTCATCCTAAAATTGAGTTACATGGTGGGTGTGTGCGCGCATGGGCGTATGCGTGCGTGTGTTTGTGTGTGTGTGTGTGCTTGCATTGTGTGTTGTTTCGCTGTAGCTACAGTCTTAGCTGTGCACTTCTTCCCCCTGGACCATAAAATATCTCACAAAGACGTTTTCATCTGCTCTGCTGTTGGCTTCCAAAATAAAGCGCTGCGTTGCGTGGTGCTGGCTTTGCGGGAGGGGTTGACTGCTTGCTTTTCTCCCTTTTTTTCTCCTCACTAACACTGGGCTGCTGTTTGTGGCCATTGTGTGCTTAACTCCACTGATAAATAAGGAGAATAAAGGCAGCTTTATCTTAACTCTGCAGTTCGTGTAGCAATTAACGAAGACAAATTGGGTACACATGGGAAGGGGGGCGAGACAAGGGTTCTGTGAGCTATTGAGTTACTGTACTGTGTGCATGTGTGTGTACTGTAATGATGCCACATGCTTGGCAAAATGCTGACACATCCACACAAATACACACACACACACACACAGAAATGGAGATAGTTTTGGTTTAAGAAGCATTCCTTGTGCATACAGCGAAACGTATTTCATCTCCTTGCAGCCTTCTAAAAGACTTTCTAAACATTGTTGATCTACTGGGGAGAAACTTGGACACTTTTTTTTTTTGCAGCACACGGATCTGAATGTTAATTAACTTTTCATTTAATCATGCCTGCTGATGGTAACACGAGGCTCTGGCTGCGTTTTAATTGGGTCTGCTCCTCCTCATTGCAAGACACAGCTGGGCTCTCGCAGGTATTCAAGCCACGCCCCCGTTGTCCATGGAGACAGGGGTTGCCCTGGAAACCAAAGAGGCGGGTGGAGAGAGCGAGAGAGTGTTATCACACCATTTATGTTCAAGGTTAACTTCAAAATTATTATCTCCTCCCATCTCCCACCTGATTGGCGCTCATTTCCCAGATGAGCTCCCCGCGAGCAGAGTAGCAAAGAAAGCTTAGAGAATCAAAAACATACAGCCTGGCAATGATTTTTTTTTTTTTTTTTTTTTTCCTTCACATCCTGTGAGAAGCTGAGAACAAGTTGGAGCCTGTTGCATATAAAGTAAGGGCGTGTGATTGCGTTCACAGACATCGAGGCCAGGTTTGACTGACACATTCACTAATGCAGTACGGGATGACAAGTGTTTCCAATTACGGATTTGTCTTTGTGCCTGCACCCGTGCGATTCATTAAAGAAACACACTAGCGGAGAACATGCAAACACACTTAACATAGATATCGACAGCCGCGCGTACACACACACATCGAGAAGCTGCTCGTGCTGCGAGAGTGCATTTAACACATGCATGATGAATGGCCTTGTTATAGATGTATGATGGAGCGGCCTCCGTACATGTGCCCGCTCGGTCTATTCCTAAAACATAGCCATCAACATCACACACACACACACGTCGTCGCACATACATGTCATTCAGACTTTTCAGCCTAGTTATTCCACATTCTCGTCAGATGCATTGTTGGGCCGTAGCCGTCCTGGAACAAATCTCATTCTCCGTGAGAACAGACACGTGTCAGTGGGTGTGACAGGCTGGTTTGTTAATTCGCTGTTCTCTGACTGAGGCAGTTCACCGCAAGAGCAGTCAGGAAGAATGGGGCCTTGAAGCCGCTTTTAAGACAAAAAGCTGGTATTTCTCTCTCTTTCTCTCTCTCCTCCATTTTCCCCTCCTTTCTCTTCCTTTGTCCTTCTTCCTCTCTTTACTAAGTGCTTAGTTATAATAACTTGTAATAGCTCATGATACTACCTAATAGGGCTTGAATAATTAGCCTAGTTAAGCTTTGAAAAGGCAATTCTGTAAACACTGATGTGAGGCAACAGGCTTCCAGCCCCCAATTTTTCTCCTGGCTGCGGATTCGAACTTCAAATGGGAACGGCGGAGAATTGCTTTGTCCTGTGCCAATCCAATCCAGCATGGTTCCACTTCAGGGGGTTCTGAGGTAATTCTCCTGCAAAAATGATTGCCAGGAGTCCACAGGGCTCGGCAGTAATTCCGGATGGGGAGATTGTCGAGCTTCCGACCGAGTCTCTGGTGGGTAGCGAGGCAATGATGATGACTAATTTGGGATGCTCGCGCAAGATGCCGTTGCGCGGCGAGGTGGTCTGCGGCTTTGAAAGCACGCTGCAACCAAATATTTGTGCCGAACCCAGCGCCGCACAAAAGGAGATGCAGAGTCACAAACACTGACCATTCAAGCACACTCGCCAATCTGTGGGTAAGGGTGAAATTTTCTGGGCAGATGGCTGTGACTCCAGGCAGTCAATCAGTCAGTCAGTCATAGCAGAGCTTAGCCCAAGCTGGGGAAGAGAGCATGATGAAAGGAGGGTGGGGGGGGCGGAGGGGGGGCTGGTTAAGAAAGCAGGAGAGGGAAGGGAAAAAGGAATAGAGAGAGCCTCAACACTTGCTAAATCTACTAAAGTGTTAGAGCTGTCCTATTTCATGCCATATCGTGATGAATGTAAGCTAAAATATCACCGTTTTTACAGCGTGAGGAATAAATTGTCTGCCTGTAATGAGTTGTATTGATAATTTCAAGGCATGTCTTGTTTTTTGTCTTTTTTTTTTCTTTTCTTTTTTTTTTCCAGGGGGTTTATACTGGTGCATGACGTGTTTATCAATACTATGAGTTGTGCGCTTCTGTGTGTGTCCATGGTTGTGCGGAGGTATCTGTGTTTTCGGTGTGTCTAAGCCGTGCGCTCAACTAATCCCTCCCCACACAAACACGCGCGCACATTTCCCCAGTGTATGACAGCGGGGGTCTCTGGTGGCGGTCACACCTGATGTACCTGCAGCTAATCCTATCCCACACGCGATGTCACTGTAACCAATCCTGTCACACTAGCCGGGGCAGCCCCAGCTCCTCCCTGACGGCTCAATCTCAGTTCTTTATCGGCCTCTCTCAATCCTGTTGCCTTTTTTGTGTGTGTGTGTGTGTGTGTGTGTTCTGCCATACTTGCTTGACTTTCTAAATACATCCCGTCCTCCTCCTCTCTCTTTTTGGCAGACTGACAGACCCCCTGCCCTGCTTTTATCTTGTATCTTTCCTAATATATACACAGCGCTCCTTTACAAACCACCCGCCTCCTTCATCCTTGTCTGTTCCACTGTTCTACACCTTATCTTCCATCTTTTCCCTTTGCGCCAACAGACCTCCTATCCCCTCATCTTTGATTTCCCTGACATTTCATTTTCCTTTCTCTTTCCCATATATTTCTTTCTCTCTCTCGCTCTCTGTCACCTGCAGTACCCACCCACACACCGGTATCTTTTTCTGCCCTGCTGCCACCAGAAATAAACCCGGCTACAGGCCGTCTGTCATAAAACAGAAATTGCATTGTGTACCTGTCACCGGTACTCACATTTTTCTGCACCCCGAGGAATGACTGTTTACCCCCCGCCCACCCCTCCCCATTTCTCTTTCCTTTTGTAGCTAGTAAGCTTCGAGTGCAGAAGACCAACCAGTCGCAGGTGTACCTGGAGGACAGCCGGGTGAGGATCAACTGCTCCATCGCCGCCCAGACCAACCAGGACTCCCAGCATGCCGTGCTGTGGTATGTGCGGCGCGCAACTGGGGCGGAGGCGGACGAGCTGCTGCTGCGAATCGAACGCTCGGGAGCCTTCGAGTATGGCGCCTACGCAGACGAGGAGAGGCTGCGGCGGCGTGTGCAGGCAGAGAGGCTGTCACCCCGACTCTACGCTCTGACCCTGAACAGGGCAGAGAGCAGCGACTCGGGGACGTACTACTGCCTGGTGGAGGAGTGGCTGAGTGACCCGGACGGGGCCTGGTACAGGCTATCCCGGGAGTCTTCAGGATTCACTCATGTTGTGGTCAGACAGCCAGGTGAGCGAGGGGTCAGACCTTTCCGGTCTGGCTGTCTCTTTTTCTAACAGTATGCTTGTTTATTCCCCATTGCAGGGAGGCAGCAGCTGCCACTCTGGCCCAACATGTTGACCTCAGCCTCTGATGTGGGCGCCCAGTTGAACAAACCCACTTGCTTTTCCAAATTAACCCATTTCCCCTCTCCTTAGCCTTTGTCCTTACTGTCCTCCTCTTTTGCTTCCTGCTTCCACCTGCTCTACTCAAGGCCTTGAGGCCTCCTCGCTCTAATGACCTCATCAGCATCCACCTACCCTGGGCAGAGCTCAGGTGGCAGAGTAAGACAGGGTGTAGTCCCATGCCAGATGCCATATGGTGTACCAGAGGGCAGAGGCCTGTGCAGATGAGGAGCTTAATGCTCTGGTCCAGCAGTCAGAAGCCTCCAAAGCACTTGAGGCTATGTTGTACTTAACTACCACCCTTATCCTGACATCCCACCTCGTGACAAAGTCACCGGAGCTACCCTTACCTTCATATTGTTCCGCTTCTTGACTGACTTTCCCATTAGCCCTTGTTCGCTTGCCACTAACTACCTGCACCTCCATATTGAAATCCCACATTTCCAAATGGAAATGCCTAACTGTTAATACACCTGTCGTCTATCACATGGTATCCGTTTCTCACACCAGATGAAGGTGACTTTTTTCAGACATCTCTGCGAGCAGTTTTGCAGTGCCAGGGGTCCTGTTTAGAATGCAGAGTGAAAGCCATGGCGTGCCTCTGGCATCTGTCCAAGTAGAGCCTGAAGGTCAGACAGATTGGCCATAAGCCGGCAGGGCAAAGGCACATTTTATGTAGACAACAAAGCAGACGTTTCTCTCATAAGTAATGGAGCACCAGCACATGAACAAATGCACAGATCTGCAACAGCACCGCAAATGATTATGCACAGCATATACAAATGATTCTTTGTTTAAGGAAGTGAATCCCTTTAAAGTTTTCCTTGGGTCTCACCTCTTCTTCAGAGGAGTAACAAGGGGAGCCATTGGTTTGTTTCACCAGGGGATTAGGTTATCATCACAGCCTGTATCAGGGAGCTATATATATATTCATGAACATAAACATTTATAGTTTTAATAATGTATAAACATCTGCAGTGAACTCCATGTCTGATTTCTCCAGGGATATTGTGGTAAGCGTTTGGAGGTGAAAGGTGGAGATTCATTAAGGTGCTAAAGAATGCATTCACCCAGGAAGTGATCCAGAAATGTGACTGTCAGGGGGAAAGATGAGAGGAGATGTGTGCCAGCACTCGCCTTCTGCCTGCTCCCTTCCTCTCCTTTCTGCTTTAACAAGGATACCATTCCAAACTCTGTGAGAAGACCCTGAACATGCCAAGTCTCTTTTTTTTTTGTTTGTTTGCTTGTTTTTTTTTTTCTTTGTTCCTGCATGGAAGTGGGTCATTGCACCACCCCTGTAGGGTTGTAGCAAACCCATGCAGACAGACTAGCCCTGGGGAAACATCTAACCCTGCTGGGAAACTGAAAGACGAGTGACGGCTTTGAGCAACACTGGCCAACACTGCAACATTTTTTTTTTTTTTTTGGCCATCTCAGAGTTTGAAGTTTTGCATCCGCATTAGGAGGATGTGTCTTATGTGGTGCCGTGCATGAAGTTCAAAAGGGTTTTTGAACAGCTGCACTTAGTACATTTTGTCTGAGTGAAGTATGAACCTTAACTTCCTTGTTCTGCTCCAGGAAATGGATTTCAACACACATCCAAAATGTCATTTTTTGCCCTTATATTCTTCTTTCTCCCTCTCTCTCTCTCTCTCTCCTCCATTCTCTCTGACCTCTGCAGAAGTGCGACTACAAGTGGAGGAAACGGAGTCGAACGTGACAGTGGAAGAGTCCGCTTCGATCCGGCTGGGCTGCAGCATCCCCTCCCAGTCGTCCCGAGATTCCCGCTTCTCCGTCTCCTGGTACGTGGAGCGCTCTGAGGACGTGGATGATGAAGAGGAGCCGGGCGAGGAAGAGCGAGACCAAGACTGTGTGTTTTCAATCGGGCACGACGCCGTGTTCGGAAACGGAAACTGCAGCCCCACAGAGGAGGCGGGGCCGAATTCCCGTCTGCAGTTTGAGAGGACGACGTCGGACCAGTACAGCCTGACCATTCAGGGAGCGCGGCCGTCAGACGCAGGCCGCTATTACTGCCACGTGGAGGAGTGGCTGCTCAACCCTCGCAATGCCTGGTACCGCCTGGCCACCAACAACTCGGGGTTCACCATTGTCAATGTGATACAGCAAGGTAAGTCCTAAATTAAATAAAACACTTCACCCACAGTTGTAAAAATATATGTTTCCACTTAGCCATCGTTCAGTCTACCATCCAGATAGTTTCTCTCTGATGTGATTTAGTGAAGTTTCCAGTCTGCTGTGGTTTTCCCAGTCTCCCTTAATTCACTCCAGTACAAAGGAGCCGGATAGGTATTCCTTTGTGGAGCTCAAATGATCAAATATTTACATGCAAAAAAAAAAAAAAACTCAAAAAGCAGCAGCTCTTTCCAAAAACAATGGCACACATAGCCAACATAATCCATAGCCCTTGGTGGCAAACAGGTCCAGCGGGTACTATTTCCTGCTGAACAACACTGCCAAACAGTATCTATCCACCCTCAACAAGCACAAGGAAATTAGAGACAGGAAGATAGAGTTTGCCTCGCCAAATCCAACAGAAACTGGATGGATAGATTGCAGTTAGGGGTAAGCGGGGGAATATCTTTCACTGTATTTTGGGTGAACTGTTCCTTTTGCTTGAATTCTTTCATCTTCTCTAAATGCAAGTGCAAATGAACACTTACCAGGACATTTCATGTAATATCACACTGCCAAAGTAAAAGTAATAGAGAAAAGAGATAATTAACTGTTGCTGCTGCTTCTTTGTAAATTACTGATAGTTACAACCTTTGAGCTAAGGCTGCATTCCAGGACTTTAAAGAGAAACAAAATGGATCTAGCCCGCTGTCAGCAAGGGGCAGATGAAACATTAAACAAGACTTTGTAAAGGGAATGTGCTCTGTTGGTGTTGCCTTTGTATCTGAGGATCTCTTTTCATTCCGTCTTTCATCTCCGTGAACAGTCTCCACCCTCCAGTCAGTGGTGTGCTCCAACGACTCCCTCTTCTACTTCGTCTTCTTTTACCCGTTCCCCATCTTCGGCATCCTCCTCATCGCCGTGCTGCTGGTGCGCTACAAGAGCCGCAGCAACAGCAAGAGCCAAGAGGGCAAGAACGGCGCCCCCCTCCTGTGGATTAAAGAGCCGCACCTCAGCTACTCTCCAACGTGTCTGGACCCTCCCGCGCTCAGCCTGCACCCTGGCTCTGTGGACTAAGAGTGGGTCCCGCCCTATGCTCCGCCCACACTGCGGGTCCCAACAACACCGTGCCAGGGAGGGGATCTGGACTCGACCCTCAGACCTTACCTGTCTATTCACTGCTGTGTTGAATTTGTCAATCAGTTGATCAGTTTAGATAATTCCGACCCTGGTGGCTGCCTGTTTTATGTTAACAACAGCTTGTCTGTGTGTGTGTGTGTGTGTGTGTGTGTTAGTGAGTGCGTGTGTGTGTATGAGAGTGCGTGTATGCAGTGATTTGGCTTGGCCAAAGGGTGGAGTGGAATGCATGTGCAGGTAGTCGTGCGTCTGAGTGAGAAAGAGAGAGAGAGGAGAGAAACGTGGAGCCTCTCTCGTTTTTGTTTTTGTTTCGTCTCTGTCAAACTTAATCTCATAGCTGCAGTTTGATTTCCATTACTTTTAAATGGTGTCTATTTTTCAACAAAAAAAACAAACAAACAAAAAAAACACAACAACAACGACAAAAAAAAAAAAAAAAAAAAAAAAAAACACACATATGAGTTTGTTAAAGTGGCCAATCCGGGAACAGCATCGAAGAGAAAGGACTCTATAATGGACTCTGGAGCTGATGTGGGTGCCAAAAAAGTCTCTGCACTGATCCAAGAGCAGCCACAGCCCCGCCCACTGTGCTGGTTGCCATAGTGACGCTCCGTGCCCACTGACACCGTAGCTGACGACTGGGTTGCCAGCCCGCGTAGAGACAAAGACAAGGACACACAAACTAAGTCTGTGTCCTGTGTGAGGATGTGTGTATGTGTGTGTTGGCCCACCTGCCTCTACAATGAATTTGCCTTGGCAGACAGAGACAGGCCCTGGTGCGCTACTTAAACACTGCCAGACACTAGGCCTCAGTGAGACTGCTCCACTCTCCTCTGCTCCTCTCCTCCTCTCCAAAAAGAGACAGCGAGGGAAAAAAAGAGGGAGGGAGAGAGGGAGGAAGGGGGGGAGAGGGAGGGATTGGTGGAGAATAAATGAACAGCTTTCTCCTGCTGAGGATATACTTTGACATAAGGGATTTTTCAGTGCCAAGACCTCCTTATACCAGGCTGTCCTCTGCAACTAATGTCTGAAGTTTAAAGACAGGGGGGAAAGCCGATTGGTTCCAAGGCAGACTGTAAACATGGCTGCCTGCCTCCTGCTGCGGGATTATGGGCCTTGTAGGCATAAGGGCGATTTTTACGCTGTTGAATCAGTTCACTTGTACTGCTTAGATAACACAGTGGGCGTTACTGACTGAAACTGAATTCTTGCACAAGTTTCCCAACATGACCACTTTGTCCTGTCTTGAAAAGATCTTAGAATCAAAGTCCGAAAAACAAAAATTACCGAGTTGTCAAGAGCCACACAGACAATTACTAGTGTGTGTGTGCACGTGGCTCATATACTACTGTACGGATCATTTATTAAACAAACACCCCACAACTCCAGTGTTACCTACATAATGTAAGAACAAACTTGGGGTGCGTAGGGGCAAATGTTTGACTTTCGTCTTTATTTGAGATATTTTTTTTTTAATTTATTTTATACTACTTTGCATAGCTTTTTAACATGTTCTTTTTTGCTTTGATTCTCCAAGAACTGTGCTGCTTGTGTTGCCAGGCAACTGCACCAAGCAGATTATGTCAATAGCCTGTGTGTTGGCAATGTGGTAGATGTAGAAATGCTAGATTCGTCCTGCGCATTTGCAGTCTGTAGCATTTCATACCAGATTGTCAGGTTTGGTCAGTGTCAGAACACTGTATATCTATACTTATATTGAAAATTATTGCAGCTTCACATGTACAATAGATGAATAGACAACAATGGATCTTTTTGCTTGAGTCGCGTTTATTTATTGAAATGTACTGTAACACCTAGCTAGGATGTTTGATCTCCATAGAATGCATAGACAGCTGAAACTGAACTGTTAAAATGTCTCCCAAATCGTGGATTCAGGCTGAGGGCTCTCACTCCTCGGCTCCCCTCACACAAGGCAAAAGGGTTGAAAATCTGTGTCATGTTCCCTGGAACGCAGCAGCCAGGAGAGGTGTGAAATGCCTCTACCCGACCTGGCTAACCCTTTCACTGCCAGACTGAAAAGCGGAAAAAAAAAAACTCTGGACGTTCTTGTCTCAATTGTGTCGACATGTATATTGCATGACAATATTGCAGGAGGCATATCGATGTTTTGTAACCTTTTGAACTCTTGAGCGTTGTGTTTGTGTGACAGAGCAATGCCAGAACCCCCCACTTCCTGAGCAAGCAGTCAATGCAGAGCCGAGTCCCTCCTCACACACAATATCTGACTGCCAATTTCAGATGTGCTTAGAACCTGTGAAGTGTACAGTAGTGTATTTCCAGGATGGGCTTTGTCGATTGTGTTTGAATTTGCTCATTTTTGTTACTTTTTTTTTTTAATTATTATAATTATTGCTTTGCTCTTACGCAGCACTTCATCCATTAAATTGTTTTTCAATGAAAAAGGTAAAAGTACATTATACTTGACACTGATACAGTCCAACATCCAGTCAGAACGTGACCTGTCCACGTCCTCTGCCTTTATTTCATGTTCATATTTGCCAAGCAAACCAATCTGTTCCCAGTATCCCTGCACCATTCCAGGATGGTGATGCTACGATCATCAGAGGGGTTAGAAGTGAGTATGTGATGCAGTTACAAGCAATCTGGTCAGTGTCTTGAACAGGAAGGTTCAGTGTTTAGAAGTCCATCCTGCTGATCATTAATCCTGCCTCCAACTCGAGTGTAAAAATATCCAAAGTGTTTTCACACCAGGGTGTTTGTTTTGGAAAAACTGTCTCGAGCCTCTTGTTACTATTTATTGCAAAGCTAGTGCAAGCCAGAGGAACTATTACATAAAAACTGCTAGTGAGCCACTCTGTGCACTTCCAGGTCACAGGAATAGCAAGAATAAGTAATAGAACATTTTGAAAGGACTTGAAGATGATTTGACGGTAATGGTCTTGCACCGCATTGACTTGCATTGTTAGTAAGTGCTAATCGGAGGCTGGTTTCCGTTTTTTCAAATGCAACAACACTTGGACTTTGTTACTGATTGATATGATTGCCTATTATAGAGAGTGAACCCTCCCGGTGTTGCAAACTGGGTGAGTCATGCCTTTGAATAGCTGCTATATCTGCAGTTTGTGTTTCTCTAGACAACAACGACCTATAACCGTACGACTGTTCCAAGACATGATCGCCAAGGGCAAACAAAAAGAGGAAATTCAGCCAAAATTCAACACATTCTTCCTTTCTAGACTTGATGCAGGAAGTGGAGGGCGTGGCTTTGGTGTGTGATGTTGCAGTGCCACCGCCGTCTTTGGAGCTGTACAATCATACTCTGAACTCTGAATGGTGTTTTTTTGTAGTAATAATAATTCCATCCCCTAGCTGCCTCCCAAGCATCCTCCAGACATTTCTGACAGTGTTGTAGCTGCGTTATGAGGGCTGCATGCAGTGGCTGTGTGCCGGCTCCAGATTTAGCTGTAAAATACTTTGTGGTGATGTGTTGAGTTTCAGCCAGTGCTGCTTTTTTTTTTTTTTTTCCAGTGATGTATTTTTATCTTCATTTTTTTTATCTGAGAAATAGTGCACTGAAATAAAAAGGAAGGCCATAGCGTTTTTGAAAAAAAAAAATCTTGTGTTTTTTGTTGTATGATCATGCTTTGCTTTTTTCTTTTCATTTTATATATCAAATAGTTACAATTGTGACCATCAAAAAGGCACTTTGCTATTGTCAGTTTATTGCAATAAAATACATTCAGTGCAAAAGGCCTGTGTTTCCCTATCAGCCATTTTGCTATTGTCAGTACTTGCAGTTGACCTATTAAAAGCGCCATATGAATCTGGTTTTAGTACAACCATGATGTACCAAGACTGTGCCAGCAGGCTGCCCACCCACCTAGTTTTTGTTGCTTCAACCATGCACTCAAGGTTAATGCCCATGCTCCAGGGCACTGTGAAGTCAGCATGGGATGCTGACCTCTGAGCCCCTCAGAAATTTGTGGTTGTATTTACTCTGCATGTCCAATTGGGTCAGTGTGTGTGTGTGTGTGAGAGAGAGAGAGAGAGACAAGCAGTGGGGCAGGATGTCAGAGGAATAAATGATGTTCAGAGGGCCTGCTCTAGGCTAACCAGTCTCTTTTTGATAGCCTCAGCAAATCACATCTCACCCTTCATAACTCATCCAGCTGCACATGAACTCACTCTCTCTCTCGCAGACACACAACTCACATGCTGTACACACACAGAGTGACTGCAGCAGTACACACCATTCATAAACTTTACAGACTCTTTCTCCCACCAACATTAACTCACATTTACACACACGTGGCCCCCATCACCAAAGGGACCAAGCCCGAATCCCATCGCCCTCTCCATAACTCACAGTGACGCAGTGGGAAAATAGTATTCAGTGCAGGAAAAAATCATATTTTGGCGTGTCACAATGATGGATGTGGGGTTAGCGGATCATTTTCAGGTCTCTGTGATGCACGCAGGTTCTCCTGAAGGGCTTCTGGCCGACTTTTAACAAAACAATCTAATATCTGTCACTGCTGACAGAGCCGTCACACTGATCTGTCTGTTGATGCCGCTACGACTGATAGCAGGCATACTGATATTGTTGATGTTATTGTCAACCAGTGCCATCACAACTTCACAGCATGCAAAAACACTGAGTGCTCCCCCAATTGCGCACTATCTCTCTGTCCTACTTTCCCTTTGATTCCCGCTCTCCATCTCCATTTATCTGACGCACACACCCTATATGGAAAGAGCTGTTTTGCATAAAAGTAAGCAACACTCACAAATCCATAGTCCTCGCAGAGTATGCAGACACCAGAGGGCACACATGGGCAGACAGTACTTAACGATCCAGAGCGCCAGGGCAGCATCGAGGCGAACAGATGATGATTTATTACTGGTGAGAGAGGAGGAGGAGCTGAGGAGAATACAAAGGAAAAGACAGGACATGTCTTCGCTGCTTCCACTACAGAGAGCTGGGGGGCATTACAACCAGGCCTTGAGGAGGGATGCAGAAAAAAAATCCATAATGATGGCTACAGAGATCAACAGTATACAAGCAGGAACACCCAACAGGCTGCACTGCTGGCATACAAAAAGTGTGTCTATTGATTTACCACCAGGGAATATAATACTCAGCACCCATGCTGTACAAGAGGGACTTAGAGGTTATTCTGTTCTTACAGGTGAAGACATCAGGGAGACCATCTGCAGAAATAACAGCTTGCCGACTGTGATTGGCCTGTTGAGGCCTCTGCCCAGCTAGTTGCTCTCCCTTTGTATGATATGACTCACCTGGTGATGTAAGCATGAGTCGATGAGAAGAGGGAGAAATCCTTTCAGTACACAAGCTGTTACAGTCACATCCATCTTAACTGCAGTGGGTTAAGAAGAGGGAGAGAATGAAAGAAAATGTGGCTGCTGTATTGCTGAGAAAGTCAAGGGAATTTGCCATTGATTCATCAGCAGTAGTCAATGATCTCCAGTGTGGCGCTCTTAGTGCAAGAGCTGCCAGGAACACAGAGATCAATGGTGGTGTTAAGGGCCTATTGGTTAGGAG
This sequence comes from Myripristis murdjan, assembly GCF_902150065.1. NCBI lineage: Eukaryota > Metazoa > Chordata > Actinopteri > Holocentriformes > Holocentridae > Myripristis > Myripristis murdjan. The sequence goes on from NC_044000.1 coordinate 18,370,465, forward strand.
TGGATCATTGGAGTTAATGTTTGAGTTCCCCGGCAATTAACATACAAAGACCATGCAGTTCACACCACTGTTGTGTGTGTGTGTGTGTGTGTGTGTGTGTGTGTGTGTGTGTGTGTGTCTTACGTCACTTGTCACATGCAGCACAAAAACACCCACACACATCTTCTTGACAGCTCAACAACAAAAAACACTGATGGCCCCATCTCATTTATTATGGATTACAAAACACACAAAAATTTACACACGCACACATAGCTGGAACATTCTCAACCCATCCATAATTGATAAACACTAAAATCAAGTGTGTGTTTCCACTGGCTCTGCCTCAGATGAGGCAAAACTGATGCTAAGGTTGCTGCTAAGGCAGCAATCTCCCGAGACTCTAAAATTGTGCGCTGCACTCAATTTCTCCACTCTCTAAAGCCCCGCAGAGCACTTGGGGATTCTGTTTTCACTCACTGCTCAAGACACACATTGTTTTTGTTTTGGTTTGTTTTGGTTGTTTTCTGATGGCAAAATGATCATGGTGAAGATTTTAATACCTCAGAGGAGGAATGAGCCCACAAACTAATTATTCTTGAGGAAAGTTCAGCCAAGAGACGGCCGTTTTATTCCCACCTTGCTGACAAGGGGGCCGGGTTAATGCATGTGGGAATTTTCACTATCCACGGCTGGATTTACCAGGCAGTTTAGCAATTAGTTCATCTTATTTTCTTCAAATGAGTGTATGGACAAAATCAAATATCGCAATATCTTTGAATGAATAATTTGATATTGATATTCTGATGACACTGAAGATAACTGCTGGTGTTTTCATAAGATATTTAATGACTATATTTATTATAATCATTGGTAATGTGTATATGATGACAAAGTAGGTTGATGTGAATAATAGAACAGTCTAATTAAGTTTAGAAAATTGCATCTCTTTGCTGTAATGTGGGCTTCAAAGGAGTAAAAGGCGGCACTTTTGCAATATACGAAATGATAATATCCAGAATCCCAGATCATATCTAGCCTCATATCAATAATATAATATCAATATTTCTCCTAGCTCTACATGGGAGCAAATAGAGCAAAGATAATATTAGTGCCAAGATAGTTTTGAAAGACCAGGTATGAAATGTTGCACATGCAGGATGAGGGAATATAACCATTTTATGATGCTTCCCAAGCCCCTCCAAGTTGCTCCTTTAGAGAGCTTCATATCAGCGTATAAATAATTACACTGTAGAAATGACAGGCTCATAATATATGGTGTGCCTCTAGGCTTTCAGGCAACCAGAACAAATTGTTACCCTATGACACCGTGCCCCCCTCTGTGAATCAGAAGCTGGGATACTCATGATACTGTATCCTACCTTGCCGCAGGGCCAAAAGATCTTTTGTAATGTTATTCTAAGCAAGTTGTTTTTTTAATTGTTAATAAGACTGTGCACACTCAATCAGATGAGGCCTTTATGCATAAGTAAAGGAGGTAACAACAGCGAGCTAATCAGTGATGTGCTTCTTGTTCTCCTGTGGGACGCTGGGTAATTATGAATGAGCACGAGCATGCAATCCGAGTTTGGTAATGTGCTTTTAGTGCTGAAGACTGGGAGCGCAGCGGAAAGACATAACTCCACCTCATAATGAACCCGGAGAGAGGGAAGGGAGAGGCATGGATGAGGCAAAGAGAATGCAGCAGGGAATAGACGGGACAAAATAAAAGGCAGTGAAAGGTGTGAGGCGAAACCAGATGAAAGGAGAAAAAAGGGAGGGAAGATGTAAAAACACACTCCCCAGGGACAAGAGGCTGCATCATAGAGTGGCTTTGGATGAGTCTGTTAAGTATCTGACAGTATGTAACATACAGGGGTGCCTCGTCCAGTGAGTCCTCTGCCATAATCATGAGTATGAGGAGAACATGAGAACATGAAAACCCAAAACCCCAGAGAGCAAATTCCAATGTGGTTTTTTCACCCACTCAAACCAGGCATATCTGCTCCCTGCATGAGCTCCTCCGAGTGGTCCAATGAGGTGAGCTCCGGAGGGGCCCTCTTGCTCCAGTCATCGTCAGTGCACGATTGTGCACCTTGTACTGCTGTGTGAGAGTCTCCACACACCCCTGCCAGGAAGGCAGACATTCCCTCACTGCAGTCCTCTGAAGATCAAAAACTCCACGTGACAGCTGTCTGACTCATGTTGGGTGTAAGATCATTACTGGGCTTGTAATTATCTGCTCTCTTTCTCTCCCTCTACGTTCGTGTACTCACGTGTGTGTGTGTGTGTGTGTGTGTGTGCATGGATGTGTTTAGGTGAGGTTTGTTCATGTGCATGCTCACTGCGATGCTGTGAAACGTGACAAGGAGTTATAATGAAGAGGAAAGGCCTATTGCTGAGAAATCCCTCACCATTCTACGATGTGTCTCTCTGTGCCATCTCCCATCTATCACTGCTGTTAAACAGCAAATGACAGTACCTCTGGATGTGGTTGCCATGGCACCGGAGCAGCAACTTTCTGATAAGAAACTGTGATTCATGAGTTGGGGCGCAGCAGACATGTAAGTTTAGATGTTTTAAGTGTGCTGTCTTGGGGGTGGAGGTTTGTGTTAGTCAGTGTTTGATCAACCAAGGCCAGGAGACTGTTGGGATTTTATCTGCATTTATACGCCATTATGATGATGACGTCTGCTACTGGTGTGTAAATGATGCAAGATAATCTGGAGAGAAACAATTATTGTCAATGAATCGCTAATGAGGCCGCTACATGGTTTAAGGAATGTGGCTTGTGTGTAGGTGCTCCCTCCTCCCTCACACGATGAATTGTGCCTGTCTTTGAGAGGCAGCGGTGACATGGGTATACAAAACGCCTGCCAACCTCTATTAGGAGGGAAATCAGTCACAGGAGATTTCCACACACACAAGTGTACATATCATATACACAAACCACCTATCCTCTCATAGGCACACATCCCAATCTGCATGGACAACTCTATCCACACAAAAACAATGATTCATGAGTGATAAATCATTTCTGGTGACTCTGGCATTGGTCTCATCATGGGATTGTCTGCCATTTTATGAAAATACAGATTTCTGACATCAATATTTCAACGGTCTGTGAATTGCCTCCAAGACATGTGTTGCATTATTGAGGTTGAGCTGCTTGCAGTTTGAAGTATGTCATGGGTGATTCTCATTGACAGGGGGAATTCTTGCAGCAGAGAGATGAGAGATGTCTTCACTCTCTCAGTGTCCTGAGGGAAGGACTCTACACCTCGACTTGGTTCAACAAACCTGAAACAAATGCAATACTTTCAATACATATTACTTATGGAAAACAAACTTCCCCATGAGCTTGCATTTCTTACAAGTCCACCTCAATGGTCTTTATTATTGCAGTTAAAACCATTGAGTGATGGATGGATGGGTGGACAGACAGATACCTGCAAAAGCCTTTTATCTCCTCTTTTATGTTGCTATTTTCACTGCTATTCTGGTTCTCAAAATTCAAAAACCTTCTATGTAAAATCAACAATTCTCCATTAACAACCCTTTAATAAGTATCTGGTTTAAAAAAAAAATGTCTCATTGAGCCTTTATTGCAAGCAAAACCCAATTTATTGGGAAAGAAAGACTCATTATCAATGGAGCAGTTCAGGCTATTTATCATGGCATTGCAGATTACAGCACTGTTTCTCATGGACGGCTTCATTGTAGAGGCAAATTTCAAATTAATTGATTTATGAAAAAATAAAACAAAATAAACAAACAGTGTGCTAACACAGGAGTAACGTGAATTCTTACATTAATCATCAGTCCCCTTTAACTGTTATTCTTTTTGTCCAAATTCGCCATCTAGTGTACGAAAAAGGAAATGGTGGTGAGTCATGACAGCACAAGCTTACTTCACACGGAGATATACTGTATGTTTCTGTGCATTATTTATTCAGACTTTTATTCAGACTTTATTTCAGACAGATTTTTCATGTTTCCAAATGCACTTTAGCTGATGGCTGGAAATTTGACTGAATAAATTTGAAAAAAAGAAAAAAAAAAAATGACACATAGATTGTGTACTTACTGAACAACTGACATTACACATAGCATAATTTTTTCATGTATTTAGTTTATGTAAAAGGAAAAGCAGAAGATAATGCCATCACATCCATTCAGGATAAGTAGTATAACATGTTACACATCATGTGTTGGTCATTTGCCAACCTTAGAGGAAAACATCAGCTTCACAATTTGTTGTGCATTCATCTGCACTGGACTTTCTTCTGTTAATAATAGTTAAAACTATTTTTTCATGTTGATTTAGTGACTATGAAAAAGAATCAACCCAAACCCTGAGCTGGCACTGAACGGGTAAAAGTGAACCCTGAATGTTCGCAGCTCTGCAAACACTGCTTTCTTCATTTCAGTTGCATCAGCTGTTGTCTGGGTCAAAGTGCAAAGACCCCACTCTTGCAACTCCAGTTGTATCTTTTAATCTATACATCCCAGTTTCATGGAAATTGCTACAGTGTTTATGCTAAGAACACAACAAGGAAAGAACCTTATGATGACTTAGCATTTAACCACAAATCTACTTACTTAACAGAAAATATAAACACAGGGTTTTTTGTTTTATTTCCATAATTCAGTCATTCATCCATCCATTAAAACTTACAGTAGGAGTCAAAAAATATTCAGGAATGTGTACAGATAGTAGCGTAACCTCAGCTCATCTTCAAATGGTAACTGTTCCCATGCTGGGACTCATGGTGAGCTAAGTTCAGAGAAGAGATTGCGGCAGAGCAGGGTGAAGTCCGACACTTGTGTGGAGCCACAGCCCAGCTTCACTCTGTCACAGTGATTTGGATTTGGCCACCAGCAGGAGGCTGAGCAGAAGCCCCCGGCCCTGACCTCTGACAGAGACAGAAATGTCCATTGTTTCTCGCTGGCTGCTGTGGTGTGATGCTGAAACAGGCAGGTACGGGGCTTCGCCAAGGGGACTTCCACAAGAGAAAAAAAAAAAAAAAAAAAAAAAACACCTCAGCGGTCTAAGGAGCGTTTCTGGATTGCCTCGGCCACCACGGTGCGCAAAAGAGCGATGACTGAGCGAGGGTCGTCGCTGCTGATCACAGCGCTGCCTGACACAATCATGTTGGCTCCTGCCTGGTTAGACGGACAGAGACACGCTGTCAGAGAAAGTCACTTTAATACTCTAGGCAGTTATTTGATCAGAGTGACGGGCCTGTTTGTATTCCTTACTTCGGCACACTTGTGAATGGTGTCAGGACCGACCCCTCCATCTACTTCAATGTCCAACGAGGGGAACTTGCTCCTCAGCCAGCTCACCTGGGTCACAGACACAGATGAGGAAACAAAGCCTCAAGGCCTAACACCAAACACTGAAAACTGCATAACACAAGGCAAAGAGTCACAGTTTCTAAGTATATCTGTTGCCACTTGACATGCAGTGTGGTAAATGCCTCTCTGACCATGTAACCATTTGAATTTGAATGGGATCTCAGTTCTGAGGTTATGAGGATGAGACAAACCAAATAAATCAACAGCTTGTGCAACATGTACGCTTGGTCCTTACCTTGGGCATCATGTCCTCCATGAATTTCTGTCCTCCAAAGCCAGGCTCCACCGTCATGACCAGGGCCATGTCGATCTGGTTAGCCCACGGTGCTAGCTCCTGAACAGTAGTACCAGGCTTTATGGCCAAGCCAACCTACAACAGTCACACAAAGCGCATTTCATCTTCAGTTTACACAGTAATGTGTAAGACATGTGAGTGTGTCTCTGCTGATCCTAACACTCTCCCTCAAACTGACCCTTGAGGGATTTCTCTGTAATGCTGCCTTGGACCGTTTGCAGTATGTCTTTTCTCACCTTCATGCCACTCGCTTTAATTTCCTTGATCAGGTTTCCAGGGTTGCTGGTGGCCTCTAAGTGGAAGGTGTACTGGTTGGCTCCTGCTGCAGCCATGGCCTTCACCCACTGCTCTGGCCGGGACACCATCATGTGCATGTCTGCATGACATACACAGTGTCAAATGACTATAATACACTGCATACAGCTAAGAAAAAAAATCATGATGTGCTGCAACGTAAACAGATGACACGAAAAGGTTTATACTGTGTTGTTTTCTTCTCACCAAAGAAAGGGTCTTGGCCTACACACTTCCTGAGGCACTCTACCATGGGATGACCAAATGTGATGTTGGGGACAAAATGCCTTCAAACAAAAATGAAAAACAGACATTTTAAACTCGCAGCTCGTGGTGAAATTTTCTCAGTTAGCTCAACAACCCGGTGGTGATGTCTTGCACAAGTGTGGCAGGGAAGACGGCACAGATGTCAAAACGAGCAGGAAGGAGGAGTGTTTCTCCTGCGAGACAGCGTAAGTAGTTTTGAAATCCTCGGATAAAACAGGTGACATCAACAACACCTGTCCCGCTATGACTTTTGGCGAGCGAGCTTAGCTTCCTGATGTTAGCTCACCAACTGTAGCTCTCTTTTGCTAGCTGACCTGGAGTCGCTAGCATGTTAGCTGGTCTCAGTGCGAGTTGGCAGCGGGGTTATAAGTGGCGGCACGTCGTCGCAGACTCACCCGTCCATCACGTCGAGGTGCAGGTAGTCCGCCCCGCACTCCATCATCCGCACACACTCGCTGCCCAGGCAGGACAGGTCGCTGCTCAGGATGGACGGGCCGATCTTGGCGCTGTAAGCCATGCTGCTGCTGCTGCTCTGCCGCCTGCATGCACTCCGCAGGACCACGCACAGCAGCGGCACGGCGCGACTCCTGATCATTTCCTGTATTTGTGTCACGTGATTTCAACACTTGTGACCCCCACTCTGTCACACACACCAACACACACACCTGAGGAGACAAGCAACAGGTCCTGTGTGTGTGACCTACCTCAGCACAGCTGATGACAGTCTTTTATGTCCTCTATGTCCCATACTGGCACTGAAGTCGAAATTGGACCCGAGCGTCAAGTTAACTAAAGTGTAGCGTTAAACTTCCGCCAGTGACCTTCAAAATAAAATCTATATTTCTAACTAAGGTATAAATATACATGTAGCGTATTGAAATAAATGGTGTTTTTCCACAAGTGTCATTTTTTTCTGCCGCATCATTTATATACTCTGGAAGCGTGCTGCCACCTCAGAAAAACACGTTCGCGTTATTAAACTTATCACATTATAGCAAGAGGCTTTTCATGATATTATAACTTAAAGAGTTTCATGTTATATCGTTGTATTCGCGTGTCGTAAAATATGGGGAAAAACCATCTTGTAACAATAAACTTTTCACGTTTAAACATGATAGGCTATTAGTCCGTCTGTCTTTCTCTGGTGTGCCAGTAAAGTAGTGTAGGCCTACATTTCATTTATCCACTAGGATCCAAAAACGGGCATTGGTTTAGCCTTTAGCGATAACTGGGACTCACAGATAGATTAAAATTGACTTTGCATGCATGTGCCGAGTATAAATGTAGTCTACTGTTCGATATATCAGTGACTGTTTTGGGTAAATTATTAAACCCTAATTAAAATGTAGTTCTACTCCATGTTAATTTCATACACAAAAAAACACCCCTACTCCCAAAATAAATAGTAGGCTTTTGCTTTTAAAGCGAAGTCGCCACTGGTAAGGCCTCACTTCCGCCTGTCAAAATAAAAGTGTGACTGCTGCTAAAAAGGAATGACACTAGATGGCGCACAGTTCAATTGGTTTGTCCTTGACGTGCAGAATTTAGAGTGCAGAAGAACTGAAGAAGGTTTAAATGAGCTTTAATCTCTTACCTCTTAAGGTTTTAATTTGCATGTAGTTTGATGTTTGAAGTGTTTGAAATTTGAAACTCCCTTCCCCTCCCTGGCAGCTTTTTTTTTTTCCCTTGAAGAGTCACTGTTATATGCTGGCCAATATTTTACTATACTTAGGTATTGAGTAGCCTGTAGTTAGAACATCATAATTTGTGGCGTTTAATTATGTTATGATAATTATGATAACTTTTGCTGCACGGTGTGGCTAAAATATTGCTACACATTGCTACAAGTTTACTAAAATGTTTTATTTTTTGTCGCTCTTTATTACAGGATTAATGTTTTGTAATGGTTATTTTGCACCTCCCACCTCTCTGATACACACACTGTTTGATTTAATAGTTGGAATGATTTTAGAAGGGCGCCTAAGTAATTTTGATTTATAGGAAGCTGCAAACTCAGGCTTTAAAAATTAAAATGGCACTTTGTGCCTCAGCCCACTCAGGTCCATTCACATACAGCAAGGGTGGCTAAATACAAACTGACATTTATGAGTTTTGCTTGCGCCTTGCATTACTGCAGCAGTGATGGAAACACTGGTGGCAGGATGTGCGTCGGAGGAGATCACGATGATGTGTTGTTCTTGTGCCGGGTTGTGGCACAGTAAGTGATCTTCACAGTGAATGGGGGCCTTGAGTAAGAGTCTCTGAGGAAGGTAGAAGAAAAAATCTTTGGGTCATGACAGTCATTTTATGGACCATTACCACAGAATCTGAAAGGGTGAGAGGCTAAGTTTTATTGGTCTGTCCGTACACTACCATGTGCCCACTCTTTAGAGAGTACCACTATGGATCTTAACAGTTTGGGGCCCAGGGAAGGTTCACAATGTCTTGGGCAAAGTGAGGATTTGGGAATGGTGAATTTAAGTATTTCTACTGGGGTCACAGTGATGAGGGTGTCCTTATTAAAAAGGGTCATTCCTGTTGAGCCTGACACTCAGACACATTCTTTGCCCTCACTGTAAACAGCTGTAACACCATGCACACTGGCTCAGTCAACCTTAGGCCTCTGTTTACTGGATGTCCCTATAAAAGGCACCTTTTTTTGGTTTAGTTGAGGAGGAACAGCTCAGGAATGTGACTTTGTTTTTTTGCTGTCACTTCCAGGATGCAGTCCGGCCATTCTCTTTCACTTATCCCTGACACATTCTCTGAGATAATTGTTTAAAGTCATTTCCAGGAATGTATTCAAGTTAAAGTCACAGTTTTTTTCTCCAACAAGTAAGAAATAAAACAAAACAAACAAACAAACAAAAAAAGACAAATTCAGTTCAAGAGTGAAAAAACATCATTGTGTGACGTGTGAATAAATCAAAACATAAAGGAAGTAGTGGTGTAAGAGTGTTTCAGTGGAATTGCCAGAATAGAATTATGTATTGTGCCTTATTTCTCCATAAAAATACCATCCTGCCATGCTTTATAGTGAAAAGACAGAAGTAAGGTGAATCTTGCCACAATTTCCTGGAGAGGCTCTCAGAATGAATTTGGATGATCAAGATTCAGGAGCGTGTGTATGTGCACACTCAGCTCCTTTGCAGCTTATGAAGTTCACTGTGCAGTCCTAATGAGCTTGTTGATGAAGGATTTATCTTTGCATGCGTTCCTGGATCCCAGTCATCTGTGAGGACAAGTGAGAAACACCCTTTCAGCAGCACAATATTAAAATGTTGACCTGCTGCTGACAAAAGCAGGAGACTAATCAATTCCGCTCTCCCACTACCCAAATTATGAAGCTTTGCCTTGTGCCTTCACAGGAATTTTCATATTCATCTTATTACAACAAGCTTCCGGTTGTGGACCTCTTGATTAATGATCTGTATTATTTTTCTCTCAGGGTGTGTATGTTTTTTTGTTGATGAGTATTTCTTTTTTAGTCTTACAATATTGCCACAAGATTTCAGCACTTATATCAGTTGGCATAAAGGCGTCATCAGCATGTTGTGTTTTACTCCTGGAGGATTAAATTTAGTCGGTACAGGTGGCTAATTAACAGCTTAACAGCATGTGCGCGTTAAACATGTTTGAACTCGTTTAAGGCTCTTTTGAAATGCATCATTTACTGGCTATTCATTTTACTTAGCTGGCAAATAAATAGCAAGCTCAGTCCAAATGAAAAACCTGAAATGGCAATACCACCAATCGTAAATTTCCCTAACTGCAGGGAAAATGGTGTGTTGCCTCCATATAGGAAAGAATTCCTATATGGGTTTTAAGTGTTTCTCAAGATTTTGCATTCATTCAGCAGCGTGTACACTTGAATAAGTAAGGTTTCTCTGACCCTTAACCTCTGCTATGGTAGACAGGAACAGGACCGGAGCCAGTGCTGCGCTGTTTATTCTGCTTCCTGTGCAGCGGGCGATTATTAAAAACTTCTGGCAGCTCCAGACTCTTGCTGTATTATCTTGGTCAAAGTGTTCCTTTTACTTCCCGCCAGTAGTTGATTCTAGCCTCCTGAGCAAACAGACAGAGATAAACCCGTTCCTTCTGATGGTCAGGAGGAGAGAGGAGCATGTGTCCCAGCAGCCGCTCCCTTCCTGGGCTTTATGTCACCCTGGTCGGGGTCCACAAATGGAAAGGGAAGGGTGTGATGGGGGTCACCTCCCTCCACTGGACTGATTGTCCCAATCAGGCTTGTTTTCCTGCCAGTGTGTGTTAATGGGGAGCGTGTTTGTGCATGCTCTCATAAAGGATGAGTATTGGGAGACCATGTGGTGGCAGGATATCTGTAAGTATGATTAGAAACGCGTGCTGCAGGAATGTCTCCACATCCTGTATAGCTATTTTATGGGGTTAAGAGTTACTGATCAGCTACTGCATACAAGGGAGGGGAAATCAGTAGAACTCATGGTCAAGTCAGCGTTAGATCTCATGGCTGTTAGTAGTTCTTTCCTGTTAACGTGCAAAGTAAAAAAAAACTCAAAACAAAGCTGCAGGTTGGGTGAGAAAATCCAACCTGATTCCAGTGCAATTTCACCTGTTGTAGCAGTTTTTCTAGGAACAAGTATAAATATGTTGAAACAAGGCAGATCATTGCATTAGTATCAAGAAAAAGGCTCTTGTTTCAAGAGAATCAGGAAACAAGCTCATTAGTATTGGAAACAAGTGGGATTGTCTCATCCTGCTGGCAGATTCTTTCACGTGTTTTAAGAAAAACAAGAATAAAGAGACTAAATAACTAAGATGCAGAGTTTTTGATCTGTGAGCATATTTGTGTGGTTGTATACTCTCTTGCCACAAGTCCAATGTATCTGCCATTGTATCATCAGGTTAATTTGCTTTGTGTAAATCAGCTGAGCAACCTAAAAGCATGACCAAATCTTGTAATGGACTGTTTGCATGCTCCTTTGAACAGAAGTACTGACCGTAGCACAGTGAGCTGGTCAAAAGGTAATGGTCTGCAAAACACCCCTCCAGGGAGAAATGGACCCTTCCACCAGGGATAATTCACTCCTTTATGGAGTGGAATCTGTCATTTCAAAAGGCCCAAATGGTGAGTGCAAGCTACTGGTGATGTATCAAAATGACAGTGTGAGGTTATGAGAGAATTAAAGTACTGATTTATTCTGAGGAAAGACTTCTGCTTTAATGCCTTCAGCCCACATCCTCTGTATCCCTGGGAGTCTCTGACTGCACAGAGTGGGTCTGTGTGAGTGAAACTCACCTTCTGACTTCATAAAACTTTAATCCACCTGAATTAACCTCTGATTTAAGATACGATTCTGGCTGTGATTAAAGGAAACCGCTGAATAGCACAGTGGGGCAAAATTTCATATTTCTCTCACAATGTGTGCTCTCAAAGTACAGAGTGGCTCGGTTATGAAAAAGGGAAAATCCAGTTCTCATAACATCCATCTCAACTTCAGACCACAGCTGAGAGATTCATAACCATTTATCAGAGGGAGCTGAAGCCAAAAACTAAGCCTATATTTATTCCCTTTTCTTCAAGCTGGTGTAATCCTTCTTTTTACCTCTTGTGCCCTGGCCTGTGACGAAGATACGACCGTTGTTACAGCCACAGTCGTGTTTACAGGCATGCCCTAAATAATTTCCCTGATAATGTTTTTTTGAAACTCTACGAAGAAAAATCCATAACCTTTTGTGAAGCGCCTGTTCACCTGGAGAGAAATCTGAGAAAAAGAAAGCTTTGTCTGTCCAAACACTTCAAAAAGCAGCCAAGTCTGTACCTGTCTGCAGGTAGATCACTGAAGCATGAGGTTTTGCTCTTCTGTTGAGAAATGTTATGTGCTGATAGTACTGGGAATACAAGACTTGAACATATCAGCTGCAGACAAAAGAATATGTATAGGAAAGTCCTTGGCAGAAAGCATTCTTCTCCTTTGGAGAAAATAAATTTGTTGTCAAAAGAAGGGAGAAATGTTATCATTATTACACAATCAAGTGGGAGTGTGGATTGCGGCCCCATCTGGTGCCTCAAACAGCTGTTAGACCCACTGTGGAGAGAGCTGGAGAGTCTGACAGTGTCAACAAATTCTCAACAATCCATGGCCTGAGTGAAGAGCCATTTAGGGATTTTCAGCTGCAGTGCAGTGCGAGACAAGTGACTGGGCTGCACACAGATGCACTCACACACATGCATAAACAGACACAGACACAAACACACACAGACACAGACACATACTCGGCTAACTCTCCATGACGTTCTCTCTTCCTGTCCTTGAGGTCAAGCGGTCTCCTGGCAGGATTTGACCAGTATGGCCCTCTGGGGAGGAGAGCAGGCAGTGAATGGGCTGCCAGCTAGCCCAGAGCAGCACTCACACACATTCACAGATTACAAACCACCACACACTCTTTAGAGGACTAATTAGATCTTACAGTGCCTCCGTTTAGCTGACAAATGAAGCATAAGCCATGCACAGGGCAGGCTAATGATATCACACATGTTGAAGATATCCTGCACCCATCAGTGTGAAGGTGTCACACTGATGATGACCATGATGCAACGCCTCCATTTGTATCCAAAGCCACTGACTGCTCAGTCAACGGCCACATACTGTAAAAATCTCCATCTTAACAACTCGCTTAGTTTTTAGTGCAAAAAAATCATATTCTTCTTAAAATAGGTGAAAACATTTACCAGTAGGATGAGATAATCCCACTTGTTTTCTCCTGTTCTAGGAATATTTCAGGGTATAAATATAAAATATGACTATAAATATGTTAAAACAAGGCAGAATAAGGCAGATCAGCCTACTAGTATCAAATAAATTGCATTTGATTCAAGAAAATTGATTAGAGTTGATTAGAAAAAACAAGATTTGAACACTGAGTATAAGACTTAATGACTTGTTAAAATGGAGTTGTTTCGCTGTGGCAAATATATGCATCCACAAACTGTATACTCCTCTGTGACTGAAGTGTATATGATTTTTATTCTTGTCCTTGGGGTCTTACACATCTGCTGGCCTCACGTCAATGTGAGAATTTAACTGAGCCACATGTTGGACAGGCAGCTGCATCTGGTTTGTAGGTTTACTGTCCTAAACCTCTCACACAGAGAATGAGACCTCCCAAAAAACACTGCTATAATCCACAACACCTTATCCATCTGCTGGCTGAGTGAGTGAGTGAGTGAGTGAGTGAGTGAGTGAGTGAGTGAGTGAGTGAGTGAGTGAGTGACTGAGTGATTGAGTGACTGAATGTACATGTAGTGGAACCTGCATTTAAATTACCAGTTCACTCAAGATACAAAAAAAAGGTATTTTCACACTTACCTCTAAAGCAATCTATCCATCCACTTTCTGTGTTATTTGGATTCTGGATCTGGATGGGTATTCTCTTGTGGAGCTCAAATTGTCAAACATTTTCATGTGAAAAACACATCAGCAACAAGTCTTTCCAAAAGCAATGATAATGATACTCAGCATAAAAAAAGCTATTGACAATGTGCCAAACACAGACCACTGAACTGTTCAATCATAAATGACATGACATAATGTCAAATTTCCATTGAAGTAACAATGGAGTTTAATAGCAGAACCTTTTCCAGCGATATGAATAAAAGGTAAACTCAGGGTTTGGAGTCAAAGAGCAAGCAGTTCTTTTTAAGACTCACCATTGTTCAAAATTGCATAAGAGACAGAGATACAAATTTCTTGGCCAACAGTGCCTTAACAAACCGTAATGCAATGCAGCCACAGCTTGCATCTTTGCGGTCCTGTCGGGTGTAAAATTCAAGTCGCTCTGCAAGAGCTCTTTTGTAACATGAACAGTTACAAACTCTGCAACCATGGAATTGTTCTCCCTCCTCTATTTTTTCTCTGAACTGAAAAAAAAAAACACTCCACTATTGCTATTTCTCTGTCCAGATGCAGCACAAAGAACCTGTAACTCAGCAGGCCGTCAATAGTCATTCTGGGACAGATTTTCACTATTTTACTGGCTGAAGTAGACATAGATGAGGCAGGTCGAGGGCAAGTGGGTACGCGGGAACAGTAAATTGTAGCACTTCATCACAAAATAACTTGGAATCCACTGAACATCACAAATCGATTACATGTAACATTGCAAAAGCATCTCAGCGTGGGTTTTCCTTTGGTTTCAAACTGCACAGCTGAAGCACAGTCATTTACTGTACGCTCTCCTCCAACCTCTGGCGTGAGTCTCGTCAGTGAAACATGCCACCACTGTTATCAGAGGAAATTGCTCGTTCCATTAGAGGGGCCCTTTGTGAATGAATCCAAAGCCCTACACGTACATCCTGACAAAGTGCTGTCCCACTGTCCAATTAACCTCGGAGGGAGAATGGACGGAAGTGAGAGCAGGAGTGTGATGGGTTACAACCCCCTGGAGACACTTGGACCTGTGAGAGCACTTCACAAACGCAGGTTTCATAATGGCAACGTTCCCTACTTGCCTGAGTGTTTTCATTCAGCCTTTAGATATGCTGTGAGGCATTTTCCCTTCTTTTATACTGCTTTTCTTCCTGCTGGTTGGCAGTATAAAAGGCTAATATTGACTTTGCTGATGTGTTTTTGTTTGGCATGGGAACGCTTCAAGTTTTGGCCGGTGCTGACCGCACTGAGTGGCTTACCAGAGGGGCCTGGCAGATAGCCAAAATGTATAGCAGCTAATAATGGACTTCACTATACTGCTCTGCTCATCAGCTGAGAGGGCTGGAAATGGAAATTCCTGGCTACTATATGTAGAAGCCAGTGTAATTTTGGTGACATCTTAAAAAAAAAAAAATGATATCAGAGTTATTATGGTGTTGTCCACGGGCTACATATAAAAAGTCAACAGAGTTGAGTCGATTCAAAAGATTTAATAGAGTGTTTGACCAGGTTGTGTTTGGTTTCCTGAAGCCTGAGCACAATACACCGGGGAGGGGGTACAATAGAGAAAGAGCACAGCGTTTTATCCTCCACACCAGGAAACATCCACAGGCACCGGGAGAAAGGGTTAGAACAGATACAATATGAATCACAATTAAGGAGGAAGGATCAATCAGCCTTCTGCCAGGAGAATTTCTGATCTAATCCGTGGACAGAGCTGAGACATGATAGGCTGCTGTACATCACAAAATAAACCACAAATCCACACATGTCTTGACAAATCTTGATTCACTGATACAGAAACTATCTGAGAAACAAACAGAGACACAGATACACAGGCAGTTTTTGGAAGAAATCCACCCAGCCGGCAGTTCAACAGTGCAACAAATCAAAGTTGTTTTTCTGTTGATACTTGCTTGGCTGTGACAAGGGTGTTCCCACATGGAGTTATATAAGGTGCAGCGCTGCAGAGTGAAGCCTGTTAACTGGCTCATTAGGGCACATTTCCTCTGAGTAAAATACCCACTTCTGTAGGGAACTCTTTACAACTCACAGTTACACTATCAATCCAAGGTGAAACTAAATATTGCTGTGATTTGTTTTTGTCTCTTGTAAAACTGATATGTGACATTTCAGTTGCCTTTCAAACTGAATGAAAGCTACTGCCAGAATCATATTTTTACCAGCATATAGTACTGTAAATTCTGAGCTGTGAACAAAAATGTCTCTAGGCCTATGATAAACTTTGATATAATCTGAAGACATTTCTTTCCGCAGAAAGCAATATTGAGATATAGCATATTACTTTGCTACCTCCTCCAAAATAGTTGGACAGAGTCCAACCCTGATGCTGATTCCTTAGCATTGGCAGAGGTATGCACTCTGCTGCATGCTAACTAGTTTGAAAACTAATGACTCTCCACTGTCATCATAATGGAGGGAGTTGCATATTCCTTAATACCTTGTTTATATGTTAACAATTGATTTAGTCTCATATTAAGAACATATTAACAACAACACAAAAATCTAATAGGATGAGATAATGTCACTAGTATTTCCAATGCAGTTTCACTTGTTTCAGGAAAGGTAACGATGCTGTGAAAATGTGCATCAAGAAAATTATATTCTCCACTAACTTTAAGAAAAACAAGATTTTAATATCGAATATGACACTAAATTATTTGCAAAGATAAAGATTTGTTTGCAGTATATAGGCTACTGTATAAATCCCTCCCACATACCCAAGAAAGCACTGATTGCAGTACAGAATCATAATGAATTACATTCAAATATCCTAAGTCATAGGCTGGCTGCCCTCTGATTCATGTTTATGCTTGTTGTTGTTTGTATGTTAACATGAGCCTTGATGAGAGTGGAAACCACACACATTCTGAATTGGGTCCCTCCAGACTGGATTACTGCAATCACTATCAACTAACAGCACTTTATCAGGTTAATTTGTGTTTATGTGCGCTGTAAGTGTGTTAGATGCAGTTCAAAACACATAAGATGTGCTGATGTGTCTGTGGTTGTTAAATGAAATGATAACAGCAAAGGAAAACAACATCAATAAAGTGCAGAGACAAATTTGGTGTGTCTCGTCTCGTGGCTGCAGTTGTCAAGACGGTCGTGTAAATGTTGCTTGCTGCATTCCTGCGGTATTAAGACACTCACGGATCCCTGGCAGGAATTTCCCTGGCCTGCTAAATGTTTTTACTGTCTCTGTCCCTGCCCTGTCTCTGGATGTGAGGGAAAGTTCAGCCACGCCAATTCTGGAATCTGAAAGCCTATCTATAAATTGTATGTGCTATATGCTGCTTGGCACTGTTTTGCCCTCTTGCGTCGTGCAGAGAGCGTGAGTCACTGTGAGCTGTCTGTAAGTTCCTGACTTCATAATGACAGGTCTGACGATGCATGCGTGCATATGTGTGCGCTTGCATGTGTGTGTCAGTCTGTGTGGGTGTGTTTGACAGTTTTCCTGGATCTATGTCGAACCTTTTGTGTTAGACAATGGCAGAACATGATGTTCAACAAGCCGTGAAAGACTAGATGTATATGGAAGGATGAAAGAATGGGATGACTGTTATGATTATGGCAGTGACCTACGGGAGTATCAGTTTCATCCCAGACACAGGATAAGATACATCCCTGAATAACATCACCAAACTATGCCAGAAAAATAGGGAGAGATTCATGTCATTGCCTTGGCAACAAGTCGATGTTCTGCGTTGGATTTTTTTTTTTTTTTTTTTTTTTTTTTTTTTTCAAAGACCAGCTCATTGCCATCAGGGACCCATTTTCATAGTTATGTCCTGACCTGGCTCTGAGTTGACCTTCCTGAGTGATTTATAGGTAAATTTAAGACTATAATCGCTATCACCCTATAAGATTATGTCAATTCCTCCACAAGGATTTGAAATATCCACTCATGGCCAGGATCACGAGGAAGGAGACATGGTTTGCAAGGGTGGGACTCGTCTTGGTTCTTCCTCAAACCACAGAAGAGTCCGTACACATGATGTATAGATCAGTGATTTAAACAAGTGGGCTCCCAGGGGTCCTATCGGGGCTTCCAGGAGGTCAGCAAGATGAGGAATACATTAATTTCATTTTTTTGTGATACAAAAAAATGTATGTGGTGTCTTAATCTCACCACATTGAATCTAGATCAGATTAAACAATTTAAAGCTTATTACTGATATTAGGGTCTCTAGGGCATTTTTTTTTTCAAACAGGGATCAGCAGGAAAAAAATTCCAAGGAAGAAACACAAGGCAGAGAAAAAGGCACTCTATTCAAAAGACGCAGGAAACAGGTTAATTAGCTTTGGAAACAAGAGCCATGATCTCATGTCACTGGCAGATTTTTTTTTTTTTTCATTTGTTTAAAAAAAAAACAAAAAAAAACAGTTTTTAATGCTGTATATGAGACTAAATGACTTGTTATTTTTTGCAGCAAACTGCCAGATTTTCCACTGAAACCCACCATCCTGCATTACAAATATACAGTCCACAGTGACATATGAAATGTTAGAGCAGCGTTGTGCCTCCCCTTGGACACTGGTGGTCTGCGGGCCAGCGGAGAGTCACTACTGTGTCCCAGCACAGGGACACCACCACGGCTCTTTGGGTCCGCTTTTACAAGCAAAACCTTCTACTGAAGACATTTATAGCAAAAATCATCAGTCCCTGGTACGACTTAACATATATCCCTGTAGAATATCAGTAAACCGCCGAATCTAAAAACATACCATGATGTAATAACCAGGTGAAGCTTGCCACAATTTGAGCACCTTCTTACAAGAGCCATGAGACTTATAAGAGGTTTTCGTATTTGAAGACCTAGTCGTGACACACTCTCTTTCTCCTCAAAATGAATACTTTTTTTTCCAGGCAGCACAAACAGCCATGGCAGCTCCATCAGGACCCTGCTGACTATCTGACAGTGAGAGATATGAGGTAACGCCGAAGGCCTCTTTTACTGCCACAGTGACCTGTTCCTGAACCGAAACTGCCAACCTCTTCTTCTTGCCTCTAAGACCTAAATCATGCTGACATCCCCACGTCGATGATTTTGCACCAAACGCTAGAGCCTTCAAGCAGCCAGTTAAACAGGACACGTATCAGAAACATCCTGGTGGAGGAGGAAGAGGCCTGGTTTCTGACACAGGGAACACTTGCGGCTCAGCGGTTCACCTTGGCTTGAGGCTGGCTGGCTCAGAGCTCCCTCTAACTGCACCCCAGATTAGCTTTTTTAAAATACTGATAGCAAAGGAAGCCATGCTATCGGCAAGATAGGGCCATGTGCAATTTGAGAAGAACCAGGTCATGGGAATAGGACTGAGGGAGAGGAATGATGAAACTAAATGTGCACTAATGTACTCTAAGACTCTCATGACTGATACTAATGGACAAGAAGGCTCATACATCATATACACCTTTACCTTTGCATTACCCTGCATTCTGTTTTGTTTTGTTTTTTACATTACAACTTAGTTTGTGACTAAACCAGAGTGGAGTCACTGCATGAAAGCGCAGATCTGTGAGTAGACCGAGCCATTTGTTTAAATCACAGCTTTGAGCCCACCTGAAGCTTTTAGTGCGCCTGCCCTTGTGAGAAAGTGTAAACTATGCTGCCATATGTTCTCACCCACTTCCATGACATGCACACACACTCCTAGACAGACGCACACACTGGCGCAACACACTCGTAGCCGCGCACACACGTCTGTGAAACACAAGTCTTGATTAATGTGTGTAGAATTTGAAAGAAGGGAGGGGGCGAGCCTTTGATATCTGTATATCAGTATTTCCATTACAAGGCCACCTACTCAGCACTATTTATACACCATGCTGCAGACATAATCCACATAGCAGGAGAGGCAGGAGGAGGGGAAGAGTCTGGTGAGAATGGGTGGGAAGCAGTGGAAAAATGTATGAGGATTTAATTAAGAACGCGGATTAGAGAGTCATATTAATTATACGGTATAAAGACGGAGAGCGAGGTGAAATGCAGCATGGCATAAAATAACAGAGTGAAATTCTGAGGCTCAGAAGGACACTTTTGTCTGCCTCTTGGTTACCTGTGCTGTATGTGTGTTTGTGTTTGTCCACACCCAGAGGTAAGTGTGTGTGTGTGTGCGTGTGTGTCCAGTCTTTGGCCTGGACTGGATCAGGTTCTCTCCCCGTGTGTGTCCCAGCCATGGACCCCCTCTGGTGGGCTGAGGTGATGGATGATGTCAGGAAGCCTGGAGCTGAATTATGTTCATAGGTGTGCTGTCTGTGCAGTTACTAGACAGTTATGGATGAGGGTGTATTGAGGGTGTGTGCATGTGTGTGCATGTGTGTGTGTGTGTGTGTGTGTGTGTGTGAGTGTATATGTGTATGAATGAGTGGCAGGTTACTGATGGCTGTTGTATTTTAGATGTTATTCTAGCATTATTGATTACAAGGTGACAGGCATGTGAAGAAGAGCTATTTAACACTCTGGCTCTCTGCAAAGACACACACACACACCTACACACACACCTCCTCCCTTTAACTTGTGTTTGTCCTCACCCCCACTTCTCATATAGAGTTACAGCAGCCGGGCCTGATCCATATACTGAGTGTGAGGCCAGGATGGAAAGCCTAGTTTGGGTTGCAGCCTCTCGTTGTAGCGTATCAGACTCAATCAAAGTGCTCATTCATCAGTCTGCAGCAGCGGCAGGTATGAGTTTACGGGCCAGGCCAAAAACTCCTTATTTTATTCTGTTGAAGTCTGTGACGCTTCTGAGGCCAAAACATAAAGCTGACACCAGTCCAAGTCTGTGTTTTGAGAATTTCTGGATAAAGCTAAACAGTGATCCTTTGTTTTACATATGAGTGTTGTAATACACATTTGACTTCATCACTGTGTCAACCCATTCAACTTCCTCTTTTTGTCTCAGTTTCACTCTTACACAGGGATTTGCATGACCTGTGTTGTATTCATGTTTGGCAAGTTTTTGCAAAAGTCGCCGCATTAATCATAAAACTATTTTTGCGATAGTTTACTGTTCAAAATTGCCTAGGGTTTAGACTCAACTAACAAAACAAAACAAAAAAAAAGTGGAATAAGCACATAATTTGGTGGTTTAGTCATGGTTGTCATCATCAGGAAACTCACTGACAGTTTACATGCATATTTTGTTTTTATCTGTTGAGTCTGAAAATTGCGTAGTGCACCTTTAAGTGGAAATACAACTCTACAAAATCTATAATATTGCACTAAATAACTTGCAATATGATTGTACAGTCAAATATTTACTTTGTCTATGTACATTTTAGTGTGAGATTTAGTTTGAGGTTTAATTTTGCGTGTGTGTCTCATCTTAAATCTGAGTGTGACAGCAAGTCCAGTGTTACTTTGATGGGCCCTTGTGAGTCCTGCTGTGTGAGAGAGGCAAATCAAAAAGAAAATGCACACATAAAGTGAATTACATCCCTCAGAACATCTCATTCTCTTGTCATTTTTCATTTGAACATTTCTCTCATTCATAAAAGGGTTTTCATTAACAGTTGGATCCCCACTGGAAATCAGAGAGTCACATACAAAAGAACTAAAAATTGAATCTGTCTCTCATTCGCTCCATCTTTCATGTCATGTGTTTGGCATTTTCTTGGTTCCGAACTCCAGTGGTCTTTTGATGTTTCATGTTACCTTGGTAACTGTTGATGGGGATACGCTGCAGGTTATTGTCTTGTTTGACTGAGATTGGTTGTAACAGAAGGAAGTTTGCCTGCCAGCAGGACAAGACTCCATGGTTTATTAAATATAAAGTTTAGGATGAGAATATCACAGACTGGCCTCCTGAGGCCAATTACCTTCTTTTATTTTAGATCTAAAATATTATAACTTGAATTTGTTCATACTCTCAATTCAATTCAGGCTGGGTTTGCCAAGCTCTCATATGCTTTGATCAAATCAGTTTACTGGCTGTACAATATCTTTCTGTTTTCAGTTTTAGAGAATGTTCTGATTTTTTTTTTTTTTTTTTTTTTTTTTACTGCTGCATTAGTTCTTTCACAAGACTATTCAAATCACTGTACGCTAATGTCTTTGCTACAGCTCTATGCATCAAAATCTTTGTATTTTAACAATGAAAGATACTCATAGCTGCAGCTGTGACAACAAAGATGATGACTTGAGGCAATAAAACCAGTAACTGATACATGAGGTGACTCAAAACCACTGCAGGGGTGAAAAGGGGACAGAAGAGGACAATCCCTGAGTTTGGCTTGTGAAAATCTTCTATTCATAACTAAACGCCGGAGGGAGAATACAATCCATGACGTGTTTTCATTTGGTCAATTGTGCTGGTGAACGCTGAGTTTGGTGTCGGATACATTGGGCGTGTAAGCTGCTCAGCCTCCCCACCCAAAGTGCCCCACCCCCACCCGGAAACTACAGTTTCCTCCCCCATTCATCTTGCTTCAATTTTGGTTTATTTCTCAGGAGCTTTTTCACAAACTCATTTGTCAAACGGCACAAAAGTTTATTGAGCCCGGTGAAACCAAACCTAGGGAAACAGTAGCAAGGAAACTCTGTTTTTCATATGCAGAGGAGGAGGGTGACAGAAACAGCATTGTGCGGGAGTCTGAATAAGCCGGTTAGCAGAGATCTGAGGCTATTGTGTGCTTCATACAGCGCAGGCCAACCACAGCTAACCTTGGCCATAATGTGATATATGGGTTTCAATTTCTGAATAAAAGTTTTGTTGTTTTTTTTTTGGAGGGGGGGGGTTGGTCACCTGCTCTCTACAGGAAAAGTTCAAATGCAGTTCACTCTGTGTGCATGTGTGTGTGTGCATGCTTGTTTCAGATGCCTTCTTATTGCAGTGGGGTGAAATCAGCGTATCACTGGTTGCCTGAGCTAGTGTGGGCCTGTGAGGAAGACTTGACTGATAGCCAGGGGAGAGAGCAGTGGCAGTATCACTTCTTTGGAAGGGGAATGGGGGAGGACGAGGGTAGAGGGGTGGGGTGGGGTGGGTGGAGGATCTATGAAGGTCAGATCATGACAAGGAGGGGTAATGACAAGTATTTCTTGTTTCAGCCAAGACACTGCAGTGTTTGTTGAAAGATATACAGACACTCACTCCCACCTCGGGGTGTGAAGTGTGTGTGATGGTGTTAGTATGTGTGAGAGAAACCCCGTGTAAACCGATAGCCACATTGATACCAGCGTCTGTCTCTGTCCTGCTATCCAGGGAAACAAGGGACAGAAAAACAGGCAGAAAGATGATTTATTTTTCTTTAATGACAGAAAAGCCCAAACACTGACACGTCATATGTGTTAAGGCTTACTGAACGCTAGTGCTTATATACAGAGGAGTGCCTGAGATGAATCATGTGAAATGCTGATGAGAAACTCAGTGTTTTCTCAACTGTCTCTCAACACATGTGGATTTAACGCCCAGTAAAGCACATTTAAATGAAAATAGCATTTCTGCATATAAACTTTTGCTATGTGATGCAGATTTGGGGCTGAAAAGTATTTTCGTGCAATTGTGGCATACCTGCTCAAGAATCTCACCTTGGCACCAAGTCAACCAGAGATCAAGCACTCCAGTTGGCTGATCATAAGTAGATATCTGTTTATAGGAATTCATTGCCATGCACATCAAAATAGAAATATAAAAGCTTCCATGTAAGTGCTGCCGCATTGTTTATATTTCTGGTTTATATCATGTTTACATTAGTTTGACTATAAAATGCACTTTAGTGTGGCCTGTCCGTCCCATTCCCCAAATCAACAGATTTAATTGCACTATACTGACACAAGTATGTTTGTAAGGGTTTCCTTTGAGTACATGAGTTTTCTCCTACATTCTGAAGACATGTGAGTGAGGTGAACTGGAGACTCTAACTCACCCACCTGGTATAAAAGTGATTTTGTCCCTCTGTGATGGACAATCACAGTGCATGTCATGTACAGGAATAAGTAGATACAGAAAATGAATGTATAATTTCAAATTAAAATCCTAATCTGTGACACTGCTTGTTCTTTCCTATTTCCTCATGATTTTCTTGGAAGAAAATTTAGGGGATATTACTTTACATACTGTATGTTAAAGTATTCAGCTGTTCTAATGATATTTAAAAATGCCCAGGCAAAAAGCCAATGAGATGAATGATGTTTTTGGCAACATATATTATGTGTATTTATGCACTCTGTGGGTAAAAAAGTGGGTCGTGACAAATATTCATACCACAAACCTTAAGGGATGGGGCATTTTATCCTAGTATTAAATTAAATTATACTGAATTGTGCATGCAGCAACTAAAACAGCAACATGTAAACTTGTGCATCTTGGTGCATGATTGACTGCTCTCATGAATCTAAAGCCTATTTTTCAGAAAGGCCTCATGTGTGGTGTGTCTTGCAAAGAAGAAAGGCTCATGAGGCATCTGAGTCTTTATGAAGCTATAAAACTTATTAAACAAAGTTTTACAGCAGGGATGTCATGTGGACTAGACTGAGGGCGTTTCGCAGGCTGGCCTGTTTTTGTCTGGACAAACAGGCGTGTTTTTACTGTGTGGTGCCAGACTCTGACCCCTGACAGGAACCAAAGAGGATATTCGTCTGTTCAAACATCATCACAGAACAAACAGCACACGCTGTGAGAGGATTTCAGCCAAAGATAATGTCAGTAATTTTGTGTCACTTCACAGAAACACATAAAACCTACTTTGGATTTGTCAGTGTGTGTTAACACGCCCTGTGAGTTCAGTTCAAAGTTAGTCAGCAGCCTTACATTAACCTTCTCTTGTTGTAGAGCGTTGATTCACTTTAACAATGAATCTCAAAGCACTGCATGTGGGTTATTCATTATACATGAATCATAAAGGGGTGATCTGACTGAATGAAATGCTACGATAATTATACCCAGTTTGTGCATCAAACTTTATTGGAAAAAAACAGGGTTTCTGAGTGTAGAATACTGTAACTGTATGTGTCACGTTTTCCCTGATGTGATGTCTCATCCCCTTATTATCCACACACAAGAGAAATTAAACATTCGAAATGGACAGAAGACAGTTAAGTAATAAATAACAGTTAACTAATCTCCCAGAGTCAGATTTGAGTAAGTTGATATTCTCTCATGAAGGTGTAGTCATCCTCCTCCTGACTCCCTGCACATTACTGAATGCTTACAGAATGTATGATGGATATGTATATAATAAGGCAGGGAAATAGTTTGTGTGGATTTTTGTGCCTCTGGAAGCTGTAAAGCGGCTGCCTCATCCTCTCAGACATGTCTCTGAAGTTTCATCATTAACGCTGACGTGAGCGTGGTGCTGAGCTGACAGACTGGAGGGTGAACTTCGAGTCAGGCGTCGGGCTGAGCTCTTTAGTGGACGGGATGTCGGATGAATTAAGTGGTGTCTAAACACCGGATCCACAGCTCGGGCACGGAGTGTGGTATAAATCATCTTCAAAATATCAAAACCCTCACCGCTGTGTGTGTCCTGCCTGCAGTTGCATTGTTGGATCTGGAAAAGCTTATAATTTTCACACTCACTTTAAGCCGTAGGATGTTTTATGAGCGACTGAACATTATTAGGCAACAGGAACCGAAGAGCACAGCACATCCCATCATTCAGGGTAGATGTGAAGCTTGCTTTTGGAAGATTCCATGTCTAATCTGTAATGGTCTGGACCTTGAATAAGCCTGTGCTGTGCCGTGTGCTGTCCACAGGGCAAACAACTCTGATGCAGTGCAAAGTCTCGGCCAGGCAGTCTCTGATTGGTCTCACGGCAGCCAAAGAGCTAGGCTTTTCCTAATCTTATGTGTTTAGACTTCTTGGGAAAAAACAACTTCCAGACACTACATGTGATGGCAATGCTGCATAAAAGTCAAAATGCCTGAAAAAACATCCTTTCATGTGATTGCATCCCCATTGTATCCACAAATTAAGAATTTTTTTTATTATTTCTATATCAAACGTACTTATAGATCACCTTTTGCAGGCTGGAGATCCCCACCAGAATATTGCTCATTTTGTTCAGTGATTTCTTTTTAGTTCAAAGTATACCAAAATGAAGTATTGTCTGCAATTTTATGCTGTAGTAGTAGCATTACAGTTTAACACAACAACAAAGCACCAAGCTCTTATTTTGACATCGGTTGCTGCTCAAATTTTCCAGGCTTCTTAAGAAGAAATAAAAATATTCCCCTAATTTAAATGTCACTAGGCCTGCTTGGAAGGTTAAATAAGCCTTGACTCTGTCAATTGATGTGTCTGATTGGTGTTGTTTGATCCAAATTCCGGTTGAGTAGTCTTTTAACCCTCATTTCTTTCTTCTGTTTAGCTGAACATCTGTCCAACATCTGTCTGTAATACTTGTGCCCCACTCATAGAGGAGAGAGGAGTCATGGAGTGTTAAACTATACTTATCCCTGTCTGCATGCTCCTCGCATTCACACTAAAAAATCCCTATGAGCTCAAACAGCTGCTGCACTCTCCAACTACTTCATTAATAATTCAAGACCTTTCATTTGCCTTACATTCTCATGTGGAATTCATCACCGATCCACTGAAGCAAGCACAGACTTGATTGGGAATTGAACCTATTGTTGATGCCTGGAAATGTGCCAGAAATAATGTAAGTTACAGTTATAACTTCACATGCCTTTACTGCATGTGTGTATATCATCACCATCTGCACAAGTCATTTAGGCTTATACTCAGTGTTAAAAATCTTGTTTTTCTTTTAATTAGTGGAGAAAAATCTCTCAGTGTGATGAGACAATCCAACTTCTTTCCAGCGCTTATGAATGTGTTTTCAATATTTTCTTGAATCAAGCATCATTTTCTCGATACTAGTGGGCTGCTCTGATTTATTCCTCCTTGTTTCGACATATTTGTTTTTTGTTTCCAGAAAAATTCCTGAAATAATTGACTCTGCATTGGTACACTATGCTCCACCCATTAAAAGAACAGCTATATTACTCTCGACCTCTGCTCCTTCTCCCTATTTTATCATTCATAAATGTTATCAGTCTACTGAGGTGTGGACCAAGGTGTGTATGATTGTATTCATCAGAATTATGTCTCACCCATTATCACAGCATATCACAGCAAACCGAAAGAGACAGAAACATTCAGCTTGTACCGCAACTCATAAACAAACCAACCTTAAGAAAAGCCATGGCTGAGTTAATAAACAGATCATTTCAGTATACACACACACACACACACACACACAAATGTGTGCACCACACTTTGAGTCATTGTTTTTGCACTGCAGAGCCATCCATGAGTTTCAGGAACCATTTTTGTGCCATAAATCTTTGCCTTAACCCTTGACAGAGACGTCTTAATGGAGAGCATCACAGGGGTTTGTAGTCCGGCATGCCTTCCTGATAGTGACAGCCGATAGCAGCTGAGAGTCTGTGTCTCAAAAGCAACCTGGTTTGAAGGCACGCTTGACAGTTTGCCCCCGAGTAGCTGGCTCTGTGTTTCACTCACACTGTGTTTGGCTTTGTGTGGATGGCTGGCTCTGGGATAATAGTCTGTTTGACTTGTCCTGTGTAAACAAATCATACCGGGTGCAGAGGGGAATCGAAAGTGAATCATAACTGGCAAATTATAAAAGGAAGCAAAACCCTTCACAGCCTACATGCATGCCAAGTAAAACACAGGCCATTCAGTCATGGAGCTGCAGGAGTGTGTGTTACACTCTGACTTAATCTGTGTGTAGTCAGTCATGCCTGCAGTGTCTGAGCCGCTTTTGTTGGGGTAGTGTGGATAATTTTGGTGGAAATTGAGGCTTTGAAATGTATAACACCTCATCTGGACTTACACTTGAAACTGTTATTAACTGCTCTGTGGAAGGCCATCTCCATTGTATATTCTCCAATAGACTCTACTTATTTGCATTCTCTGTGTGTGGCTTTGTTTGATTTTCGTGCATGTGTGGATGTTTGTGTTGACTATTGTGCCTCAGTTTAAAACTATACATGTGTCGCTGCTTTGTGTGCCCAGCCATAAATCTGCAGGGTAACATCCTCTTTCCGGGATCCTGCTGATTTCATGTCTGAAACATAAATTAACTATGACGTTTAATTGAAAAACATGTGTCTTTTATGTCATGCTTAAGTCCAGTGTGTGTGGAAGCCCTACTCCATAACTGAACCATGACATGTGTAGGATACAGCCCATAAGTCACATTAGAGTTGGGCTTCACCACACAAAGTGATACTTCTGAGTTTGTCTGAGTCTTACTGAATTTTTATGAATGATTTCAGTCCCTTAGAAGACGCAGTAAAACCTGTTTTGACATTCTTTTTATCTGGGTTTTCTGCTGTTCAAAAAGAGTGTTTTAGGGATCTTGTATAATTTCAGAGGAATGGCGGGTATTAAGCTGTGAAATGAATTTGACAGGAACCAAGGAAATCACACAGGCACAGCAATTTTTTTTTAATATATTTAATATATAACAAAACACATGTCACATATTACAATACCATCGGAATGCCTCTGTTCTTGTGGCCACATGCTTATGTCTTCATTCTTTTCTAATCACAATGTGGAATCTTTTCAGTGTAAAAAGTATACATGTGTAGCCAATGAGATGACACAGTGTGCTCTGTGTCGGCATATCGGAAAACTATGTTAACTACCTTAGACAGTCAGCAAATTGCATAACTCAATGTTTATCACACAGAAAAACATCATTTCTTGGCATGAAGCTGTTGCAACACACACACAAAACACACATACAAAGAGAAATGTGAATAGAAACACTTTGAAACCTGCACTCACACACACACACATTCTTGTCTTTCTGTCTTTGTGAGGACAATATATTGACTTTCATTCATTTTTTTTTTTCAGCCATCTACAACCATTCCCTCATCTTAACCATCACCAACACGACTAACCTAAATCCTCACTCTAACCTTTATCTAAACCTGATTCTAACCTTAACCCTTACCTTAACCAATAAGCCTGAATTTGCCTTTGTAGTTGTGAGGACCCACAAAAATGTCCTCATTGTCCTCACTATGTAGCATTTACAAGTACACACATACACGCACATAAAGAGTTGCATGGTTATGCTTTTGCAATTTGGTCCATAATAAACACTTGGTTGCTGCACACCACAGCTGCTGCCTATGAGTGCAGTAAAGCTGTTTGTGGTCATTAAGGCATCGCTGCCTGTGACTAGTGTGCTGATGCAGCAGGATTAATACCACATGAACATGTGTCTCTTTTATACTATTAACACTGACGCTAAACTCAGCCATTATTTCATACTGTGTATTTCAAAAAATGATAAGTCATATGTGTGTGCTCTTTCAGCTCAGTAGTCCTTAAAGGCAGCAGATGAGGAAGAGGAATTGAAGCCTTCAGACAAAGACTCATAACAGCTTGGATATATTTGAGAAAAAAAAAATGCACTACTTAATCATTTCCAGCTACACCATCTCCTACCTACTTTAATTATAAATGTACAGAGCAGACTGTGTTTTTTTAAGATAATAACACCTTAGTCAGATGAAAGAACTTGGAGTGTATTTATGCTGTTATTTGCCTGAAGGATTCAACTGATGAGAAACGAGGTTGTGTTTAATTAAACAGCAGGACTGAAACATTGTGCCAGTCAGTGGCTCAACTAAAATGATGATGAGGCAGCATTGTATGAAAAGTGGAGCATCAACAAGACATCAAAGTGTAAAAACTGAGGGATGCAACAAAATTAAACAATATATAAATATGATTTGATACAAAAAGAGTAACAACACTAATCTGCCAATAGCAATAGTATTCAATGCCCACTAGACTATGCACAAAGTTGAGAGGAGAATTTCTACAACCCCCCCCTAACATACACACTGCTCCAACATACACACACACACACATCCACGCACGCACGCACATACACACACACACAAACTCAATCACTAAACACAAAATATTGTAACAATGATTGTTTGGCCTCTGCTACAAAGAAGTACAAGTTTATAGTTTCTGTTTTAGTTTTACAAGTTAGTGACAACATTTCTATGACCTCAGTCACCACAGCCTTTAAACAGAATCATTCACCTAGTCCAATTTCAATCTAAGTGCTATTTTCAATCTATCAAAGTTGATAAGCTGTTAACAGTCAGTCATAAGCTTTTTTTTATATACATGAAACTGAACAACCTGGCTCAGACAAACACTTCCATGAAGAGAATGATAGCCTTCTTTCTTCTTTCTTTTCAGTTTTGGATTGTTCAGACTGAGATTCTGATAGAAAAAAAAATCTGTGTTGAAATAGGTTTATGTTATGTAATAGTCTTTTAGGTTTATACACAGTGTTTTACAAATGTTCGTTGGGTTGTGTAAGTTTCAGATCTGTGGCGGGACGTCGATAGCTACTGCAGAGTACTCAGCCTCAGACACATGGGAAGCCTCAATGAGGCGGGCCAGGCCCGTCCTGGTGGAGTACTTAAAGATGAAGGCTTTCATGAGGTCATACCGGTAGTTCCTGTTGATGAAGTTGTAGAGGATGGGGTTGAAACAGCAGTGGAGCAATGACAGGCACTGGGTGAGGTGCATGGCCACATAGATCATATTCTCCAGGCTGCAGGTCAGAGGCACCAGGCCCAGCTGTGACAGAGCGTCAACCAGCAGCACGCCATGATAAGGCCCCCAGCAGCCCAGGAAAACCACGATGTAGGCCAGGATCACCCTGCAGCTCACGCGGCGCTCCTGCTCTACTACAGAAGAAGAAGAGGAGCAGGAGGAAGCAGAGGAGGAGAGGCTGAGGGCCCTGGCCAGCAGGGTGTAGAACACAGTGATAACAGGGAAGGGGAGGACGAAGCCCAACAGGATGAAGCTGAGCTGCAAACCCACCATCCACTCCCTGGGATTTTCCTCCGGGTACACAGGTTTGCACAGCATGGTGTCCCCATGTGATGACTTCACTGCCCGCAAGTAGTAGGTGTCAGGCAATGAAGCCACCAGCGCCAGCAGCCACACCCCAACACATGCACTGCGGCGAATCAACTTCCTGCGCAGGCCTCCCTCGCCGTCGCCATGCTGTGTCACACTCAGGTAGCGGTCCACACTCATGCAAGCCAGGAAGAAGATGCTGCTGAAGAGGTTGACGGAGAACAGCAGGTGT
Organism: Myripristis murdjan; assembly: GCF_902150065.1. Taxonomy (NCBI): domain Eukaryota; kingdom Metazoa; phylum Chordata; class Actinopteri; order Holocentriformes; family Holocentridae; genus Myripristis; species Myripristis murdjan. The sequence goes on from NC_044000.1 coordinate 18,401,205, forward strand.
GTGAGCTTACATGCCACCTCACCAAAGGGCCAGTGTCCATGCTGGGCCAGCGAGCTCACCCACACAGGCAGAGTGACGCACACGCACAGGTCTGCAACCGCCAAATGGGCAATGTACATGTGCGTCTCGTGCCGAGGGGTGGAGTCTCTTTGTGCACGGACATTGACCCAGAGGACCAGGGCATTAGCAGCCAGGCCGACGATGAAGATAAATATGTAGAGGACACACATGGAGTACAGCAGAGCACTGCGGTTGAATGCTGTGGGACACACCATTGCATCCACACTCGATATGTTGCTGAAGGGGTCGGAGAAGTTGAGGTCGCCCCACGACTCCCACAGGTCCTCCAGCTCACTGGTGCTCAAACTCATCTTTCAGCCCTGGGAGAAAACCACCACAGACCACTGGGAGGAAACAGACACCACCTGTCACTACAACAGATCCTGTGGAAACAAGACATCAACTCATCAATTCTCACATTGTACTAAAATATAAGTATACATGGATAAAGTTACACACTACTATACTTGTTTTCATTTGAAGAGCAGATTTCTGGACTCACAACTGAGAAGCAATTTTCTGTTACATAAAGCATGGCTGTTTTTTTAGTACATTATGAGATGCAGCAAGGATATGAATGGCATTAGATATTAAACCGCAAAAGCCACTTGTGGTGTGCCACCAGATCCTAAAAAATCTTAATGTGGTTAACCCGTTAAAACACAGCTTTCATAAGCTCATAAAGGGTCTCTGTTGCCGTGTAATAAAAGAGGAACTAAGGAGTTTTCCATGTTTGATGTGCAGTCAAGGAGCAGCGTAATAAATATTTACATTAGCCCCAAAAGCACAGAGTGCAGATTAGACAGGAGGAAATGGGGTCGCGAAACCCAAACAGAATGTATTTCCGGGGCGTACCAGGCATTCCAAGATATAGCGCTGGTCAGGATGGGAAACCTGATGCCACTTTAAAGAATGTTTTCCTTTTATGTGGTTGTTATAGTAAGAAATTTTCCCATATTTCTCCTATATGTCAGCAAGGCAAGAGGACCTGCAAGGAAGGGTGAGAGGAGCTGTCACTGCCCAAAGGATCAAAGAAAAGCCTCCTTGAATACGTCATCTTATAACATCTGAAACTAATGAGACATACAGATGCACACACACACTTGCAAATGCAGGGTGCACATCCTCATATATACACAGAGTGAGCCAGCAGGAGCCAAGCAATGTGCAAAAGCACCTCAGCCTGCCAATAAAACTGTCTGAGAATAAGGCAAGAGTATGGGAGTCTGTCTTGTCTTTGCAGTTTTTCATGTGATGTCTCTCTTGTTTCCTCAGAGTGCCAGCCAGAGTGTAAGGGATCAGAGGTGAGAGGTCAAAAGCAGTGCGCAAGTGGCTTATCGCCTGTGTTGCCCCTGACCAACATGTACGCCCACAGAGTGAAATGTGTGGAAACACCAGTGGGAGGTTTAACGCCTGCAACGCAGTCTGACCACGGTTAAAAACCAGGGTCACCGACCACTGGGTGACACAGCACGCTAGAGTGCAGTGAAATGTGACCGGCTCAGACAGCTGTCTGTGGAAGAGAGTGGGAATTTCTGCTGCTTCCATACAGCATCCTTGGCACAAAGAACGCAGAGATTGATGAAAGAGAAAGGCATTTTTTGACAGCACATAAATACATTTGCTCCCTGGGGATCTTTTTATGTCTACTTTTTGTAACTGTCTGTAATAATTCCGTTTTGAGAAGACCTCACTTTTAATCTCAGTTTCCATTACTTCATGCATCTGGAGAATACCATTCATTTCTAATAAGGGGATTTTGTATGCTGAGATAATCCCTCACAGTGGCCTCTATCTAATTCCTTTCTATTATATGGAAAATACGTGGAGGTGCCAGGTAACCCCACAGGCTTCAAGACAATTAACTGGTTCACACTCACACCATCAGATAGTGGAGTGCGCTCTCTCTCTCTCTCTCTCTCTCTCTCTCTCGCACACACACACACACACGCACACTTTCTCATACACAATCCGATAGCATCCAATTACCATTTAGCCGAAATAGATGTAAGGCAGCTTTTGTTTTTCAATACACAGAAAATAATGAGCGTCTTAAGCCGTTTTTCATGTGTTAATTCTGCAGAGAAAAAAAAGCTGCAGGTGCGACGTGTCAAACAAGTTCCCTTAATTTGCTTTTAGTGAGATTAAAAAAAAAAAAAAAAAAAAAAAAGTAAACTTTCTGACACTGGTCAGCGACTCTCCCTGCAAATTAAGATGTTGCTGCTGTAATATCTAAGACGCAATTTTGTGTATTAAAAAGTTCCGTCTTTCGTCATTACGCACAATTAAGTGCTGAATCAAACGAAAGATCTAAGATCTGAGAACATCCTCGTTGTCACTGCTGGTTTGTATCAGCTGAAGACAAACTTTTCTTATCAGATGTCAGCCTCGGTACACAGTAGCCAACTCTGTTTTGAATGGATAGGCTGGTAATCTGCGCAAAGTGCCGCCAAACACACTGGAAAGCAGAAAACATCAAGGAGACAGCTGGCCATCGCGAAAAATCCCTTTAATATTCCTAGAATATTTCTATTAGAGGCTGTCAGTGGCCTAGTCAATAGGCATTAGACCATATAATGACCTGAATGTAGGGTTTATCACTATTCTATAATGTTTTGTAAGAAAGGAGTCTGTTTTTTCAATGCATGTGAAAAAAGATTATATTCTTACGTAGAGTGAGCATTGATAATGACTGGTATTGAGCATCCGTAAGACAGTGTAACTTTTCTCTGTTACTGGAAAGCCGAGAAACTAGGTTATAATAAAGAGGTGTTTGCCTCACTTGATCTCATTTTAGCAGCTTACCTGCTATTAAGAGTCGTCCCCGTCCCTTTGAAGTCTCCTCTTTTGAAGAACAGAGTAGTTTTGGCTTATGAGTTTTGCGGATGAGTGATGAGGTTTCCACGGCACTGTGCGTGTGTCTCCCTCTACCTCCTGAAGTGAATCTGAGCCTGCTGCTCCCCTTGCCGCACTTCCCACTGATACCCCGAAGAGCTACGCCTACGAGGTTGGTCCGAAAAGCCATTCATATTAACGCGGCATCACTTCAGAGCCTCAATACACAGCGGCCAGGAAGTTTCGGCCAGGGAAAAAAAAAAAAAAAAAAAAAAAAAAAGACTGCTGTGCCTTTTCCACCTTTGCATTTATACAGTAGACTTAACGTCTTCAAGAGGCTGCATGCACCTACTGAAATATTCATGGTGCTCAAATGTATAAGGGGAAATAACTTTATGAAGGAATGTAAGTGCAGTAGCATAATCACCATAATGTAGGGTATTGAATGTTAAAGGCAGTTCTAACCTGTAAATCACAAAACTATATAGCAAATCAGTAATATGCATGATAACGTCAGACTAATGACGCACAGGGTTGTAAACCATTCATTACAAGAGTAAGGGTGTATCAGAGGTGGTGCTGCACCACCACCTTGCACTTCCCACTGCCTTCTGCCTGTCACCTAAACCTGAAACCAGAAGTGCACACATTAAGTTGGACTATCCGGTAAACCACAACCTCAGTCTTCATCTGTTGTCACACAAAGGAAACTGCAACACCCTTTCTTTAACGAACATCCAAAAAAATCAAAAAAATAAGATAACAGACAAATGACTGAATGACAGGTTGAAAGAAAGAAAGAAAGAAAGAAAGAAAGAAAGAAAGAAAGAAAGAAAGTTCATCTAGGGATTGGACAACAAGAGTGATTGTGATTAATCCACCCATAAAATAAAGCTGAATAAAGCCACACATTTTTTAAGGAGTGAAAATAATTGTCCCAGCTTTGTCCCAAAAATACAAGCAACACAGTCAGGTGCAGTGGGCTTGTTGTTGTTTTGTTGTCATCAGCATTGTTGAGCCTCAGCATTCAGTATCACTTTAGGCACATCCTCTTGGAAGCAGCACAAAGCATTGTGGGTGGCTTGTGTGTTAACTGAGGGCTCACCTGCAACTCTGCTGGCCAAGCAGCTGCTCTCACCAGGACGCTTAACCCCAAGAACCATTGTCACACCCTAATGACAGAAATTACAAAGCAGAAAGTGGGACCAGAAATGCTTGTGGAAAAACTCATCTGGCCCACTCAACATCTGGCCAGACTCTTGAATTAACGAAACATGACATGATACTCTCAGAGAAGGCATAAACAAAAGGAATACTTTTGGCAGCCGTGTTCGGTGAGACAGGCGGTCACTTGAATCAATGTGGTGGGCATGTTTGCTGAGGACAAAGACACCGGTGAAAAGCAAAGGTTGCACGCCTGGGGTTTATTATGATTGTACGCCCTGTATTCAATGATGAAATACAGTAAGGTGGTGACTCTGACCTCATAAAAGAGCAGACTAGTGAAGTTTGTTGAAAGGCTTTAAAGAGAGCTCCCACCACGCACGCATATCCATTGTCCTCCATATCAGGAGCATCTGTGGGATTTGTAAGCCTTTCTGATAAGCATCCGTAGCCCTGCAAACTGCTGCCAACCTCTGTTCTGCAGTCCTCATTCACAGGCAGGCCGGACGGAGAGGTTCCTCTGAGAACAGCAGGGGTGTGTGTGTGTGCGTGTGAATGAGTGTGTATCTGTGTGTGTGTTTGTGTGTGATGTCTGAGAAAAGGCCATACAGCTCAAAAATACTTATGATAAATGTACTTGTCTGAAAAAGTACATGAAATAAAATGAAGCAAATCAAATTGAATCAAATTAAATCTTTCTTGCCACATGACCTGGCCTGGTGGAATGTACTTCGGGTACATCGCGATCTAATGAATGCTGTGGTTCAGCAACATACGTAGACGTATTTAAGCTGATACTAAACAACTTAACGTTTTATTTATCTGTCGTTCAAACACAGATATGTTCGCTGCTGTGGTCAAGTTGGTAGTTTTTCGAGAGAGCATCCACACAGGGTGGCCACTCGCAACTGCCCCCACATTAAACAGGGCCAAGGTCATCACAAACATGTTTTACACAGATGTGGATAAACAACATGATCAAGAGATATGGGGGACGGAAAAAGCGGAAGGCAGCAAGAGGGAAATGGCGTAAAGAAGGAGAGACGGTTTGGAGGCGGGGGGGGTGGGGGGGTAGATGCAGAAAACAGGGAAAGACATATTGAGGGAGTTATTCTTAATGACTGCTCTGCCTCACAGTAAGAGGTCAGGCAGACGTTTCGTATTTTAATGCAAATCTCCACTCAGAGTGTCCCTCTCAAACTTATTCTTAACACCATCTTAACTATCAACAGTCGACCTCTCTCCTGTTCTGCAGGTCCTCCCTCTCTCCCTACCCTCATTTTCTCTCTAGTCCCTGTCAAAATCCATTCCTCATTTCTGTTCCCCCTGCTTAGCTTTCTAACCTCAAACAATCTTTCACAAAATTGTATAATTAATTTGTGATATGGAGACAGGAAGTGAAGGACTTGAAGGTCATGAAGTCAAAACTGAATAAGGATTGCACGCAGGATAAAAATGGATGGAGTGTGTGAGGGAGGACTGAATGTGAGGGAGGGAAGAGAAAGAACTGTAAATAAAGGCTCTTGCAGGCTCTTGGTGTATGTAGGGGGAATCCAAGTTGCGGGAGAGTGAGGTTAGTACATTTTGGCCTTAGGGTAGCAACATGGAAAAGGTCATGAGATCCCCAAAGCTGACAGGGTTCATCGCAATCTACCATTTTTTATGTATTAAATCTGACATTTTTGCCAAAGGGTGGCATTAGAGCAAAGGTAATAGTGTCATCAAAATTGTGATGTTTTGACTGTAAAGTGTTGCTACAGGAAGGTCATAGGTTCACCAAAATGAAGAAGATTCACGCTCTGGAGACCATGACTGTTGAAATCAAATTTTATGACGATCTGCCCAGTAGATTGTGAGATATCACATTGGACATGTTGGTCTGAGTGTGGCCAAGGTGATGGTGACACCAAAATAGGTTTGGCTTATTTCCTGGGAAGCTTGAGTATGCTCAGCAAATGACTTAGCAATCCGTCTATAACATTAAGAGATTCTGTATGTTTTACACAAGTAAAATGTTTGACCTGAGAATGGCGCTACAGGAAAGGTCATAGAGTCTCCACAGTCAAGAGGAATCTTCCTTTGTGGAGCATAAATGCACCAAAATATCACAACAGTTACATTTTGTGATATCTTGTGTGCAAAGTTGGCATTTTGCCTGGAAGTTGGCACGGAGCAAAGCCCAGTAGATTTTGAGATATAAAGGGATTAAAGGCATTTTAACTTACATCCCTGGCTCGATGTGAGTGTGCCTGAAGTAAGCCCAGGGGCTTCTCTTCTCTAGCAGATTTTGAGATATGTTGCCTTGGAGAAAAATGCTGAACAAACGAACAGATAGACAGACAGATGGCTTGACGGATGGGCGTACAGACAGACCAACAGGACCATCCTTAGGCCCTGTCTGCTATTGGGACAAACAAGGTAAGGGAGGCTGGGAGACTTCAAGCAGGTTCTTCTGACTTTGGCTTTTGGGAGGAAGTGTTGTGATGTTGTTGGTATCATGCATGCTTATGATCAGGTGATGTGTTGTGTCTCTCTGGGTTATGTTCATGCAGGTGTGTGTTTGGCAGAAGGAGTGCATCTGTCACGTAATGCAGCAATCAAGGCATTCCACACATTGACAGAGCATCCCTCACACCAGCCAATGAATGGACTGGTGAAACACGAGAAGCACCGCAATGCCAAACATGCAGGAAAAGTGAGAGTTTACCAAGAGCCTTTGTGTTAAACAGGTATGCACATACTTGTTTTCAGGTTACCTCATAGCACTTTGTCTTGAATATTGTATTTCTGTCTCAGTCTCTTTTTCTCTCTCTCTTCCTCACTGACCTCACTGAATCTGTCAGTGCCTTTACGCATGGCTGTTATGAACGACCATAGCTCATACAGCCCATTAACTTTGTCAAGCTGTCTATCATCTCCGCATAGTAACTCAAACAAAAGCAAGCCTTGCTTTCCCCAAACCTCGGTTTACAAGATTGGGTTCACCTACACTCTTTCTTCGCATACACATGCACACATGTACAAACACACATACACGTCATTGTACTTTTATCCCTATGAGGACTTTACATCGACTAGTTTCATTCCCTAACCTTAACTGTCACCACTACATGCCTACTCTTAACCCTCACCTAACCAAACCTAATCCTAATTCTAATCTAAACCTTACACTCAAGACCCAACCCTATACTAGCTCCTTTAAGAAATGATGATTGACCAAAATGACCTCACTTTGCAGTTGTATCTTCATTCCAAAGGTCTTACATTCTGGTTTTCACAAGCATAGTGCAGGTACCAGAGTGTGGAAACACACACACACATGCACACACACACACACACATATACCATGATAAATAATATGAGCCAGGCCATTAGGATTATATAGAAGGCAGGTAAGAACAGTGGAAAGTTTTGCCTTGGGGGACATTGAATGTCCACTGTGAATTAGTGAGTGCATAACAACAGAATCTGTCTGCATGGGGCATGACTGGGTGTCTATCGCGTTGTGTTCTCCAACGCTTGCAGCTGTAATCTGGTAATCTTATCCTGACAAGCCTGGTGTTTTGCTTTAGAAAATGTTTCTTCTCCATGCCGTTGATACAGAGTTCACAGATAAGGTGACTGACTTTTGCCACTATTCTCCTGTCACGGCAAATGAAAAACGGCCCATCAGGACGGTTGGAATGTGGATGGTGATTTTTAAAAAGCCTGCAGTGGCAGTCAGAGCAACTGTGTTACCTGTAGGTGTTGCATTGCTAGCCTACAGCTGTGTATGAAAGGTTCAGTGTTGTATCCCTGTCGCTGGGATAGAGTTCACCGTTTAACTCAAGTTTTAAACTTCTACATAGCATCTACAGTAAACAGACAGACTTATCATAGACAAAGTAACATTCCAGTTGCCAACAAGAGATGTGATGTTCTTCAACAGCATGAGCTCAGAGAGAAGACCAAACACTGCAGGCTTTATTGGATATAAACATAACTCTACACCACACAAAAACAAGCTGATAGAGTAAATAATTTAGATAAATATGCTGCATATTCAGCCAGCAGAATGACACTGATTTATTTCAGTGGAAACAAAGTAAATTGATATATACTGTAAATATACTGTGAAGGCCTGTGTGGCGGATGTGATTGATCTGAGCCACCGGAGCAATGCATGATGGAAAACTACCTCTAGCTATTTTTCTCTGTCCCAGGTGGTTCCCATTCATGGCCTACCCACTGATCACATATGCACGAGCGAATGGGGCGCTGCAGGGGGATTACAGCCCAGGATGTGGCAACCCAGTAAGCATCTGGAGTTGAGCCCTGTGTGCCTGCAGCTCCTAGCAAGGGACACTGATGCTAGCACTCCCATTCATCCATTCTGCTCTTCCCCAAAGTCACATCTATAACCCTGAGCCCCAGTTACATCTGTTACTCACAGACAACAACATATGAGCCATTTGTAGTCTTACAAACTTTTGCTTGTTTATACTGATGTTTGACGGCAAGAAAAATAGGCAGGGAGATGGAGGACACAGACAGTGAGAGATTGTACCAGCGATGGGGAGAAAGAGGAGTCATCGGCGGAGTGAGGGATCAAAGGTGAGGGAGGGAGGGGATGCATAGTGCTCATCTGTTTCTCCCATCACTTTGGAGTCTGTGGTGGAGATGGTAGAGATCTGCTTTTCATTACAAAATAGAGGGGATTTAGAGAGGAGTGTAATGGCTGACTACAGTCTTAACCCTGTCACTCCCTGAGCCTGCTCTGACGCCCTAAACCACCAAAACCCTCCCTGAGCCTCCCAGTCACACTCAACCTTTGCCTCTAAATATGAAACAGGTTTACACATCAGCCTCCCAGTACCAGGCGCTCTATCCATCAGAGCTGGGATGGAGGCTTAGCATGATGCCCATCCTTTCATCAAAACCATAATGGCAGGCCTTCCGTGTGAGGGTTTCGGAGTTGCAAAGTGCAGGTTCGCCTGGGCTGTATCACTTGTAACCCAGCTGAGTAAAGTGCCTGTCAGGGGCCTGTTCTAGGGATGTGTGAGGCACTGCCTGGTTAAATTTCCCCCACCCCCTCCACCCCCCTTCAGGAGCATGGGGCTGGTGAGCATTCAAATCTCTAATGAGCAAAAGGTGCATGAAAGCCCCCGGTGTAGTCAATCTCAGTGCTTTTCTTTATATTCACACTTGAGAAAGGAGGAGACTAACACAAAGGAAGGATGGAGGTGAGGAAGAAAGAGTAAAAGATGAAAGACATGTCCTCCAGAAGTTCAGCAAAAATAGGAAGGAAGGATTTAGAGTTAGTGTTTGTTATTTTTTCGCTCTTGTTTTCCCTTACTTCATTATGCCCCTTGCAGAAAACAGAGCTCCTTTCCTATATTTGAAGTCATGTTCCTCCACAGCTGTTGTGGTCCAGCTCTTTATCATTTATCTAAGCAACTGTTAAACAAAACATGAGCCTCACGAGGCCGTAAGCATGAGCCAAGTACCCGTAGAGAGACATCTCTGCCATGCACACAAACTGACAAATGCAAACATGTATGTACTTTATGCCCTGAATGTTTGAGAGAAGTCTATAAAAACATCTCCCCTCATGCAGGGGGCCCTAAACAAAGCAGACTGAAGTCTAGGGTCTGGTGTTATGTGTGTGTCCTCTGCTTCAGTGAGTATACCAGTGACATGTTACCTGAAATAAAATCACTTCCACAAACTCCTAAGAGGCGTATTTACATGGGTCTAAAGTATTGTTTCACTGAGAGGACAACATCAGACTTGTAATTCATTGTATTAACAAGGACTGTGGGAACCAGTCTACATGTCCCAAGACAAATTGGACTTGGAAACCTGGTGTGATTGCCCTATTTTGAAGGCAGATTGTGCTCGGATGTCAGACTGGGCGAATTCCTCAGTTCCATAATGGAGGGGGACACACAATGGACGCACTATGAGATGAAGGTAGAGGGGGCATTTGGACCTTCGGTTAAAGGGAGGAAAGTGTAATCCTTTCCTACAGCAGGGTGAAGGGCTTTGGGGAGGAGAGCAGGTATACACCAGCAGTGGTTCATTACAAACCTTTCCTGCTGCCAATCTTAATAGAGCTGCCCCGAACTGCGTCTCGTTTTCCTCACATATGTGCAACCACAGAGTTAGACAACCTGTGTGTTTTTGTAGTTGAGGGATAATTGATTAGATTTTAATGTAGCCCCTGACAGAGTGAAAGGATAACACATGGATGATATAAATCTCCCTCTGTTCTCACCCTGTAAACAGCAATTTCTCCCCCTGCTTCTTTTTCTCTCACGTCTCCATGTCCTCCTCTCTCTCTCACTCATTCTCTCTCAAATCTCCCTCTTGCTTAAGCCCTACCCTTTTATGGGTCAAAATGTTTAATGGCTGGCCTGTTGTTAACCCTGTCACATCTGGCTCAAACACAGGAACTCATTTACTGCCCCATCAAAACACCCAACAGTCAACAGAAAACATATTAATCACATCAGCTTCTTTTGGCTCAGTAAAGCATAACCTTCTAGCTCATCAATCAAACCTTGCCTCAGTGTTGGGGTAGCAAGTGTGCAAAAGGGCCAAAATTGCATACAGCATAGGTTTACACATAAAAGTTATTGATTACAGTACAGGAAACATTCCAGTTTCATAGTTATGTTTATACAAAACCAGTCTTCATACATGTTTGGTAGACTCATGGGGGATTTTTTAGTAGTAGAGGTTTGTATGTTTAGTCCACCTGCCCCTCAGCATCATATGACTAAGATTTTTCTGAATGAGTGTGTATTTGAGCTTTAAATGGAGCATAACTGCTTTTCCGGAGACGTCTGTTCTGTGCCTGGGAAGAGGGTGCCCACTTCCTCCCATTGAACTGGTGAAGAATGGCCTTCCAGACAGCCAGGGTGGGAGAACTGGGACAGACAATGGGAGAGCAGGATGGGCACCGGATCGGAGGCTGATCTCCACATACACAAAACACACCAGGTCCCAATGCCAGGCTGCTCCAACTCAATAACTCTAAAGCTTCTTGCCTGTCTTAGACAATGATTCACACAGATATTGAAAAAAGTAACACTGACTCATGCAATTTAGGCTGTTTTTTGTTGCTCTTCCAAACAAATCTGACCACATCCTCATCTACCACTAACATATGTTAAAGTATAGAAGGGCGTGTGCTCAGAAACATTTCCAGATGAATGGAGTTCTCTAGAGACTCCAACCACAGAGACAGATTTTGCTCAATGTCACTATGAGGCTTGAGGATTATTGAGTTTGTTTGGATTGAGTGTCAGCACACTGAGGTCCAGAGACAGGTGATTGTCTTGACCTGGCTGTGTAAACAAACATGACCTTGTGAGACCTCGGCTGTGAAATTTACCGAGAGCTCCTGTGTGAACATCAGAGCACAAGGCCATTTCCTCAAGTGCCCCCCACCCCGCCTCCCCCTTCCTCCATAGCCAAACAAAAGCTGCCTCTCTGGGAAAAGTGCTACACCACTTGCTGAAGTAGAGCTCAAACCTGCACACTAGCAGGTTTGTACAGACATAACACAAACACTTTAACTACATGGTGCCAGATGGCATGTAGGACTTGAGTTTGTTTAAAATGACCATGCAAGTCCTGATACTCGAGTATTGACAGATATTCACTGCTTCCACAATGAAGGCACAGCAAGAGAATTTGAGTACATGCTTTTATTGCATTATGTACACAGAATCAAAAGACCACTCCTCAGTACTCGTCTTTACACCCCAGCTTTGACCTGGCTGTTGGGTGGGAGGGGTTTGCCCAGGTGGGTTCCCACTGTCAGACCAAACTCTTTGCTGGCATGCTTCTCCTGGACGTCAGGCTTCAGCTGGAAACCCTTCTCCCCATCAAAGTGGTCTGAGGGAATAAAGGAGAGGGGCGTTTCTCCCAGGAGGCCCTGCAGTCGTGTACGCCAGGCCTCCAGCATCGTGCTTCGGACTTCAGAGGGGCTGTGGTTTGGAGCCCAGAAAATCTGAGGGGCCAGGACTTGGAAGCCACAGTAGTGAAGGATTCCATTCTGGAGACAGAAAATTTATGTTCATTTGGATCCAACAGAACCAACTATTTAAAAAAAAGGTGGTACTTGGAGAAAACTTCCTAAATACCTGAAGTGGCCACAGCGTGACATTCATGTCTCCATTGATGCCATTTGCACTGAACATTGACTCATGGGACCCAGTGGTGAATGACAGCATGGCTTTCTTTTCCTGAAGAAGAAAAGTAGTGACAATTTAGAGGGGACAAGAATTTTTTTTAGAAGTACTAGTAACCCAGACATCGTGACTAGATCCATTACCTTGAAGAGTCCCTCACTGTACCTCTTCTCTAGGGTGTACGCAAAGCCCTTTGTCAGCACCCGGTCAATCCAGCCCTTCATGATTGCAGGCACAGTGAACCAGTACATGGGGAACTGAGAAGTAGGGCTTTCAGTTAGTTGTACTGTAGATGGTGTTGGGCCATAGTATATTCCTCCAAAACTATACCTGAAAGATGACTAGGTCAGCTTCAGTGAGTTTGCGGTGTTCTTCAGTGATGTCGGCCGATAGTTTTCCCTCCTCCCATGCCATTTTGGTTTCCAATGCATACTGGAAGTTTTTAGGGTTCTTTACTTCTCCTGCCAAGACCAAATATAATAGGTTTCCTGTGGGCCTGAGAGGCAAGTGTCAAAAAACTTTAAGTGCAGTAGTTATCAGTTAAAGTCCTACCAGTGATGTCCTCAGTAGTTGCTGTGGCCTTAAACTTCATATCGTACAGATCAGACACCTCCACTGTGCAGCCCTGAGCAGTCAGCAGCTCCACAGCAGCATCTTTGGCTGCAGCATTGAATGACCCAGAGCTTTGATGGGCATAGACGATCAGCACTTTCTTTGCAGCTACGACACATAATCCAGGTTAGGCCAAGCATACATCCCAGAAATTTGTGGCTAAAAACAAAATTGTGTAAGAACAGAAGTTCTGAAGCAGAAGGGTCTAATCTTAAGCAACATTTTGAGTTAAAGACAGTCATATCTCTTTGCAAACAAACACAGTAGAACAGAAAAACTCACCCATAGTGGAGAAGCAAGTGATCTACTTCAGCTGATGAGCCAGAGAACCAGATATACGTCGTGACTGGAAAAACACAAAGCTCATACTAAAGAAAGGCTGAAGCTGCTACTTTTATCTGTCTTCCTACATTACACCTGTTCTCACAGGTGCCTGACAATCAGGAATCAAGCTAATCAATCAACCAATCCTGTCTTGCTTACATTGCTGGTTCCTCTCTCAAAAGAGAGGATATTGATGAAAACTTGTTTTCACAACCACACACAAAAAAAACTGCCAATTTACCTAAAGACTACTTGAATCCCAGAGTGTTGTATTAATTTATCTGGATGTAAGTGTATGCTTACATGTACCTTGAGATGTTGTTGTTGTTGTTACTCTTTTTCTTTTGCAATCACTTTTTTTGTGTCCCATTTTTTATTCCTTTTGTTTTAATTTCATTTTTTTCTTGTTATTTTACGTAGTTGTTCCAAAAAGTCCTGAAAATACCTTTTCTTGAGCTTTTGTTTATTTATTTATTTATTTATTTATTTATTTGGTTAGTTAAATAGTGAGTGTTTTATTTTTACTTTATTTTTACTGAATTTGAATATACCCTATGAATATTTGCGGGGAGCTCTACTGCTTAATCCCTATTTTCTGATTTCTCCCGTCACATTACTCCTTGTGCAATGATTTTATATGTGTAAACAAGTAAAACTAAAACACACGGTCCATGTATGTTCATATCCTGTTTATGTGATTTATGGACCTCTGCATGCATATTTGTGAGTTTGCATTTCTCTTTGTGCGCCTACATACAGTATATGTTGTGTGCAGTGTCCAATGTCAAGGAGCCACATGAAGCAGATGTGGTTGAACGGTTCAGTACTTCACTCAACTGCTGCTGGTTTTCAGCTCCGTTTTACTCAAAATGACTTTCGTCTAAGAAGTAGTTGCCTGCGGTCAAGCGCACTCACGGATATTGTCCTGTAAAAAAAAGGACTTCAACCAAAAGCATCAAAGGGAGGCATGAGCTGGTACACATCTGGGACCCAAAACATTCCTAAGTCCCATCTATGCTGCCACTGTGGGGGGGCGAGGGGGTACCTAATGAGCAACTGCAACATATTAGCACATGGACACATACGCATGCAAACACTCCACATAAGACGCCACATTATTGAGACATATGGATACAGTTTGTCAACTATTCACTTTATTCTTTCCTCCTTTCCTTTGTGCTCCTTCTGCTCAATTATTTTAAGTGATTTGAGTTTTCTTTCACTCATCTCAAGCAATTTCAGTTTTAAGGACTGTCAAAGTGCTTCTTGGGTTGTTCAGATTTAAAATTACAAGGCAATCCTGTGTTTATAAGGCCATACTTTTTTTTTTTTTTTTTTTTTTTTTTTTTTTTGTCTCTGTGACCAATTGTTATGTGCAGCTCTGGCACTTCATTGTTTTGGTTTTCTTTCTGCTGAGCTTCTGGCATCATGTCTCTGCTGTAAAGGGACGACATCATACAGTATGTGTTATGCCGGGAGGTATGTTTTCATGGTCTATAATGCACTGAGCTACATGATCTCAGCCTGTTTAGCCGATATGTCTTATGTTTGCATTTACAGACAACAAAAAAGAAACATCTGCAGGCCACCCTCAGATGCTATGGTCACATAACCGCAACCATGCAGTTTACAGAGTATAGGCTTGGCACACATGTAAGTAACGCAGGGGTTCACATGCTGGTTTCATGTATCTCAACACAGCAAAATGGCATGGAAACAGAGCAAACAGAGCCATCATGTGGCCAATACAAGAAAAGACTTTACACAAGAAAAAAGTCACTGTGTTGCGACAATTTGTATATGACAATTTTATATTGAGCACATACTGAAAAAAAGAACTCCACATGATTCTTAAACATTATGCAGTTAAGGGCACAGTGAATGTGATATATTTTGATTACAGACAGAATAGACAGTATATTTCCAAATCCTATAAAATAACATTGTATACCATTGTATTCTATGTAAAATACATATAGAAAATACAACAGCCCACAAATTAAAGGATAAGCTTTATTGCACATATTAGGAGGATGATGTATTTGCGGTCTTACCATTCAGAAAATTCAACCCAAGATCCCATTTCCTTCCTGTGGTTCACCACTAGATGGGGACAGACCCTTGGTGCACTCTCACAGTGAAGAAGTTGACTTGGTGCTGTTTATATTTTAATCACCGTTTGTCTGCCAAGGCTCGCAGAGGTTAAGGCCAAAGTGAGTAATGGCTATCCAGATGGTGACTCATGAATTGTGGTTATATATTGGCAGAGCAGCACTTCTGTAAAGCATGCAGCCTACAACCTTTAACAGATTAATGTCACTGATCTCATCATCAGCATGGCCACAAGTAAACAGTGCACCAGGATTTACTGTGATCCTTTGGCACAGTCTCAGCACCGCTCCCTGGCAGACACACAAATTAAAAAGTTTCAAGTCATTTAAGTCGTGATAGCAGGAAAAATTATCTCTGAAAGAGGCCTCTTCGATCCTCTCTCTCTCCCTCCCTCCCCCCTCTCTCTCTCCCTCTTTCTCTCTCTCCCTCCCTCCCCCCTCTCTCTCTCCCTCTTTCTCTCTCTCTCTCCCTCCCCCTCTATCTACCTCTATCCCTCTCCCTCCCCCTCCCCCTCTCTCTGTCTCTCTCCCTCTCTCCCTCTCTCTCTCTCTCTCTCTCTCTCTCTCTCTCTCTCTCTCTCTCTCTCTCTCTCTCCCCCCCCTCTCTCTCTACCTTTGCATGACCTGGCAATTCCTCATTTATTACCTTATCACAACCAAGATGTTATTCAAGCAAAATTAAATTTCTGCAATTAACTTGTTATATGTTATGCTCCACCAGGGAGCAGCATATACTGATATTTCCTGGTAAACAAGAGCGACCTTGCTTGGGACTCTCATCTGCAGCCAAGGAAATAATGACAGCTGTTTAATATGATTGTTCACTGAATTATCAGATCATCTCAGGCTATGTCTTATGACTCTAACATGGCACCTGGTGCACCACTGGATTCATATAAAGTTTGTTCTTGTTGGATATAATACAGGTTTTGATTGATGAAACTCCCGACTCCCAACTTTGATGTAATCTTTTTTCTCCAATATGAGCTACAGCTATGATCAGAATATGCTTCTCATAATGCAGCTTTTGCGACTGTGTACAACTATGCCAAACAGTAAATGTAGCATAATGTAGCAGACTTTTCTCAGCCAATATGCTTTATATATATCCTTATATAGATACACGTGTATGTAGTACACTATAGATATATTATTTATTTATTTATTTATTTATTTATTTATTTACTTATTTTGTAGATACACTGCACTGTTATCAAGACAAATTCCTGTGTACATTATGAATTTGGAAAAAAAAAAAAAAAAAGCAATCCTGATTCTGATTAATCCAGATCATTAAAAAAAACAAAAAACAATTGCAATCCCCAGTTACAGACTCTTGGCATGATTTTGAATTCACCTAATTAGAAAAGACTGTTAGATGCAGTGCATTCTGAAGGGTATTGCAAGACCAGCTTGCTAAACAGAAGAAGCCTTTTTTCCCAACATAACCTTCAAACTTTATATCAAGAATGAAATCCATCTTTAACTCAACCATCATCTGACTACAGTTTTTTGTTCTGGGTTCACAGAATAATAAAAAAAAAAAAAAAAAAAAAGCCGCCGAACATGATGAAGAGGCCTCCCGGCAGAACCTTTGTACGTGTTCTAGCAGGCACTTTAGTCTAATCTCAAGGTGCATCTCACTAAGTTGATGTGACATTACGTGCAAGTGATTTGTGCGTAGCTATCTATCAAGTGGCACACTTGAGACTGAAAACAGTATCAGTGACACAGTTGTGTTTCCCAATCCATTAAAAAGTTATTTATTTAAATATGAAAATGAAAATGAATTTTGAGTTCTTTCCACATCGGGGCATTTGCATCCACATATCACAACGATCAGAGGCAGTGTAAGTCTCAAGGGAGCAAAGTGTAGTATAATGATTCTCTTACTTCTCTCTTTCTTCTCTCTCTCTGACAACACACCAGGGAAAGCATTCATCAAGATTAATATAACACTTGACAATGCCAAGGATATCATCACCACTAAAGGCTGGTCAAACACAGCCAGCAATATATTTTTGTATGTTTCTTGCTGGGAATTATCAGTTTAGCTCCAGAATGAGACTCATATTCAATGAGAGCATGATCAATGCAGCAGATATTCTATGTAACATGAGCTGTGGCCTTGCCTTTAATGAGCCTACACCTCGGCGTGCTCTGTGTTCATCCTGTGGGACTGCTCTTGTATCAGACTGACAAACTGCCCCCCGTTCAGCCATAACAAGACAATAAGGGTCGGCCATAGCCAGCAGCTGTGACCCTGAGTTACCTAGCAACAGAGCGTCCCAAAATGACGAGAGGTGGCTGTCTCTTGCAATTCCAAAAAAGACTGCATAGCCTACTGTGTGCTGGAAGTCCATGACAGGCTTGAGTAAAGGGTCACCCTTCATCCTCAAAACCAATTCCGCCCATCCTCAAACACACACACACATACATGGGCACATACACACAGGCATAGATAAACATATGGATTTCCCTCATATATTTAAATCAATAAACAAAATGGCCATTTCCCTCTGAATTGCACTGATATTGCTTTTAGTAGGATGGAAACCTTGGAGACAGAGTGCCTCTGTGGAGCTGAAAGCATATTAGAGTTGAAATTTATTTGTTTGTTTGTTTGTTTGTATCCCCATTAGCTGCTGCTCTTGGTGCTAGTCTTCCTGGGGTCCACAATGACTGTATGAATGCATGTCCATGCACTAACAACATCATATGCTCTTATTTTGTGTGTGCATGTGTGTGTGTGTGTGTGTGTGTGTGCACTTGTGTGTATGCATGTGAAAAGCATACATGTGATAGAGCGAGTGCACATGGGAGCTGCAACTTCCATCTCATTCTCATTCTAAATGTAGACTTATTTTCAAATCTCCATCTGTGCTTACCTTCCTTTCTCTTCCTCCTTCCTCCTTCCTCCCTGCTCTCCTCTCTCCCTGCTGGGATAATCAGCCACTTCCTGTATGTTTGCAGGCCTGGTATGATTTCTTAAGTCAAAGCCCCTTATGGCAAACAGCTGAAGTGATGTTCACTCAACTGTGACAGAGTATGTTACAACAAACTCCGAGTTGCACTATTAATGGAAGGGAGTCTGCTGAAAGTCCTTGTGAGCACTTACAGTAGGATGACTAATGAATGGTTCAGTGTGCAGTACGTGGATCCTGATATGAGTTGTCTGCAGTTGCTATTTCTTCTGTAAATTCTCTGCATTTTGAGATCGAAGTGAAAGTTTCTCTTGCTCTCTCTCTCTCTCTCTCTCTCTCCCTCTCTCTCTCTCTTTCTCGTCTCTGTCTGTCTCCCAAACATGTTGCGTGCCTCTCCATTTTCCCCTAAACTCCCCTGCAGAAACAGAAACAGGTGTCCTCCGTAATACCTGTCTCACAGAAGTGGCCAAATTGGAGTACAATTTAAGTAGTTAGAGTACACAGTTAAGTGGCTGCTTTTAAGTGTGAAGGAGTTAACATTAGCATTTCTCTATCAGGAGGAAAACTCACATGGGTATTCCCCAATGTTGTTCTCAGGTGTATTGTCCGCCTGGAGAAAATCCATCTACTTTGCGTTTCCTTTCCCTCTCCTCTGTATCAATTACATTTTTACCAAGGGTTTGTTTTCCTGCCTCATCCTCTTTCCCATGCTTGCTTTTTAATTACTGTACAAGAAATTTTGTATAGAGGCCTGAAAGCAAAACTAAACATAGTGCCAAATTGGAATTAAAAATATGTGAGAGTTGTTTGTGGCGAGATGGATAAATGGGCTGTCTTTTTTTGTTAATAAAGAGAGAAGACAGAGGAATAACTCCACTGAATTTTACTACATTAGATTGCACTGTGCTAACACAAAGTGCCTCATCCTTTACTATTCCTGTGACCTGCTTTTAAATGGGTTTAGCCACAGGCACACTGTGGTTGACTGAAGAAAAGTCAAGTATTTTAATACATAATGGGAATGTAACATACAGTATATGCAAACTAATGCACTCCAAAGGTCCATGAGATGATGCCGGGGCGGATTCTCAATGAAGGAGTGGGAATGAATTTTCTGCCCTTAAATCCTCACCTCATGTTCTCTGTGATTCGTGTTTTTTCATGTAAAATAATGAGTATCTACAGCTTGTGGTGATCCTTCAATAATAAATGATGTGAAATAGAAAAAGAAAACTTTTTCATTCTTTTTTTTTTTCATTGTACTGTCAACCCACTTGAGGCAATGGTAATCCTGTAATGCTTTGTAACATATACACAAACGCATGAAGATACCTTTGAAAGAGTGTTAGTCTTTGCAATGTCTGTCCCATTCCTGCTAATTTTGTATCTCAGCTTATGTTTTACTCCTGTTCGTAACTTTCTCATGCATGCCTTTGCAATCATAACTAATGAATATCTAACACCTTTCCTTCAGTAATGAACTTCAGGACAAAGTCAAAGCTCTTTACTCATCATCTGCGCACCCAGTGGAGGTTTTGGCAAAAGGGTTGAAAACCTCTGCACTGCTGCACCGTTTTATCTCTCTTTCCCTCCTTGGTTCCCTCCTTTCTCCTCACCTCAGTAGCCATGGTTACAACGCTGATCGATTAGATGTCATCTGATTCCAAATCAGCAGAAACAAAAGATGACAGCAGATGGTAAGCAGACAGAGAGGAGGATTAAGGAAGGGGGTGGAAGTAGACAGGGAGCAGGAAAATGAAACAAGTCTTTGGTAGCTACAGTGTGTGATAAGTTAGCGTTTATGCTCCTATGACAGAGATGGTGCCTGCAGAAACAAGCAAACTGGCATGACAGCGTAAACAATTCTGGCAATTATCCATATTTCCAAACACGTTAGAAGAAAAAAGTGACTGAGAGGGAGAGACAAATAGGATGCAGAAGGAAAATGTCCAATACTGAGTAACAGATGGTCCTCAAACAAATTCAAGGCTCATGGGAGAGAGACAGCGAACACACATAAATCTACACACACATGTACATGCACAAGCACACACACACACACACACACACACACACACACACACACACACACACACACACACACACACGCACACAGATAAGTTTTGAGGGATTGAAATTTAGTACATGTACACACACAAACAAATGGACTGGGTGTAGATGCACACACAGGCATACATCTAATTTTAATTTAGACACAACACATGCCTAAACACAGAATACATAATTCTCATATCGGTGATGTAATGTAAATAATCCACAATCCACCAAGAGGTGAAAATGTAAGGTTTGGGGCTCCGTCCTTTTATGTTATGAGACAGATGGTGTCCAGGCGAAAGCAGGCAAGGGCTACACCCAGGAGAGTTGCAAGAGAGAGGGGGAGGAGAGGACACAAGAGGAGGAGAAGAGATTGGAGGGGGGAAGATGGAGCATGGCGAAGGGCAGAGAACCTGAAAGTCTTCTTCTAATACAGCCACGAGGGATCCTGCTGAAATCACAGTGGCTGCATGGAATATATTTGTTACATTAGATATTGATTATCAGCTTGCTGTAACTACAGGGGAGGGTCTGACCAGTTGAATAGAAATTATACTGCCACAGATTGGCAGAATTGATCATCATTGATTTTCTAATTATGGCAAATTAAGCCTTTCAAAGACTGTAATATGTCACCCTATTTAAAGGTGACACACAGGAGATCAATAAAACTGATCTATCCTTCCTGTCAGCATGACCGCCAGATATTCTGCTGCCTCTGGACAGAACTACGCCCTGGGACAAGAGGCTTGTAATTGCCCAGACTGACTGTTAGTTTAGTTTATTAGGATCCTCGTTAACTACAGCACTGCAGCAGCTATTCTTCCTGGGGTTCACAAAAATTTTACATTGTGATATTGCAACCCAAACAACTTACATCATAACACACAAAACACAGAATATACAGGACAAAGATTTGAACACACACTCAGACAAGATGAGCTCCATTCAATACGATAATCAAAATGTATGAAATCCAATAACTTTATTTATGGAGAGTATCTACCACTGTATGATGTATGGTATGATTGTATGGTATGGTATGGTACAGTATGGTATGGTACCACTGTTTAGACGTTATTGATTACCTTGCAGTTGTAATTGCTAACATTATTTGGTGGATTACTCCAACACAGTAACGTAAGCAGTCGAGTCACCAGGAATAAATCTTCGCATTTTATGTTTCTGCACACCATGGATACGCTGAAATGTAAAGTTTTCAAGTTTTGTGACTTACTATACAGCGAGTGAAGAACACCACATTAGGAGGGAGGTGTGGTGGTGGATGGCACAATCAACAGGACTTTGCTTCTGCAGACCAGGGTTCCCATACTGTGTCAAGTGAAAGACGTTATTTGTTTTTAGCTTATGTTCACTGGCTAATATTAGCAACCGTTTCATAATGTCACCCATGACCTTTGCCTAACCATAACCATGATGACAAACCTTTTCCTAACCTTAACCAAGTGGTTTTGCCGTGTAGCGAAGCAAACTGGCCAAACTGTCATGTGACATTGATGCAGACTCTGCCACTTTGGCTACAAGTGTAAATGTTGACATGCAACGTATTTTTGGTTGAGAAACATTGACATTTCAACATATTTATTGGTTTGCAGACGCATAAAATTTTATTCTGGCAGCTGGGTTATTGACCATAACCTCGATTATATTTGATTACTTTAGGATTACCCGGATTCATCACTAGCATCACTGCATTTCAAATAACTTATAATAATTTGCTTCTCAATCTCACACCAGTACATGTTATTTTTCAGGTTTATCAAAAAACAAGCACAAGTTAGTTCATACATTCTGCTAGCCAATGTGGTAGTTGCTATAGTCATCATTATGAGCTAAAGAATACTCATCTTTGAACATAACTATATGTATACACATCATATGTTTATATACATATAACTTACCACCTAATAATAAAAAATACAGCTAAAATATTGCCTTTGTAGTAGATAAAATTGTTTTGATAGATGTACCATATGAGATAATTGCCTTGAACTGCAAGAGTGCATTCTTCTCCCATTGCTTCTCAGTTGAGTCACAGTCTGTTCCATTTCTGTTTATATTTTATGGAATCTGAGGATACACGGTGTTTCAGTCCATGCTGCAATTACTGTAGACAGCTGCCTTACACCAAAACACACACTCTGCTCACTGCACACACTTATGACCATGTGCTCGCCAGCCCCTCCGACCCTCTCCTCTCCCTGAGAATGACAGAGTGCCTATATAGCACCAGGCCAAAACTATTCCCATGGCACCTCTTAAATCCTATTGGGATAGGGATATACGTGATGCCATATGTCTCTTTCTTACCACTGCTGTATCCAGTCTTTTTTAGATTGAGAATGTGTGCGCTTTTGTATGACATCTGGTTAAAAGCCCTCTCTGCTATATTTAGGGCTACAGAAAAGAAAAGGCTTCCATATCGGGTTAGAGGCAATTTTCTTTGTTTGTTCCTGAGCCTTTTTACAATTATCCTTCATTAAAAATCAAGGAAACACCGACATAAAGTCTAGAGGGTTCTGTAGAGGTGAACAGTAGATGTCTTTGTCTGAAATCAATCCAGTGCTCTAAGTAAATACTAATTGTCACTAACCTAACAATTGTGAGGGATCAGCTTCATCACATGATGTATTTTTC
Source organism: Myripristis murdjan (assembly GCF_902150065.1). NCBI lineage: Eukaryota > Metazoa > Chordata > Actinopteri > Holocentriformes > Holocentridae > Myripristis > Myripristis murdjan. Next base: position 18,424,128 of record NC_044000.1, read on the forward strand.
CCTGGAATGAGCAGCACATCCAGTGTGATCTTTCCTAATACACAAGACACAAATGGTCACCCAGAGGTTTGAAGATAATGGTAATGATGTTAGCCATATGCCAGAGCCCTCTCAATAACCAGGCATGATCCCATTTGAGCATCTATGGTAGCATCTATAACAGTATCTGAAACAACACTTTACACCATGAAAACAAAAATGGAAGACCTCAATGGCTCACTCACAATTATGTTAGTAATGATTAGCAATGGCATTGTCCTCTAAGAGAAGCCTGGATATTTTTTTTTTTAAAAATGCTGTAACCCAAACCCTATACCTTACACAGATTACCAGTTTAGTTTGTTTACTATATGATATAATACACCACATTTACTGTATGGTAAATATGCCTTTTTGTAATAAGAGACACTTTCATATAACCTTCACTGAGCTTATGTCCATCTGTTTTTGAAAGTAAATGAGCAGTTTTACTGTACAGCCGTCCATCCATTCTTTATGAAGATTGTTTATCCAATGCCCCCGTCTCTTTACCAGGTTGCTCTATCAGCACTGGGCCTTTTAAAGTTATGGAAATGGCAGAGCAGGTGCCCTGGTGAAATTTTACAGTTTATGAGGTGACAAAACTCGCCGCTGTGTCCTGTGGTTTACTGCTCCCCGGCCATGTACAGGCCCACTGGGCTTTTAAAACCCAATATTGTCACCAGCACTAGGTCCACTGCTGGCACAGCTCAGACTAAACCGTCCCCTGGATTCATAATAAATATCTTCTTGCAAAAAAAAAAAAAAAAAAAAAAAAAAGCCTCTCTCTGCTTTGCCTCATGGTTCACTTTCTAAGTTTTAATGGTCGGATGACAGCAGGTGTTTCAGCCAGTTTCCCTGATGGAGGCAATTTGTGTTTTGGAGATGAGACCATATAGGCACATTTCACTCCATTTCCGTTCTATTAAGGCACAGGTGCTCACTTGACCTTCTACTGATAGGATGCTGTGATTTATTTAGGAGAGATCACGTCATTGGCAATAGTTTGAAGTTTAGAGGACTATAATAAATCTGTGTCCAGTCAGTTGACCAAAATGATCGCTTTTAAATAATGAAAGGTCTCTTAACTAAAACAGCAGACACAGATTTGACTGACTGAAATAAAAGATACTGGAGTGGGAAAAGGGGACAGATGTTTTGGACAACATAGCTTATAGCTTCTCATGTTGTCCCGTCCTGTGTGTCGTCACTCCACTCCAGTTTTCATTTGGAGGAAGAGGAGGAGGAGGAGGGGGGTCCTTATCTTGCGCGCAATCAAGCAGGGCTGAAAGGAAAGTGAGAGCAAGGAGCTGACAGATCGACACGCCGAGCTGTCAACCCAAGACTGAAGGATTGCACTCAGCATGCAGTGTGATGTGCTCCTGAAATTATGAGGGACAGGGGGAAAGAAGAGGAAGAGGAATCGGGGCAGTTTGTCTACCTCCTGAACTGGCTTTTTCACCCGACGTCAGATTTAATCTCGTATCCAGTTTTGGTCTCTTCAGTGCGACTCAAAGACTTAAGCAAGACTGGGAAAACAGAATGCAAACTGATGGACAGCTCAAACAGACAACTTTAGTATACACCCCTCTGACTCTGTGTTGCTACTCTGAAACGGGATGCCGTTTAATCGAGGAAATACACAATTTCTATTTCGTATAGACCTTTCTATTTCTTAGACTTTTGAACCTGTTGGATCCTGTTCTTCAAATGCACGCGGTAAGTAGAAATGAAAGTTATTCATTTAATCTGCATTTTGGTGATTTTTCTAGTTGTAAATTAAAGTTTAGCTATCCATCCGTTTTACCCTCAGATGTTCATTCAGTGGCATATGAATCTGGACCTTTGCTTTAGTTCATTATTCCGATTGGTTGATTTATCGGTACAGAAATCGCAGAATCATACTCTCTCTGGTTAAAAATGCAAATGGTGTTAAAACACGGGATATATAATCATAGGCGTAGAGAAAGAAAATCTGAAACTGCAAGCCTCCCGTGCTCCTCAGGAAATTGCAGTTCAGAAGCAAAACAAACAAGTCAGTTCCAAAGTCTAAGATGGGTTATAAAACACTTTTTTTTCGTATAGTAGGAAATGTCAGTGCAGTGTGATGATTCTGCTTCTTTCCACTGCAAGTTGTTGTTTTGTTTCTGGATTGTGAAACAGGGCACAGACCTTGGTGTTTCACATTCAAAGAAACATTCTGAAAAACTATTGTACCGATCTGAGTTGGAGGTTGTGCTCCTTTTTGAGAAAAAAAAATGTGACTTAAAGCCTGAAAACTACATTACTTGATAGAATGTAATGCTGTGGCAGTGTTGACATTGTTTCAGCACCGCGGACAGCGCCCTGCACATCCACCGCCTGGGGGCAGGAGTTACCAAGATTTAGGTCCGAGAATTTTGGGGTCCTTTCGTCCCGTAACATTTAAGACGTGGACTATAGTTTTACATTAACCAAATAGTTTGAAACAAGCAATAAGCAGAGATGTAGTGATAAATCAAAAGGCGCATGGGTATGTCATCACAAGTACTAAAATAAAATACTTATATTATTTTTTAAGTATTAACCTACTGTAAATGTAAAAGCTGGGTAGTGGCTAAAGTTTAAGTGGTTTTACCTTACACTGCATCCCTGCAGGTAACGAATGGCTAGTTAATGATGTTCATTTAGGTCACAGTTTAAGACAGCTTCCAGTTGAGTTGACTTAAGGGTTTGTCTTTTACTGACCTTCTACCAATTTTCTCAGGAGTTTTGAAGTCATAGGACGACAAGATGATGCTCAGTCCAGACCAACCCGACCCGGACCTGTCCTGGAGCCAGTCGGACACAGAGAGCCTGTTGGACTCTTTCAAGGTGGAGTACACGCCTGTGCCGGCCGAGCCCGCGGATGGAGAGGGGAAAGCGCGCTCCCTGTCAGTGCCCGCTCTCAGCAGGGAGGAGAAGAGGCGGCGGAGACGCGCAACAGCCAAATACCGATCTGCCCACGCCACCAGGGAGAGGATCCGTGTGGAGGCCTTTAATGTGGCCTTTGCAGAGCTGAGAAAGCTACTTCCAACACTCCCACCCGACAAGAAGCTGTCCAAGATAGAGATCCTACGTCTAGCGATCTGTTACATCTCCTACCTCAACCATGTCCTGGATGTATAGGCCGATAACAGCGCTGCTCTGGTGGTGGGAGAGTGGCAGGGGATGACAGGTCGCTATCAGACACGAAGCTGTGCGAAAAAAGCTTAACCTTACAGAAAAAATAATTTTTAAAAGGATAATAGGCTTCAAATGTCACAGCAAAGCCAGATCTGTCCCCGTATGATGGTTTTTCTGTAGCTCCTGTAGGATAAGGAGATTAAATATATATATATAATGTGAAAAGGCGACTATAAACTCGTACACTATAAACCCCTCCAGGACAATTGAAGGAGTATCACAGAGATTTTTCGACATGGGCAACAAGACGAGCGCAATGTCACTAAATAGGAGGGGCGATGAAAAGTCATTCCTTCTGCAGATTTTGAAAGCTGCTGTATAGGAACGTTGTGCATTAAAAATGATCACGCTTGACCTTACATGTGCAGGCCTTTATTTTAATCAGGCCTATTTGTAACTTAATTGTTTTGTGTTTGAGCCGATTTAGTATTTATTTTGTTGTCTTCATTTTCATCACATTGGGAATGTTGTTCTTTTGTGCACTTTTATTTATTAAACCCTAAGGGGGGTAAATGCAATACTGAGGCATGTGAATTAGCCCAGAATCTACAACTGCAAACTACAATTATATTGTATTCCAATTTTAGCCTACAAAAACTGTGACTGCTTAGACTGTAGTTTTAAGATTATTCTGTTAAAATGTATTTTGTGCGTGTGTACCGGCTGCAGTTGAGGCTTTGAATTCAAATAAATATCTGGGATTTTTGTTGTTTTATTTTAAGCAATGTATCACGAAGTGTTCCCTGTGATATGAGAACCACGAGGTCTTGTCTCTCCGAGGAGAGGACGGCAAAGCGGTGGGCAGACAGACGCTTTGCGCATAGATGGGGCAGGTGTTCCTCCAGACGAACCGAGACAACCACATTACGGCCCATCCGTCTGCCACGTCTCTGGAGACACACACACACACACACACACACACACACACACACACACACACACACACACCAGACGAAAGACAAGAGGATAAAAAGAGTCTGTCAAACAAAATAAAACTCAGAAATATTGCAGAACTTTAGTAGCAAAGACTTTTTTAGGATGAAGCAGCTATAAACCATTGGTACATGACCTTGTTCACAGTTTGCTAAATAGATTCAGCACTGCTTTTGGTAGGCTATACAAAATTAAATGGGTTGCTGACAGAACGGAGAATCACTGAAACTCCAAATCTTCTATATAGGAGGAATAATACTGTATGTTTGGCGTCTTTTCTGTCCCACAGACTCGACCAGAATGCCCCTTTCAGCTCAGCTGCTTGGCCCTGTGCTTTTTTTTTCTCTCCATTAAGTTAGACAGGCCTGTTTGCGCTCCTATTACTCTTGTCCCTTTATGCGTGTCTCTACGGTGTAATGTGGCCCAAGGGGTACAGCGCATTGTGCATGTCCACTCCAGCAGCAAGAGTGACAGCCCTTTGTCTGCGCTGAGAGAGAGAGAGAGAGAGAGAGAGAGAGAGAGAGAGAGAGAGAGAGAGAGAAATGTGCAGGGTGTGTGAAATAATAAGCGAGGAGGAATTATGTTATGTTCTGTAGGCTATAATTGCAGTTTAGGAAATACTCATCTATACCTAAGTACATTTTCAACTGCGCATACAGCTGTGACGCACATCAGTAGTCCCACAAGGTTTTGGAATAGCTAATGCTTGATCCTTTTTCGGGGTTATAATTTGATAGAATCTGGTTCCACCTAAATTTCAAGGTTATGGGCCTACGTGATATTTTTTTAAAAATGTGGTGCGGCCTGTAACCTACTAGTCAAAAAAAGCAATGCGGTGTTTGGAAGGAGCAACACTGCCCTCTGTTGGCTACATCGTTCATGGAGGCAAAATTAAACTGCAGGTTGAAAAAATTCTAAAATGTTAAGTTACAAATTAATTTTGAGCACAATTTTTAATTTAGTTTTTTTCTTCTTTGTTTGTTTGATTGTTTTGTTTGTTTTGTTTTGTTTTGTTTTTCCGTCATATGCCACTGTAGAGAGCGTAATGCGACTTTAAGCAACCTTTGCCCGTACCCTTTACTATGTTCCCGACCTCTAGAGACCTTTAAATACAGCGTAGCACTTAAATGTATGTGTGAAGATGTGTATAGAAAGAGAGCGTGGTGTGTGTGTGTGTGTGTGTGTGTGTGTGTGTGTGTGTGTGTGTGTGTGTGTATTGGCGGTTGGTTGTTGTAGCCCATGTCAAATAGTATCTGAGGAAGCAGGTGGAATTAAATGACTGGAAAATCTCTGGTTTAGCTATGCTCAAGAACTATTTTGCTTAGCGAAAGAATATGTTTCGGCTATTATTATTATTATTATTATTATTATTATTATTATTATTATTATTATTATTATGCCTATTATTAGTAACGGTTCATCACTGTTGTTGTGAATAAAATCTCACACTGACTACATTAGCTCTGCTTTTTCATGCTATGATTGAAGGTGCTTCAAATGCTTAATTATGTCTTTAATTATAGTGATCAACACCACAACATCAAATTTTAATACACTTGGGCAAAGGTATGCAACTGACACTCATCGGTGGCTCTAAAATCACTGCGAAGCACGACCTCTCGTGGTTCTTTGCTTAATTAGTAACAAGTGCGCCAGTGCCTCTAGCGTCTGTCTTCCCTCCTCCATCCTGCCCCCTCTCCCTGGTCCTGCTAACCACAATAGCGAGGCGCGTATGGAGGAGCGGCTCTTCAGTGGGCTGTGCAGCTTACAGTAGGCTGTAGGTGCGCCCCGCAGCAGCGCAGCTGCAGCACATCCGGACGCAAGTGAAGGAATGGCACACTTTTGAAAAGGTAAGTGAACGATTTGGTTACAGCATGGCTTATCTGCTATTTAAAGTGCGGTGCGGGCTGCTCATCACGCCGGCATTTCTCTACCCACAGCCCGAGACACAACACGAGACAGGAATTAGGCGACTGTAAGCTGGTGAAGTTCAATGCCGCCGTCGTGAAAAAATGGTTTCCTTCTCACCAGACCGATGTGGGGTCTTTGCATTCTGCCTAAGCCCTTGACCTACGTAGATTGGAAGATTGGCTCATAATTTCATGCAGAAAACAAAATTCATTTTATCTTTGATTTCCTATGTGATAAACGTTTGTAAATAAATGCGCCAAGTGAATGTGTGCATGATTTGGCGTAATAGCTTAATTGCTTATGTAGTGTAGCCTGTGGTGTTTAAGGTGAGACTGAAACGAGATCTATTGTAATTCAAACCGCAGCGGTGTAACAGAGAAGTAGCATCTCTTGTAACCTATAACCTACATGGTGTTTCACTACAGGCTTGCCTCTAATGTCTAGTCCTATATGGTTTCTCTGTGGGCTGCCGGTGTGTTTCCTGTTGTTCACCATCATCAGCTGCCTTGCTGCACACTGTGCACTGTGCACAGCTGGATGAGCTGTTCATATAGGCTTGACTGAAGCAGCTTCAAGTATATCCAGTGACTTGGCCAAAGCCAGTAATTTCCACCTCTTACCCTTCTGAGACATGATGGTGTGGTGAAATTGCACCGCTCATACAGCCATTCATTATTGATAGTGCTTATAGGTCCCATCCAGAGAGGGATAGTGGTCGGCTGCACTCAGTTGTGAGATATGAACCTTTAAAATAGATGAGTCAGCTGCTGAAAGATGTTAGTTACTGCCCTGAGAGCTCACTGCTGTGCTTTTGGAATTGAATTTTTTCACTGTGCTATGTTTAACGCTTGTTTGTGGCCAAAGTTGCAGTGGATTCCAGGTGTGAGGTGATGTCGCTCTACCTGTAAACTACCTTGAGGCTATTTAGAGGATTTGGGATTCTGCATGGGTAACAAAAGCTGCCGAGTGTATCATGGTGGTACAGCAGAGTGTATTTATTGGCTCAGAAAGCACATAATACTCTTCTTGAGATAGGCATGTTGGCTTGAAAAAATATCTCCCAGACCCTTCCTCCCACCTGTACCACCTCTCCCTCGCTCTTTTTTCGCTTTTATTTCGTTCCACATGAAGGGATCAGGAGTGACAGAGTTTGCATTCCAGAGAACTGTGTCAGCTCTTAACTTTCTCCTTTTACTGTGTGTGTGTGTGTGTGTGTGTGTGTGTGCCAGCATATCTTAAGGGCAGCCGAGTGGGAGGAGCTGAGACATTATCCCGTCACTCATAGGTCACAGGTTTGATCCCTGCAAATACCAGTTTCCATCCTCGGCAAATATCTTTGTGTAAAGCATTATACGCCTGGGTTTCACAGTATTCAGACCTCAGTGAAGGACCATTATATGCTTTTCTCAAGTAAAAATACATTGAAACCATTTCCTATGTACACTGTAAGCCCTAGTGCTTAAGTCAACTAAATAAAAAAAACACCTTTGAGTTATCATTGGCTTGTTCTGTGTGATTTGGCCAGTCAGTGCTGCAATATTATGTTAATCAACAGCTGTTCCTCAGTGTTATCTGAAGTCTGTGGGGGGATTGGAGATTGTTATCACTATAAATAACACTAGTGGACCCTCTGTCACCCTTTATTTGATTTCAGAGAGCATTTACCCAGCTTATTGGACTCTGTGTGTGTGTGTGTGTGTGTGTGTGTGTGTGTGTGTGTGTGTGTATTTTTCCATTAATCCTACTCAGTTCACCACTTTAAAAGTATGTGTTTTTGTGTTTAAAATGTTATATACACCACATGTTGTAGGGGGAGTATATGTGTCCTTTTAAACTGTCAAAGAAACAAACAATGCAGAGTGCCAGCTGCTGCATCTGGCACATCATGGCGCAATGCCACCAGGGCAGGGCACACACAAAAGAAGATAGGCAAGAGGACTAATGGGTGTGAGGGAGGGAGGGCACAGATGCCATGGTAACCAGGCCTTAGTGTGCACTCTCGATGAGCTATGAGGTCGATCTGTGCCATGCAGGGTAACAGCGCTGCATACGGGCACTTCATGGGTGTCTCAAGTTGCAAACCCCTCCCTGCCCAGTCGTGTGGCCTAAAGACTTTGTAATCATGGGAGATGGCTGCATGCTTGAGAATAAATATATCCTCCCATTTGCACTCAGATTTCAAATGATCCGTTTCACGTGTAATAGATGAGTTGGATCAGCAGGGAAAGGGTCACTGAATAAACTGACCTCTCGGTTGTTTTAGCTCTCCCCATCGATGCTGACACCCTGTTGTTGCAGTAGTACAGTCTCTCAGTGTTGCCTAAAAATGATTCCCTAACGACACACACGTGCCTACACCTCTGAGCCTGACCTTGCATAATTAGCTCCCACTGCGCTGCAGCCTCCATCCGCTAAACAAACACATTAATGAGTGTTTGTTTTACATTAGTGTCACTTTCTGCTCTCATGAATTCCTCCTCAGTGCAGCCAGCCAGAACTGTCTCCGCAGATGAAATTACGCCTCAGCAGAGCCTATATTTTCTCCCAGCGCCAGGTTTTGGACAGACAGGGTTAGGCTAGGAAGGCAGCAGCTCTCTCACGCACGTTGTTATCCCAGCATGCTTTATTCACGTTTATCCATCAGTTTGTAATTGATAGTTTTTCTTACCCCGTGGCTGTGATTTTCCACATGGCCTGTTTCTCTGTGCCTCTTTATGCTTGTCTCGTGGATGAGTGACTTCTCGGAGGGATTGGCTTGGCCCACATACCACTGCCACACGGTCAGAGATCAGCACTCTGGGGGTTAACAGCTTTTATTCAAACTATAGGCTTATTCATTTAACCATAAGGATGCTCAGTGTGATGAGAGTCCATTGTTTGCTCTTTGCGCTCTCTGCATGTGCCACCCCCACCCTTTCTCTCTCTCTCACACACACACACGAGTATATCTCACAAATTTACTCTCAGCAGGGGTGATTGATTACTGCTGCTACAAGGGACCTCCTGCCTCCGGTGTTACCAAGGCAACAGCAGACGCTCCAGATGTGGGTTAGAGATGAGAGATGACTTTCTTCAGTCCAACTCTGGCTGGTTTTAAAATTTGATGCCCTAACATGGGCTTTGATGCTCTGAGTGGTGTGTTCCATTTATGTTCAAGTCCATTATTTATTGAAGTCCTGCATATATGCTGTTCAGCCGTGTTCAACATAATGTTTCTCGCTTGTGAATAACATACTAAATGTCACGGCTCAGTGGAAGCAGATGTTAGACAATCTCAGCCAAAAAAAAAAAAAAAAAAAAGAGCAGCATTGTGCCTTTGTCACTGAGACTGCTTTTCAGTGGTTTACACCTGTTTTGTTTGGATTAGAACGGGTTACATCATGTGTCTGAGAGTGAATCCCACCTCCGGCTTTTGCGTGACACATGCAAAATCATATAGACAGCTGGAAGTAATGTTATTACATAATTCATGATAACCTATCATATCCGAACACATTCTGAAACACTCCTAATGGCAAATCTGTGGTCTCCCACCATGTATGTAGTAGACATATTTTCTATGAGGGATATTTGTAATGAAAGGAGAGCACCCAAACCCACAGATAAGATCCTAATGGAAATCAGCCATACAGCTTTCCAGTGGAAGCATCGCTGATATGAGGGTTTACATCCTAATATGCTGAATGGGCTATTTTGCTGCTTATATGCCCCATCGGTTTGACAGATAATGAATTGCCTCTAAACGGGGCTTGAGAATGCATGATATTTGCATAATCCTGGTTAGTAAAATGAAACTCAGCTGGAGGCCGTGATTGGCAGGTGGTTGTCAGGACAACTGCCGGCGGACAGGCGGAGTATATCGAGATCTAAATGAGTGGTCACGGATGGCGGGGCACTCAGATGTCCTCGTGGAGCACACAGCACACATTAAGGCCCAGGAAGGCGGTCTGGCAGATTCAATCTGAGGTCATTACAGCTAAAATGAGAGTAACAGGATGGAGAGTCAGCTCTAAACCAACAGTTCATTTCCAAAACATGAAATGTCCGTTTTGGAGGAAAAGAGAAAAAAAAAAAAAAAACACTTCCCTGCAAGTCATCATTTAATATCACATTATGTGCTCTGAGACATTTTGTAGGAGAGGTGTCACTTTTTTCAAACTTGAAACTCGATTTTTCATTTTGAAACCCGATTCTTCAATATTGTATCTTTCAGCATCTTCAATATTTGAAACCCTGCCCTCTCGCTTCTAGAGCTGTGGAAAAAAAGGATATCACTGAGTATTGCAGTATTATTTTTCACAATATTATATCAGTTCTCTAGCCCCCTGCATCGACATGTGTCACTTATGCACTTCATTTTGATATGATGTCATGACATATACAGTTGCATGCCTTGTGTTTACTATGTGCATTGTGCTAAATCTATTGTAATGAATTGGAATGTTAATTTTGGATCAAATTGTTTTGAGTCAGTTTATCAACCGATTTACCATATAATATGTTGTATATTTTTGTTAGTATAGCCAGATAGCATGCAGTAGCCTTTATTTTAAGCTCAATTGTGTTGAGTACTGCATTATATCATGAAAACGTTTCAGATTGTGACGCTGGATTGTGTCGTAAGGTTCTCTCCAATAAGCAGCCCTGCTGGCCTCTTTTATTATGGATAATCTTGCATCTACCTGCCAATCCTCTTATAGGTCTGCCTACTAGGGGAATTGTACAGTGAGCTATAGCATGTCTCTGATGCTCTGTTCTAATGACATGGATGATAACTCTGATCAGTGGTTGTTGGAACAAATATAATTCTAAACCCTCATGAAAATGCATTGAATGCTTAATATCAGCAAAAGCATGAGCAGCTTAGTAGGGTTCAGACAAATCTCGGCTGGCATCTGCAGGCCAGTTGTACATCCACTTCATTATTTGTCCGTTGTAGTTGTGATGCAAAGCCTTGATGGCAACCTTGCTCTCTCTCTCTCCCTGTGTCTCTATCTCAGGTCAATGTGGCTTCTAAAGCAGCTCTCCGTGGTAGTTGTCAGTCGTCGCAGATTCCTGAGGTCTTCTGCAGGCCAGTCGCTATAGCAACCCCTTCCCCCTCCTGTGTAGTGTTGCCAACTTGCCCTCTGTGCCACACATCGAAAGTCTCCTCATTCCCCGGGCCAATCGCTGAATCTGAACTGCGTTGGAATGGACACTGAGTCGATCCACTCGGGCTACTCCTACCACTCCAGCCGCTCCGGGAGATCAAACCGACATGGGTATGTCTCGTGCCTTATTATCTAACTGTCTTTGTGTCTCCTTCTCCGTGACATGAGTGTGTGTCCAGCTGTATCGCTCTCCATACACGCAGTGCATCGCTCACACCTGCGCTTGCTAGGCGCTTCACGTTTCGCAGAATGCATTCAGCACTTGTTGTCCGCTCTGCTGCTTTTTATTTGACAGTTTTGTTGTGTTTTTTTTTGTTTGTTTGTTTGTTTGTTTTTTTCCAATTTGAGCAAGCCACATGCCAGTTGTGGAAATAAAATGAGAGAGCAAGAGGGAGGAAGAGAGAGGGAGTGATCAAGCGAGAGATTGAGAGATGGACAGAGCTTGTGGATTAGGGTCGTCACAGCTGAGTGGCTCTAACCTATTTCAGTGATTCACCAGGCGCAGTCTGTAAATGAGAGAATAATTCGCTTCCCCCTCCTCTCTGCTGCTGCTTAGCTGCTGGAATATTCATTTTATTCCCATACCACCCCCTCCGCGCTTTGTTTGTGTTTATGTGTGTCTGTGTGTGAGTCTGAATGCACATGAACAACCACATTTGCCTGCTTTTATGTGTAATAGAAAGAAAACAATTTTTTTTGTCCCGTATGTTCCTCTTCCTCCCTTCTGACTGAGTGTGTATGTGTGTGTGTTACATGCACTTGTATGCCTCTCGCACAGGGAGCGGAGCCGTGAGCGGCACAAGCCCAGCAGCAGTAAGGACAGCAGTCGCTCTGAGAGGTCCGTCATCATCAACCCCCCCGACACGCCCTCACAGAACTCCCCTGTTCACAACGGAGAGCCGCTGCCGGGGGAGCCCACACCGGCCGCAGAGCTCGGAGACGACGCCCAGGTACTCCTTCACATCCTCCCAGGCGTCTTATTGGGGTTAAAAATATAAGATGTGTTGCGTTTGCACATGACAAACATGAAAGAATGAATGCACCCTGCTTTGTGTAAGTGCATACTTTCAAACTGCACTTGAAGTAATCCCATTCCTTTAAAAAGGAAGGCCCAGCACACCATCTGTGAACTCTGCAGCACGACCTTCTGAACTCATCTTCACACAGCTGCCTGCTTTTTGCTGTGGTGCCTGGTCTGTAATCACTATGGCGACAACGGACCAAATAGGTCAGAGGATTAGCATCCCTCCTCCAGGCCTGCATGGATTTGTACGGACTGCGCTGTACTGCAACGTGTGTGTGTGTGTGTGTGTGTGTGTGTGTGTGTGTGTGTGATGCAACTTCCATGTATCTGCATCCATTTGCATATTACATTCTACTTTGTTTCCAGTGGAAAGGAAGTTTACAACTGCATGATAGCCTTTACTGCAGAGTGTATTGGTGGGGGTCTTCCTTGCACAAGGCACAGAAAAGAAAAGAAAAGAAAAGAGAAAAGAAAAGAAAAGAAAAGAAAAACCATTTCCTCCTGTGCATCAGTTTTGCCAGTTTCATGATTTTCCATCAAACGATTTAAAATGATGGTGATGCAGAGGGGATAAAGGTCCTGGAAAAGAAAGGAGAAGAGAGAGAGAGAGAGGGAAAGACAGACAGAAAAGTAATATCGCAGTAAGAGGTGAATGAGAGAGGGAGAGGAGGAGGAGTAAGAAGTGATAGACAACTAAGGAGAGTGAGGAAGAGGGAGAAAGGGAGTGAGTGATACAGAGGACTGTGCCTTGGGCTGACCTACTTGATAGTAGAAAGGAGGCATTTCATTCAGGGCGTATGTACTGTTGGTTTGTGTGTGTGTGTGTGTGTGTGTGTGTGTGTGTGTGTGTGTGTGTGTGTGTGTGTGTGTGTGTGTGTGTGTGTGTGTGTGTGTGCGTGTGTGTGCGTGCGTGCGTGCAAACAGATGTGCTCGCCCGAGCTTTCATTTACCGCGTGTTAGGGTGGGCTGATACATCAATATAATATCAATACTGTGTTATTAGACTGTGTTGAAGGAATTTCTGATTCCAAGGGTGCATGAGCCTCTCACATGTTCTGTGTTCTGTATTCTGCATTGTGTTGTCCTTGTCATTTTAGCATGTTATTCACATGGTTAAGCCTAAGCCAAATTTCCACATGAGTAGACAGTAGCCATCCTGTTCTGTTCTGTTCTGTTCTATTCACAGGGGATATTTGATATCATAGTTACATGATACGGCATGAGTGTTGTCTTTTTCTGGCTAAAAAGGCTGGATTACAGTAAAGGGATGACATTTTCTGAACTTATTAGCCTGTCGTAGCTGTTCTGTTGTTTGCCTCGATCTGTATCCACATGATGAGTTTACAAAAATCTTGTGTGTAAATGTCTTTCGAAAGCACCCGTAGCCATCCCTACAGTATCAACACAATCAACACAAGGTATTCAGTGAAATATCAAACTGTGGCATCTGATTTTGTCCGTATTGCCCAGCCACACTGTGTGTAGGACGCACGCACGTCTTATTCCTCAGCCATGCGTTCTGAAAATTTCTCCCAGATCTGACCTGTTTTTTTTTTTTTTTTTGCCGTCTCGTTCGGCGTTGCCCTCTGGTTGGACTCCCAACATTCCACGCTGTCATGTGATCGCCAGCTTGGAGCTCGCGTCCATTGTGCGCCGTGTAAAGTAATCTGCCATTGTGTGACGTTAGCCTGCCAGCCAAATGTGTCCAAATGGCACACACACACACACACACACACTACCACCACCACTAGCATCATTACCATCAGTACCAGCACTGTGTCCACCGGGGCCTGTGAGTTTGAGGAGCAGCTCTGTGAGATTGGCAGAGCGAATAGAGCGCTAATAGGCTCTAATGCACAGAGGAATTCTCATAGACTGAGATTAGCCTTAGCATGCAGCCAAACACCACTCTGAGGAAAGCTGATATGGATAATCCTCCATGTTTACACGCATGCCTATGACACAACGCTATAGTCTTGATCTTGCATGCGTGTGTGTGTGTGTGTGTGTGTTTGTGTCCATGTGTGAGTCATACACAAGATGCCAAACCTGGAACCGTGAGACTGTCCCAGCTACCTTGTGAGACTGAGACATTGTGACTCTGCGCCGCGAGGCAGCAGCTTCGGTTTCTTCAAGATGTCAGCTCCAGCAACATTAAAGTGTAACTGTGCATCACATGGGGGCGAGGCAAAGCGTCTGATTTGGGTGTTTTTCGCTTGTGCTCGTCTTCTTGTTTCTATGCTCATTGTGCACAGACACACACACACACACACACACACACACACACTTTTTATTTGATCTCACAATAACCTTTCCAACAAAGGAATGACGAAAACGGGAGGAAAACCGTGAGGTGTTTTCAACAAACGCTGTTTGTTTGGGTCTCCCGTATCCTATGACTCATATGAACACACACACACACACACCCATACAAACACTCACACATCGACACATGCACACAAAAGTGGCACAACACAGAATTGTTAATGCTGTTTTAGCCTCCACCAGGCCAGTAGATTTTGGCTGTCGTATTTTGTAGGCAGCCGACTGTTCAGTGTGTGTGTGTGTATTTGTGTGTGTGTGTGTGTGTGTGTGTGTATGTGTGAGAAAGAGAGAGCAGAGCTAAGCCTGTCATTTAGCATTTAGTCTGTTGTTTGTTGTTGTGCTTTCTGTTGGTGTAACAGGCCTAACCATAATCCATATTCACCCTCTGCCATAGAAGGCTGCCAGGCACACAGCACTCATCTCTCTCTCTCTCTCTCTCTCTCTCTCTCTCTCTCTCTCTCTCTTGCTTGCTCGCTCGCTCTCTCTCTCTTTCTCCTTCTCACTTCATATAGAGATCAGACCTTATTAGTGCTGCATTAATCTTTTGGATTAAGCCACTGAGAGTCAGTGGTAATGGTTGGTTTAACTTTGTATTAGCTAGGTCAGTAATACCAGTAATACACACCTTTCTTTCACTGAGACTTGAACATGAAAGCTTGTCTTCATGAACACCTTGGCATTGACGCTGCTAAAGAGAGTGAGGTGTTAATGCAGAATAGAAAACATTAGTATTCACATTTTCTAAAGCTAAATGGTCTCATTTTTCAGCTGAAATGCGCGCAGCTAATGGCCACTGAACCGCCTCTGCTCAGGTAACAGATATTATTTCCACATTGCTGTGTCGCTCATCATGCCCATTCAGACATCTGAGGTGTGGAATGAGGTTTGCTGTTACTGTAAAAGAGTTGGCTTAGGAGAGAAAATGAGCAAAAGGCGAGAGGTGTGAGAGGAATAGAAATGAGATGGGTATTGAATGGAGATGAGGCGGAGTACAGTAACATTTACAGAGCTGACCTCTGGTCACACACATGACTGTGACAGACGGAGCCATATGATGAAATGCTGCTTCTGCATTCCCCCCATCTATTGTCAAATTCAGATGAGCTTTACTGGCATGGCAGGTAAAGACCTACAGGCAGCTGACAAATTAAAGGAAAAGCCGAGATTATGTGTGTCAGTGAGGGATTGGATCAACACAAGCTGCCGGAACAGCTTCACTGTGCCTTGGCATAGATTCTCCACGTCTACTGGAAGTCTACTGGAGGTCTGGAGCTCCATTCTTCCAAAATATTCTGTACTTTATTGTACAGTATAAACACCAGCTGGGGGTGTAGAATCTATGCCAAGGAGCACTGAAGCTGTTCTGGTGGCTCATGGTGGCCCAACACCTTACCAACACATTTTATTTTGTTTCCTGTCTGCATGTTGCCAAAGCATAACAGTACAACAGCAATAGAAAATAGAAATAAATGGCAGATAACATTATGCAATTCCCATGTAATGTTATTGACAATGAAGTGAACAGTTATAATAGGAAATAAGATCATTCTTAAGATAATTATTATTGTATTCTTTATATTCTTCTTTAAAATATCCCTACTGTCTTGTGTAAATACCGCCTATCATCTTTCTCCACTATTCTTCTGCTCTCACAGACGTTCCCCCATTGCCGTCCTCCTCTCTCATTTTCCCTTCCTCCCGCTCCTCCTGCTCGCACTTTCATTCATCATCTGGCTCCCGCTGGCTTCCTCTCCTCCAGCGTGGTCGAGTTAATCGGGTGCGAACAGTAATGGAGGCCAGGATCCATACTTACGTGCAGCATTCATGCTTTTTTACTCTCTGCTTTCTTGATTGGCAATATGCACAGTTCACGCCGAAGGTAAATTTCGTATTTCGCATTCAACAAATTGTGGCGGGGACCACTTAATTTGGCACGGCTGATATCAGCTTCTTAATAGCCTGGAGTGGGACAGCTGACAGCAGCCCAGACTCCAGACAGACACGGTGGGTTGTGAGGTGAGTCTGTGGTGAGAATTAGTCCAGCCTACCTCCCCTACCTGCTTTTTTTTTTTTTTTCTTTTGCGCTCACAGCCTGTCTCATTTCCAAACAGCTTCATTAGATAGTTAGGGCCACATAACCAGAATATGAGGGTTTTGCAGACTATGTGCTGCAATTAGGTATGTGTGTATGTATGTGTGTGTGTGTATGTGTGTGTCCACAAAGGCATATTTGTTGAGCTTCGTTTCTTTCTCCCTCTCCACTCTCTCTGCGGTGGCTGCATCCGTGATTGGTGGTAGTGGGAGGAACACAGAGTGACACTATAGGAGAAAATGAGTGGCTAATTATATGAATTAATGACAGACACGCAGACAAAGACTGAATGCCTCCCCAGACAGATTTATCATTAATTTCCTCTCACCGTGTGTCTTTCCTGGAAAGATTTATGCTTTAAATGACCCTGTCGGCGAAGGAGAATAAAATTTGACTCTAATTTGTGATGATGGGCATGCAAAGCCTCGGCTTTTGTTGTGATTCACTGTATGTGTAGGTGCGCATGTGTATATGTGCCTGTGTGTGTGTGTGTCTGCGTCTGTGTCTGCGCTGCATTACCCATCCTGTCATCCTCTATCACATCAATGGGACTTTGAAGACTTCCTTATAATGAGGCAGAACTACAAGAAATCAAACATCTCTAAATAGCATGAAAGATGTGCTGTGTGCATGGTGCATAAAGTCGTTGGCGATTCCTACTCATCATCCAGTCTGGCCTGTCACTCTCGTATACGTGCAAAGAAAGAGGGGGGGGATCGGATAAAGGAGGCATTGTTGGTTGCCTGACTCAGGTTTGTATTTGTCTGTTGTTTTGCCAATTGTCTATGTATTCTCCGTCATGGTTTTATTGTTTGTCTCTTTTAACGTTAATTTTATCGTTTTTCTGGGAGTAAGAGCTAACATGTACAGTCTAACACATCTGAACATATATCCACCAGTTGTAAAACGTCTTCCTTTTGTCTTTGTTCCTGTCCTGTCAGGATGATAACTGGGGGGAGACCACCACCGCGGTGACAGGCACCTCAGAGCTGAGTCTGTCCCAGGAGGAAGTGGTTGGCCTGGGGAAGGGGACCGAGGACCGGACCCAAAACTGCCGGCGCTATGTCCCCCTGGCTGTGGGCCTGTGTGTGGGGCTCCTGGTGCTGGCCACCCCCCTGGCCTTCCTGGTTCTCCCAGCTATAATGTGGCCCGACAGGCTGCAGGCTTGTGGTGCGGCCTGCGAGGGCCTCTTCCTCTCCATCTCCTTCAAGCTCCTCATCCTCCTGCTGGCTGTGTGGGCTTTGTTCTTACGCCCGGCCCGCGCCAGCCTGCCCAGAGTGTGTGTGTACCGTGCCTTCCTCACCACACTCACACTCCTGCTCACCATGTCCTATTGGCTCTTCTATGGCGTTCGGATCCTTGATGCACAGGTGTGTGTGTGGGTTTTATAGGATACTAGCTGTCCTTAAAAGATGTGAAAAACTCCTAAAGTAAATTGTCTTCACCAGAAGTTATGAAACATGGTGTTTTCTTCACAGTATATTACAGAACTTGTACTCACAATAAGTAGATCCACATGCGTGTCCACTCTGAAGTGAATGGGGTATATTACAGGGTTAATACAAAATGCAAATGTGTTTTTTTCATCTGCATTCATAAGCACATTTGGACATGTACGTGTTTCTATATAATAACTTCCTTTGCTAGCTTTACAGTTTTAAAATGGGATGTTTCGACAGATTTTCATTTTGGTGATAAAAGCAGTCATCGGCTTTCTTAAACCTGCGCTACGATTTCAGGGAAAACACCGTTATTTTTATACACTCCTGATCAAAATCTTAAGACCAGTTGAGAAATTGCAAGAATTTACATTTTGCGCTGTTGGATCTTAAGAAGGTTCTAAGTAGAGCTTCAAAATGCAAAAAGAAGAAATGGGAGTGTGACAAAAAAAAAAAAAATGAGTAAGCAATTTATTGCAAACAACCATTAAACTGAAATAGGCTGTTCATCAGCTGATAAAAAGTTTAAGACCACTGCCTTTAAAAGCCCAAATCTTGGCAAAAATGTGGATTCAGTGTCATTTTCTGTCAGGTATCCACACTGTCATGACCTCCTGATGGCAAAGGCAAAAAATCTTGTTAATCACCTCAAAAATTCGTTCCGGCATGCTTGATGCTAGTGTTTCTTTGCTAGTGTTGCTAGTGTTTCAAAAACGAAAGCATCAGATTCAGAGTTACCACCACAGCGGTGTATGTGTTCGTGACGCCTGTGATGTGTGCTGAACAGGATGAGGACTACCACGGCATCGTCCAGTTCGCTGTCTCCCTGGTGGACTCCCTGCTGTTTGTCCACTACCTGGCCGTGGTGCTGCTGGAGCTCCGCCACCTGCAGCCCTGCTACAGCGTGTGTGTCATCCGCTCCACAGACGGAGAGACGCGCTACTACAACATGGGACAGCTCAGGTACACGTCCCTCACTTCTTACGAAATGAAACTGTGAAGATAAGCCTCGCATATGCTCGCATGACAATTTGTCTGGCACTGCAAGAGGCTCCGCAAGCTCAGGTTTACACACACATCCAGGTGAACACACACGTACAGTACACATCCACACACACACACACACATTATGACAGTCACAGTCATTACAACCTACCATGTTGAAGTATGTGTGTAATTGGAGGCCATATCCTGAGGGAAGAATGGCGTGGCAGTAATCGAGTTACTCATCATTGTCCAGTTTGCTCGAGGCAGGCTATTCTATTCTAGGAGTCTAGGGGGGAGGGATGGGAATGTGCCCCAGACAGGCACTGATGCCGCGGCAGGCTTATTTTGTCTCAGTTATGATCAAGCGTGTGACCATGACGGGGCTGGGAGACACCGAGACACCGGGGTTATTTAGCTCCAGTTGTGTGTCGCTCTGATAAATACCAGACATTGCTGACCAAGTGAGAGAAAACTTGATGGGTTCGCTTCGACTTTGCCCTTGGTCTGATTCTGTGTCAGCTGGCGGGATAATAGAGAGGAAAGTCGAGGCCCAGACAGGGGCAATAAAAGTCATCTGCTGTAAGCAATGTGATCAATTTGTAGTCGTCTGTTCGGTGGGAAGGCTGCGGTTCAGACAGGATTGTGATTCCAATCAGGTAATTATATGAGCGGAATCAGCCAGGACTGTAATATGTATTTCTGCTGTCTCCCTCACTCTCTCCCTCTCTCTCTTTCTCTTGCTCTCTCTCTCCCTCCCTCACTGTGTGTGCACAGTATTCAGAGGGCAGCTCTGTCCATTTTGGAGTTCTACTACAGGGATTTTCCTCTTCACAACCCGGCCCTCCTGTCTGCCTCTAAGCACCGAGCTGCCAAACACCTGGCTGGATTAAAGGTCTACAACGTGGACGGTTAGTCTCAATTATAACCTCTTACCTCATTCTTAGAGGCTCACCCAAAACAAGAAAATGTTGTCATTATCTACTCATCCCCTGTGCCTGCTGAAACACAAGTGCCTGGCTTATTTTCCAAAGAGGTCAAAATTGCCAACAAAACATAGATCCACGCAGCGTGTGCAGCAGTCTCCTAAAGCCACATGAGCTCATCTTGAGGCCTTTTCTGATTAGGATGTGATTGACCCGCTGGCTGATGCACAAGCTGCATGGAGTCATTTTGCTATCATTCTTTGCCCCTTTTGAATCTCTAAAGTGAAGGCCGCTATGGAGCTGTGCTAGTTACCTCCCTGTGTGTTGTATGATGCTTCACCTGTGTTTCAGCGGGAACAGGAGTGAGAAGACAATCGCAAAATGTTCATGTTTGGGTGAACTTGTTCTTTAAATTGTGTTTCTTTCGGTCTCCCCTCCCATCGTTTCCTTTACCAGCTCTTCCGCTCCTACCCGTCTCCTGTTTTTGACGTCTTTTCTCCATCTCCCCCTCTCCTCCCTCGTGCTCCCATAAGCAGCTTTTAAAAACAAACTGAGAACGTACCTTTTTGACAGTAAGTACCGATGAAAGTCCTCCCTGTCACTCGGCACGGCACTTTATCACAGGAAACTGCTAATCTCACGCCTCGGTTCACTCCCATCTTCATCCCACTCTGCAGCCTCATGTCCCAAATGTCACGTATTTATTGCATCCCTGGCAAGCACTCCTATATACACACACACACACACAGACACATATACACTCTCACCCCCACACACTGTGATGCCACATATCACACACTTTACCCCAGTTAAAAGCATCCCCCCCCCAACACATTACCACTACCCCCACCCGGTGGTTGTGATCTGTGGGACAGATGCAGTATGGGATATGGTGTCCTTGTAGCACCTCCCTCCCCCCCTCACGGCTATCAGTGTACAGCGGAAAGGCCTCAAGGGGCCGTGGAATTTCAAGCCTTCAATAATTCATCAGAGTGAAGCTCATTCCTCGCATACCCCCACATCTCTGCCTCCTCCTGCTCGCCCCGTCTCTGGCTCGCTCTCGCTTTCCTTTCCTTTTGTCTTTTTTTTTTTTTTTTTTTTTTTTTTTTTTTTTTACCCCGCCCACACCTCCCTTTTCTCTCCCCCGATCATTCACTCACTCTCTTCTCGTACCATGAATATGTAGGCCAAAAATGTTCAAATTCAGTTAGATTAGTTATTATTTTCTGTGTATATATATATAGTGGGGCAGCAGTGGGTTGAAAATATTTACAGTGCACACCTAGTTTATAATCATATTACAGTCTGGGTGAATCACTCTACAGGCACCACTCTCTGTTTTTCTCTCACCTAGTCGCACACACACACACACAGAAAGGTATGCAGATCAGACTATTAATGATTTATATCCCGTACTTGACCTGCAGGGGTTACATTTTCTAACTTCCCCCAAACTGTACAGATCTTCATGAATATGGACCAGATTTTCCTCCTCCAGACTCATACCCCAGGAACTCCTAATATACTGCTGTATGAGCTCCATTAGTTTTATGGGTTTGTCACACAAACTAATGAATTCACAGATCTAACTGGAACTATGGCCTTTGAAGTGTAAAATGATGAATATTTAATCCACTCCCCCCCAATAAAAAGGTTTTGCCATCAGACTGAGGAGAGCTACTGATGTTGCCAGTGGAAGCTGCCTCTGTTCTCCTCGCTACAATTACCGAGACAGCAGCGTGATAAGCTGGCAGGATGCCCCAGATATGTAACGAAGATAAACAGGCACCCTCCGCCTATCTTAAAACTTGGATCAGGTCCATGGAATATAAAATAGATGTAATGCTGACCAGGACGGCTGATTCATGGTTGTTTAAAACATTAAAGTGCGCTGAAGTGGGAGATCCTGGCTCTCCTCCCTCCTGACCTTTTCTTCCCATGATTCAGTTTGGGATACAGCCCATTAATCAGGGGTGCTGGAGCCACTTCCCCCATGCAGCCCCAGCTGATATCGCCCTCCCGCCTCTGTCCTCTCCCCTGGTGCAGGCCCGGGGAACACGGCGGCAGCACAGCCCGGTAATGGGAATCAGTCACGGGCGATGGTCGCAGCTGCCGCCAAGCGCAAAGACAGCACCCACAACGAGCTGTACTATGAAGAGGCCGAACATGAGAGAAGAGTCCGCAAACGCAGAGCCAGGTGAGAAACAGGAAGGGTTGGGAAGGGTTGCATACGTTTGGAGAACAACGTGGTGGAAGGAGGCCACATCCCTGGTCTTAAAGCAAAATTTAACCTTGGGTGTTTTGGTCTGAACAGTGACCTGGATGCACAATCAGTCCACTTGGTAATGAAATATCCCTATTAGATGCACTGCGCTCCCTTTGTATGGCAATTCAGAATACTGTAGATATTTCACCAAATCGTCTTTCTTTTTTATATTGGCATAATCCAATTTGTTGGCATTTGTTTATGTGCTAGAAGTGTTATCTTTGACCCTGTTTTGCTGTGTTATGGAAGTGAATGGAGAAATATAAATATGGTTTTGTGGACTAGCGATCCAGGGGAGCACGGAGCAGCTAATGAGGATATTTCAGCACCCATGTGGACCAAAGTTAAATTTTTCTTCAAAGTCACACTTAAACTTTAGCATGTTGCTTTATGATCAGTACATAGCATAAACTTGAAGAGGTGATGAGCTAACACGGTGTTGGTGTTTGCATGGTGCCTCAATGCCAGGCTGGTGGTGGCCGTGGAGGAGGCCTTCACCCACGTGCGCCGCATGAAGAAGGATGACGAGCGCGCGTCCCCCTCGGATATCATGGACGTGCGCGAGGCCGCTCTGGCCATTTTCCCCTCGATGGCCCGTGCCCTGCAGAAGTACCTCCGCACCACCAGGAGGCAGCACTGCCACAGCATGGAGAGCATCCAGAAGCACCTGGCTTTCTGCCTCGTCAATAACATGAGCCCCAAGGTAGGCTTGGCTTTTACATGTAAACACACTTGGTAGGCAGCAGACTGTTCAATGTGTGTGTATGTGTGTGTGTGTGTGTGTGTGTGTGTGTGTGTGTGTGTGTGTGTGTGTGTGTCCTTGAGACCTAATTACATGCTGAACCCATTTCCTCCCTCAAAGGACATTTTCAAAGCCTTATTTTGGGATAATTTGTATTGTTTACATTGTCGTATATAATATGTCATCCTCTTGCTCATGACATGCACATGTTTTTAGTGAACACTACAGCATCACCAGTGGTCACAAACCACATTGGGTACCTTTTAAGGGTCTGCAGAAGTGGTTTTGAATATGTCATTTTAAAATAAAAAGCATAATACCTTTTTTTTTTCTGGCCACAGTTCTTGCACATGCAGTTTTCTGTTTTTTTTTTCCCTATATGTGTGATGCAAAATTGCAGAAAACACTGTTCTGAGGACCATTCAACACAGATTTCATCAATGAGCACGTTTACATGCAGACCTTATTCCTGTATTAACCGGAATATTCGCAATATTCCGGTTGCGCACGTGTCATGTAAACACGCACCGAACCCGATTAAGGTCATATTCCGGTTGGAGAGAATTCCGAATAAGCCCCCTGGAATATTCCTGTTCCAACCGGAATATTGGGGCATGTCAACACCTTAGTCGGAAAACTCCCCGAACCGGAATATTCAGTCACGACTGCGCATGCTCGACTCACAAGGACTTCTGTGGCGTCCTCGTTGCTATGGTTACCTGCAAGCGGCAAACGGCATGGCGAACAGCAGCAAGAGCCAGGAGACTGCAGTCCACCTTCAGCTAATGAAAGACTTAAATATCATGGAGGATATCGATGGGAGAAAACATAGAACTAGCGACAGAAGAAGAAGAAAAAGAAGAATAAGACGAGGAAGAAGACTTCTTCGTCTGTTTTTCCGGCAGACCAGACGCCTATACGCGTGCTGCTGCCCCCCGCGGCTGAGTGTCGCATTACGTCAGAGAGTGGAATACGCCGAAACACGGGGGCATGCCAAGTAACATGTAAACGGAATATTCCAGTTGCCGCGGCGCAGTTACCTTAGCCGGAATATTGAGCCGAACCGGAATATGGTGTGCATGTAAACGTACTCAATAAGAGTAATTACTAAAAACTGACTTTCTCGTGAGCCAACTAGAGTGGCATTCTGTCTAGCGTTTACTAAAGCTCTATTACATTTTTTGTGTGAAATTGTCGTTTTCCTTCTTATTTTACAAAGAAAACTTGAAGTCTGAGGCAGTCAAGCTTCCTGTGGTTTAACCATGATACGAACCAAACCATGGCCTGAATAGTGAGGCCCAAAACATACACCTCTTCTTTTAAACAGGAAAATTAATTTTGCAGTTTCCAGTTTTGCTCATTCATGACTCAGCAGCCAACATATTATGCGATACTGTTATAAAGTTAGTTTCTTCTCTGTTTGTCTGTGTGCAGGCCTTCCTCGAGGCCTACCTAAACCCCGGTCCGACCCTGCAGTACGGCCCCGAGCGCTGGATGGCTGACCAGTGGACTTTGGTGAGCGAGGCGTCGGTCACCAGCAGCATGAAGGAAGGGACCGAGTTCCTGCTGAGATGTCTTGACTTCAGCCTAGCTGTCACCGTGAAGAGCATCCCCTTCATCCGAATGACTGAGGAGTACATCGACCCCAAGTCCCATAAGTTTACACTGCTGCTCCAATCAGAAACCTCTGTTTAAAAGACTCGTCGTCACACAGTGGGCTGGTGCTGCTGATCTGGACTGACAGGACTGTTAGGATCACCTGACTGAATTTTTTTAAAAAAGACCCTTTTGTACTTTTTTTGTACTTCTCGTTTTACACCGTCTGTCATCTTTTTTTTTTCTCAATTGATTTGCTCACACACAGCATCTCTGTGAATTTCTTTGGGCACACAGTTGGTCGAATTGATTGAATGATGCTTGTTCAAGTCTTTGTCCCCGGCGACATGAGAGAAGTGAGGATTAAAGACAGAGAATGGGGGGCAGTATGCTTGGGTCTCTCTGTCCTGACGCTCCCAGAACACAGTTCAGGTATTCCTCTATGCACTACAGATGACCCTCACAAATTTTGTTCTTCCTTTATTTGCATGTGCCAGTGTGTGCCTGCTTGGCGTGTTTTTTTTTTTTTTTTTTTTCTGATTTAAGAAGCATACGTAATAGTGTGGGTGTATTAGCTGGTGTGTGCGTGTGTGTGTGTGTGTGTGTATGCCTGTGTGTGTGTGTGTAGGTGTGTCTTAAGTGAGCGGTGCACCCTGGGTCTGTCTCGACCTGTCTCCACTTTCTCCTTTAGCGTTACTATAGCAACAGGGACATTTTCGTATCGCCTGGTTGCCCCTCTGATATGAACAAAACTCCTTTTCACCAAAACTGCTCTTATTTCAATCTGAGTCCACAGCTCATGCAGTGATTATTTAACTGTCATGTATTACAAATGTATAGTATTTATATGTGTATATACTTCATCCTTACATACTTTTTATATCAAAACTGTGCATTGTTTGAATGATTTTTTTTTTTTCTACCGTGTCTGGAATTTGTTTTTACCTTGTTTGTCTTCATATTTGTGGAGATTATTGACTGTAAATAAGCTAAGACATGTTTGTAAATGTCAAGACAAATCACTGGACCCAGATGGACCGAACGTCACAGTTAAATACAGATGTAGGCCTGCCTAATTGGTTACGAATGAACGCACCCATTATTTCGGTGGTTTGCGCGGTACGTGTGTGTGCAGTGTACACTGAACTTTTAATAGACCAACAGAGATAGTGGGTGCAGGGGGCTCATGTGGTTAACCTTTTTATCTCTGTTTAAATCGGTTCCCTTTGTACTGGTCCATCTGACATCTTAACATCTTAATGACTGAACATATGCCCTGGATTTTTGTCTTAATTCAGCATGAAAGGAATCCACTATTACGGCACATCTCTGCAAAGCTCAGCCCTCTGGTTCTCATATTCCTGAGACAATACCTGAAAGACAAAAGACGACTCCCACTTTTCACGAGCGACTTTTAAAGGTTGTCATTCTCTCAGACGTGACATCCCTCTGCAAAATTCATAGCCACTTCAGTTGCGCTGGCATCAGTGTTTAAATAAGTGTTGAAATTTCACAGGGTTAATGTAGATGAACCTATCCAGTGTCAGTATTTCTAGTGTCAGTATTTTCTGTGGACACATGTGACTGAGTGTCACACTACTGCCACCTATCTACACATATTGGAACCACTGTTATACTAATACTGTGTCTCTGAGCACCAACCAAAATGTTAATTTGTATGAATATTAATGTATTTCAGATCTTCTCTATTTAGTAAGCCTGTGATGTAGTACATTTATATTTACACAAGTGTTGCTATTGTCAATGACAATTTTGTGTAGCTTTGTTTAGGATTTTATAGTGTTGACGGTTGTGAAAAAGCACGATGTCTCCCCGACTACACATGTGCCTCGGTTACACATACTTAAGGATGTGCTCAGCATACATGTGCAGTTTGCGTGTGTGTGTGTGTGTGTGTGTGTGTGTGTGTTTGTGTGTGTGTGTGTGTGTGTGTGTGCGTGTGCGTGTGAGAGAGAAAGACTAAAAGGAAGACAGAGAGAAAGCAAAAAAGAGAACCACAGAACATGGGAGAAATCAATTGCTGTCCTAGACGTCATGCAGCTGACAAGTCATGAGTTTTCTTGGCGCCTTTTATAAGACAGAACATGTAAAATCACAACAGCTGTGTCAAAGTCACATTTGTAAAAAAAAACAAAAAAACATAATAATAATAATAAATATTTGTATTGACCTTTTCAAGATGTTTGAATATTGTATTTTTTTATAGAATGATTTATGTCGTGATTACTGCCTGTCATCTCTTATCCTTGATCAGTAAAAGGTTTTCTATAGTCTGGTGTTTAGAGTTGACAGTGGTGGTCAATGGTTCCACTACATGAAATTAAACTAGTAGTTTATCTGCATTTTGCGATAGTCCAGTTTAAATTTGGATAGTAATTTTTTATTTGTAATTTTATATTTTTGTAATTTTGAAGTGCAGTTAATTACTTGGATAAGCAGTTACTTTCAGCTATAAAAGATTCATTCATTCATTTTCCAAATTGCTTATCCTCATAAGGGTCTCGTGCTGGAGCTGATCCCACGTTCATTTGGTGGAAGGAAACACCCTGGACAGGTCGCTGGTCCATCACAAGCACATTCACACACACATTCATACCTAGGTGCAATTTAGCATCCCCAGCTCACCTGACTTGCATGTCTTTGGACTGTGGGAGGAAACCGGAGCTCCTGGCGGAAACATGAGAAGAACATGCAAACTCCACACTGAAATAAATTATTTGTTTTGTTATCTGCTTCTCATCAAAGTTGTCCAACTTAGGTACCACAGAGACCCTTTATTTAACTTACATAATACATAATAAGGTATCATTACTTCTATTTTGTCTGTATAGAACACAAACTGAGTTGCTGTGTTGAGTTTTCGGTCCGCACTGTATCGTCTCTGGTATCCAAGTGAAAACATTCGGCTGTACAAGAGAATGTTAAGGTTCTTTTGCTTTAACTGAACCCGGGTTGGGCCGCTTGGTTTGTTTGTCCAGACTTGATTTCCTGGCAACACCGATGTCACTTTGGGCATTATAAACACCCAAAACATCCCATACATTTAATTATTTTTATCAATTATCATGAAAATCCTAATCAGTGGTATGCTTGCAGTAATTTTGTATGATATGACATTATATATACCAGATCACTTTTACAATCTGGGCTACTAAATTGCATTAAAACTGACATTCACACTTTGAGGTTTGAAGGATTTCATTACATGACATCAATGAACTGCACACTGCTTGTACCTAAATTTCTTGAGTGGCTGGTATTAGTGGAGATGATAAAAAAAAAAAAAAAAAAAAAAAAAAATGTGTTTTGCAGCAGGGTCAGTCCTGCATTGGACAGAGTGGTTGCTCTGTTTTCTAGGACATATTTTTGTATTTTGCCCTTAAGTTTTAATTTGTCACATCCTGTGTGTGAAGATTTCCCTCCAGTGAATTTAAGTCCATCCCATCACCAGAAATAAATTGTACCAGCGTCCTTGTGATTTGATGAGATGGTATATTTTAAGATCTTGCCTAGTGCATTGTAACAAAACTGTTTCTTTTGAGGACAGCTTTGCTTTTAGTTCCCCCTCTTCAGTTGTGAAGTAACATGTGGCTTGTAAAACATTTTCAAAGCAGCTTCTCCAGCACCTAGGGTTTGGTGTAAATCTGCGTGGCAGACAGAGACAGGGATTGAAAATCTAAAGCCACCCTTCCCCCCCAGTCTTGAACCACAAGAATAGAGAAATCTCTCCAGCCACAGTATCTTTTATCTCATTTCATTGTGCGGGGAAGGAGACGAGGAGCAAGAAATGAGCCAGTATGGGGAAGAGAGAGCAACAAAGCAAAAGAAGGAAGAGAGCAGTCACGAGAGAGGGGAGAGACATGACGAATTAGCATTCAGATGAGCTTTCCAGCGTCTATCCAACAGTGTAATGG
This sequence comes from Myripristis murdjan, assembly GCF_902150065.1. NCBI lineage: Eukaryota > Metazoa > Chordata > Actinopteri > Holocentriformes > Holocentridae > Myripristis > Myripristis murdjan. The sequence continues at coordinate 18,452,673 of NC_044000.1, forward strand.
CGATATTATCTCCCCGTGCAGCTGCTCCCTGGTCCATTGATTCAGGTGAGAAATAACCCCCAACATGGTGAAGGAGGAATAAGTGAGAGATGAGAGAAGAGACTGGGTCTGCCACTGGAAATAGAGATTGTTAGAAATTGCCTCAATGATTACAAAGCAGCAACCCCCGGGGCAGGAAATACACTTCATCTAGGTAAAGTGAACATAAAATCTTTAGTTTGAATTACCTGAGTACAGAACGCAACACAAAAGGAAAAGAAAAGGCAAGCACACACGTACCACCTGGTCTGCTTTATTGATGGCGAGGGCAATGAGCTGCAGAAATGAACTGATGTAATCAAACAGATTACCAAGCAAAAGAACCAAAGTTTAGAAAGTGCCGCTTTTGGTATTCAAGTTTCAGTCGACTTGCCATTCCAAAGTTGGGGTAAGTTCTCTCTTTCTCTTCACAGTATATTGAATTAAAAGGAGACAGAGGAGAAATTAATTTAGTGACAAACATAATTTAAGGCAGCTAACAACAGCCTAATTCCAATATTATAGCCACAGAACTTGAACTGGAGTAGAACAGACTTTCTTATTGAAATCATCATGGCATCATCATGTGAACTGTCGCCATTGCAAAGAACTGTTGGTGATAACAACTAATGTTAATTTACTACTTTTATCAAGCAGCCAAAGCACAACATATCTTCTGAGTTCTCAAGAGAAACCCTTTACTGCCCTACAGGTGCGTTGTCACTGTGGCAATAACCACACCATTTAATTCTGAACCAGCCAAATGACCAAACAGCATCATGTCTGTTCTACTCATTCCAGTTCTGCGATTACACCCTTTTTTCCACACATTCACCCAGCAGTCCATTATTATTAAACAGTTACAGAATTGTTTTTACCTGGTCCAGACACCTCTACTGTCTCAAATATGATTTTATTGTGTTGAATCCATTTTTTCTTCCTGAAGATAATTGTCATAAAATGGCATATTTGTATGTTTAAATAGACACATCAGTGTGCACCACCATTCAGTACAAACTGTATATATATAACTGTATTATATATGGGTGAAAAGTAAACTGTATTTGTTTGTTATAATGGATTTATTGTGATGGAGATGACTCAAATCCAGATCTGTCCACTCAGCCTGAAGTCAGTGAATGGACCAATAAAGATTTACAATTCACAGTTTATGAGTTATTCATCATCATCATCGTCATCCTCGTCGTCATCATCATCATCATCATTGTCATCATCATCGTCTTTATCATCGTCATCATCATCATCGTCGTCGTCGTCATCGTCGTCATCATCATCGTCATCATCGTCATCGTCATCGTCGTCATCATCATCATCATCCTCAGTGTTGACTTTGCCAGAGAGCACATCCTCAATCCAGTCCTCCAGCTCCTGTGCAGAGGGCAAGTCCTCTTCATCGTCCATCTCCATCCACACACTGTCGGCCTGTGATCAAACCCACGGAGACAGAACAGTCAAATCGTGACAAGCAGCATCCAACATGCTTTTCTGATCTCTGTGTTCCCACAATGCCTTGCTTTACTCATTGTTCAAGTCGCATCATTGGCCCATAACAACCACTAGTGATAGTCTGACATGCAACTTCCAGTCTGGAGATTTACACAGAGTTTAAATTAAATGTAAACAGTTGACTTGAATATGGATGATCTCGATTTACGCAAAGAAGGTTGTCACTTTGATCTTTCCCAAGATAAAAGACTTAAAGTAAAACTAAACCCTCAAACCCAAATCTCTGTGAACCCTGACCTCTACTGGTGAAAAGCAGGGTGCCTCATGTTTGGTTACAGGTAATTTCACTGCCTGTTGTGCTCTATTGGTCCATCATTATGGCAAAAATGGCAACATACCTACATATTTCTTTGCATTTATGATTACGCAGATCAAATCAGAATCAGTAGTCATCAATTATTTCATGCCAGTTAGAAGAATTGTGAGGTTAAACGATCAGCATGAATAATATGAAAACATAACTAATTAATACTGGCTTACTAATGTTATCCAGCTGTTACCATAGAGCTGAAGTAATCCAGACTAGATTGATCATCTTAGTCAGTAGTAGGTGCTCCTCTGATTAGTTTTATTCTTCAAACAAAAGTAACTTTATCTCTTACTCATTTTTTTAGGTACTTTTTCATTAAGGCACAAGAGTATGATATTATTTTCCATATTACTGAACAGTAGTGTTTTGACTGGAACAACTGGTAAAGCAAAGGATAATGGGAAGGGCTAAAATCCACCATGGGTGCGCCTGGACAATGCTTTCAAGAACTTACATCAGTGACATTGACAACTCCAATCTGTGGTCTGAACAGGTCCACCTTGAAAGTCTTCTCCCAGTAGGGAATCAGCTGAAAGAGGTCAGTGAGAGCGGGACATTAGACCTGTAGCTACTGAGCTGAATGTTACACCACTCCCTTGTCTGTTTTTTTCTGTCTGTGGTGTCATAGCTCACCAAGGGGAAGTCATCAGGGTCAATCCAGACAATGCTGAGGTCAGGCAGGTGAGTGTTGTCGCGGGCCACCTCCTTCAGGACCTCCAGGAACTCATAGCCATCTGAGAGAAATCAACATCAGGACGCAAGAGTTAGCCCTGCAAATGCTACGTATCTGTGGTGTCCATTAGCCACCAAGTCCTGATTGGATATATTCTGTAAAGCAAAGCTCACGGTGGCGCTCTCACCAGTGTCCTCCTCCTCTGCAAAGGCCACAATGTGGATCCCTTCAATGTCATCCTCCTGGCAAATAAAATCAATTTCTGTCACCAGAAATATCAAGTACAGAGCCAATGTTCATCAGGAAAATCAAATTTAAAGTTGGAATTGTCACTTAGTCTTCCAAGCAATCCTCCCTCACCCATGTCTCAAACATGTCCTCTGCACGCAGCTTTCTCAGGGTTGGTCTGATGACACAGAAAAGGGTATGAGAATTTCATCGCACATCAACTCCCTGGATGTTGTCTCAAAAATCATAGAAGTAGAAGAATGCAAATACAAATTGGGTGGAGTATGGAGTACCACGTTTTTCTACACATTTTCCTCACCGTCTGTGCTCAGTTATGAATTCCACCAGTTCTTCCTCGGAGTGTGGCTTGCCCGGGATGGTGACAGGCTCCTCCATGAAGGGCTCATAGAAGTCCACCTCATTCATTTTAAGTGTCAACTCCTTGGCCACCTGAAACACCAAAGAGAGCTCACTCAAGAGACAATGGCAGCTCTGTGAGAGTTTTCTGTAAATGCCATGTTACTCACAGATTTCTCAAAAGTGGCAAAGAATTTGATGTAGGGCTGGAACTGCTCTGCAGCTTCTTTGAATGCATGGTAGTCTAAGGATAAAAACAACAAAGGAAAAGCACAAATAAGATTAAAAAAGAGAGGTAGAAGGAGTTTGAGGTGAAGAATAAGGTTTAAAATACATAAATTAATTGGTGCATGGTCATCTGTTTCCGCTGTTTTCTTAACAGCAGTGGAGTTGTTTTGCACTGTTCTTTTAGCGAAACCATTAGGACACATCTGTTTGTGCTTTCTTTGGCCTCGGGAGAGATGACATTGACACATCAGGGAACTGAAATAGCTGAACTCTGACCCCTGGTTCATGCTCCCACAGTTGGTCAGGGGTGATGCAGCAGCCACTCGTCAACATGAGCAAACTGCACTTAAGGCTCGGCTCTTAGACAGGACATGAGAAGAGACCAGGCAGTGGCCACTGTGTGTGTTGCAGTGGTAAAAATGGATCTGTAAATCCAATGGAAATGAGGGGGTTAAGAGCTCATCACACAACCATCTATCATTCTAACTCTAACAAGGCACTGAGCAATGTTCACACAGCCCAGAAAGACACACAAGCACTTGTAGCCTCACAGACCATTTCACTCACATTGTCATCAAACACTTGCAGCTCTCTCACGCTCACAGCCTCACACACTCACGCTCAGAGTCTTCGCTCTTGAAGTAACCAATAAGACGGATGTCCTCCTCCATTCTATCAAAGGCTCTCAGCTCCAGAGCATTATCTATCACCTCCACCGGCTCCTCCATCAACTAGTGACACAGGGACAGAGAGGACAGGAAGGCACTGAGATGAGCTTGTAACTGTGACAGTGCTGGTGTTGATTAGTACCGGCAGCTGGGGATTTGCTCCTAAATCAGTCCACTTACATCCAGCAAGAACTCCACCAGGGTGTTAGCAGAGAGCAAGCCATCGAATTCGATCACTCGGTCCTCCTTGAAAACATACACACTGCCCTCTTCTTCCAGACCTATGGTCAAAGGGAAATTACACATCATTTACAAAGAGATTACATACACACAAACACTCTCTTAAGACCTTGAATAAGTAACTATTATCACAAGCACCTCTCACTCCAGAGTAACATGCACATATCAGCTGGAGGAGGTTAAACAAAAGCTCTGCATTACTCGGTAGTGTTATCTTTGCTGCACACGTGTGACATTTAATACTTCACTTACCCAGTTTTTTAGCCACCTTGGCATCTTTGTTGGAATCGACCATTCCAAACCCGATGTCTTTCTCCTCCATGACTTGGGCTGCCAACTGTAGCCAAAAGAGGAGGGATAACAAAAGATTAACGGATTAAAAAAAAAAAAAATTACATTGTCAAAGATTAAGAAATAGTATAGACTGGTAGAGAAACAGAAACTGAATGAGAACCTTTCTGTGATTGGCTTAAAAAAAAAAAAAGTTTTTTTTCCTTTCCACTACAATTATTGTACTATAATTACTGATCAAGGTGGCATGTGAATGGGCACTTGATTGCAGTGTTGGATAAGCTCTTGATTCTAAAACTGATGAGCAGCATTAGCAATACACTGATTAATGCCATCAGTTCAAAATGGAAATGCTCATGTGCCTACACGCATTTATATATATATAAAAAAAAGAATAATAATATTCCCTACATTGGCAAGATGACAGAGGGGCCAAGCTAAGCATGGGTGATGGTGACGTTATTGACAAGATAAAGACCTGTGGAGCAGAACAGCCAGGGGCCACAGAAACACGGTTACATAATCACACAAACTGCCATGCTCTATATATAACCCAAGCATTATATTATAGGCCTAACCATTGTTATGTGAAATAGGTAGACTGAGTGAGATTTGGACTCTGATCCAATATGAACAAGACTGCTTTGTCTGTTCTCTGGTACAACAGACAACAAATCAAACTTCTTAAATGTGCAGTGAAAAGCACTGAATCAGTGAAGTTATGATTTTTGTGAAAAGACTTTCTGAAGAGCTGAATGATCTGACAATAAGTCGTGTGTGACAAATCAGTAAATGTAGTGCATCTGACTTATTTAGGGCAAGTAATCAAGTTATATGTGGTCAGAGTGGTGGCCAGCTCATGCTAACAGGGCCCACCTGTGCTGTGTAAAATAAGTGAAGCTATTATCAGGACTGCGAGACTGGGCTCGGGTTACCCTCAACAGATCAGAAAGTAATTCACCATCCGCCATGTGTAACCCAAGACTGGGCATAGTGCATACTACTGCCTGGTTTGCAGGACTCAGACAAAGAGATTCATTGGATCAAAAAGTCACTTATATAATGTCCCAACTGCTCAGTTAAGCCTGAATATAGAGTATGGTGTATTAAGAATCATTTTTGCTTTGATATATCCACCACAAAGCCAAGCCAGAAGAGAGGGCCGTGTGTCCTTGTCATGTATAGCTCCATAACTTAATACACACAAGCTCTTGCCCTATTTCTGCCAATAGAGGAGAGCCATGGGAAGAACGACATACATTTCTACAGACAGAGGTGCACATTAAATTAATCTGTCAGGAATAACCTTAAGTGACAGCTTTGTATCTCACTGAACTGCAATACTTACATGCACACACACTCATCCACATACACACACACTGACCTTGAGGAAATGCACACATTTCCATACATATTAAAAGATCTGGGGACACTGAGATGGTAGGCTGAGAATGTCTGATTCTAACTTTAATGTGCAGTTTGTAAAAGGAGAGGGGGCTGAGCCAAATGCAGCCTGTGCAGTTATTGACCTTACCAGTGGGCTTTCTGCCCACTAGAGCACCAAGTCCAACTACTGTACAGTAAATCACTTATATAGCACTGTTTAATGGGCAGCAATGACCTAGTCACCCCAGACTATTAGTCTCCACTCCTCATACCACCCCCACTAGCCCAGGAGACCTCCTGCAAAACCACACCTCCCTGTCCTTCCCTTAGTGTTTCTTTACTCTCCGACATTTGGTGACTAGATTCTTTTTCCCCATATTTTTCATATGATCTGCACAGTTTCCTCTGCCTTATACCTTTTATCTACATTTAATCCTTCTCTCTCTTCCTTTTCCTCATGTCTTACCTCCAGCACTAGTTCAGTCATCTGGTGTTGTTTTTGCAGCTCCTTGCTGTCTGGTATAGGCTCGTGGTAGAGCAGGCACAGCATGCTATGCTTCTTCAAGGCCTTCTTGTAATTCTTGTCATTGATGTCCAGAACACGGTCTTTACCGTCATAGTGAGGGAACTCCAGGCCCTTCTCAGCCGGTGCCAGATGCACAAGGCTCAGGCAAGGGAGCAGGAACAACCACAGGGAGCGCATGGTCCACGGCTGCCACACACCCCCAAAAGTCACAGAGTAAAATGTATAGACTTGTACAGTGGGAAAGGTCACCAAAGTCCTGCGAAAGGGTAGGAAAATGTAGGAAATGCTACAGAAGGGTGCAGAGATACAGTTTGGTCCGTCAGTAGGAGGTCTCCTCAAGCTGTCTCCTGAAGTCCAACTTGTAAAATCATGTGCAGGACCCAGCAACCATGTCCCACTCTTTCATGCCTTAGCTCCCTCTCTCCAGAAGGGACAAAGGGGAAAGAAGAGCACCGTCAGGCCTGTAAGGGACTGGGGGGCTGGATACCGTACATAGCAGCACGCCTCTCCCCCTACCCGTGCAGGACAGGCCCATTTTTAGGAGACCAGTTGTTTGAAGGCTAAAAATAAAGAAGCCAATGAGAAAGAGAGAGAGAGAGGAGAGGATAAGAGTGGCGCTTGATAGCAGCTTGTGGGCCCCTAAAGCACAATTTGTGATGTCACTCTTATAGGCACCTAGTGAGATAGCAGGACGAAACTGAGCCCCAGAGATTCGGGGGGTTCAGTTATTTTGAGGTGTGTTCATCTGCAGGAGCAGCAAGCGAAGCAGACGTCTGGTTTGGAGATAGAGTGGAAAATGGTGATGTATTTTAAGTTGCAGCTCACGGGACAATCTGCCAACAGGTGTGCAAAGGGCAACTGGATTAATATATGCACCGTAGAGTGTAGAAGTGACTGTGGCTGTTCTGCAGATGTTCTCCAATGAGTTTAGCAAGTGTAATGCATTATCTGGACAGAGGTCAGACACTATTAATTTATATGCAATAATATTTCTTATGAGTTTGTTCCATAGGGATAGTTGCCATGCAGTGAAATGCAACAACTGGCATTCATTTTAAAGTCATTTTGGTACACTCTAGAGCAACTTGTGAAAACCCTTGCATTGGGAGGTGAACTAGTCCTGTATTTGTAAGTGTAATTAAATCTAACATTTCAAAAATTAGACACTTCCTTCTTTCGGCCTGAAGCATTTTGAGCTCTCTATAAACACCACCTAATGCCTGCATGTGTGTGGAGGCAACTGATGCCCGGTCTGGCACCAACGTTTCTTTGTGGCTTTTATTTTGAGCCAAGCTGAAACAGTAACTTGATCTTCTAACTCGTTCATTGTTACTTTGGCTGCAATGGAGCAGCCAGGGCTTACAGTGCATTGTGGTGCTCTGAATGTAAATCACTTCTACTGTAAGCTGCTTGTTGCACTAGACTTTACCTCAATTTCACTGATGGCTCTATTGGATGTCTATGCTCCTAAACTCCTGATTATTTGGTACATAATTATTACACTCATGAAAGAAACTTCACCTGGTTCAAAATGAATGAGGAAGGCACAAATTAGGACATATATGATTAATAAGTGGAGGAAAGTTGATGTTTTTTGAGTGCATTGGTACATTCTCTAATTCGAGTACATGCCCCATCTAAATTACCTCTTGTAAAATTGGAACCTTTTATCAAATTCAATCTAGGCAGGCCATAATTGATCTTGTGGATTTATTTTAGTAGCTCTAAAAAAACCTCCTGCCAACAAAGAACCAACTTCTTAATGCCATAACAGTCTATAGAGTGTATATTCAGTTTTTTGTTTTTGTGTTTTAGATACATAATGGTTGCTCTTCATAATCCTGCAGAATTTCATGCAACACTTCCAACACTTGGCCTGATGTTTTGTTTTTTTTTTCCTCTCAAAATTTTGAATCAGAATTGAATGCTTCGCCTTCTTTGCTCAACAGGATGTGTACGATCTAACTGAGCATAGAGATGGAGACGTGTGGGTCATGGCCTTTTTCTTCCTTATCTCTTTCTTTCCAAACCTACAGACTCACAGATCTTACACTGACTTACCCATAAATTAATTCTCACATTTACCCTTTTCAGTATACACAGAGCAGCAGCTGCACTTCTATTTTTACATCTCTCATTAGCCTTCTTCTCATCTCTGAATCCTCCGCCCCCTTGCACTTTTCTGAGTCTGTCTGACTTGTGTTCCTTTGCAACATGGGAAGGGGATTGTGCTGCCCTCCGCAGGTAGAAGAATGTACGTTCTGCCAAGCCATAACCCGCTCAGAGATAATACCTTCCCTAATCCTCTAAGTAGATCCTATTGCATGATGCTGATGGATCAAAGATGGTGCTCCACCACAACTTAGATTCACAATGTTGACCAAGCTTGTTTATTTTGATTACAAATTTGACTGGCATAACCAACATTCACAATTCGTCAATGTGAGGTGGACAGATGGAAAAAAGACAGTTTTGATGACCTGTGATGTTGATGCTGATGATAACAGTGATGACATTCTCTGTGCCACGTTATCTGTGTTTATCTTAGCTGGCAGTGGTGTTGCCGATGATATGAATCTGTTTAATCTCAGCAGTCCAGTCCTCCTCAATGTATGTGTGGTACGGGTCGTTGGAGTGCTCCCTCCTCTTGGATTTGACTGTGCTCACCAGGATGGCCACGATGATGAAAGAAAACATGCCGATCATCACTGCCAGGTACCAGATCACGTTCCTGAAGTTCTCCTCAGCCAGTGTCTTGTCCAGGGCGTTTGCTGCGGCTGAGATATTTTGCCTCCAGTTGTTGAGGTAATGACTCAAGGCACTGGTCAAGGAATCCTCCAGGTGAAAGGTCAGGTTGGACCAATCAGACATGCTTATCTAGTACAAGGGACAAGAAAAATTGCCCTTTTCATTTGATCCAGTGTTTGCATTTTTTTAGAACAAATTAAGACAAATTCCAGTTGCCTAAAATGCAAAAAACCTTATTTAATTTACAACAAATGTTAACTGACACATACTCTTCTACAGCCAAGGAAGCAAAAGTTAAAAAGTCAACTTCTAGATTTCTGTCCAATCATTGCCCAAACCTAACAAAACGCACACAGATATGATATGTTCTTAAGTTTTCTAATTCATACCAACCTTTTTCCTGTCTCTGATTGTGTAGAAAACGCAGGTCCCTAAGAGAACAGAACAAAGTGTGAGACGCTGTCAGCAGAGAGCAAGGTGGTCAAATATCAAACAGGAACACAGTGAGACGCTGCTCATATTTAATTTGCATTTTATCTTTTTCTGTTTGCATGAGAAATTGGTTTTGTGAGAGTGTGTGTGTGTGTGTGTGTGTGTGAGAGAGAGAGAGAGAGGTGGGTGACCTTGAAAATGCATGTTGTTTAGTTAGTCAGATAAAGAAATGAGTGTGTTGGAAGTCAGTTTGACCCTGACACCCAACCATAAACACACACACACACACACACACACACACACACCTTGAACTACAAAATGATAGCACGGGCCAAGAATAGTAGGCAAAAAGAAACAGTAGTGACAGTTAAGTGTAACAGTTGCATTGTACTTCACACTAGATGGCAGTAAAGCACAATGCATATCACTTCCACACTGGGAGTTACATTTGTTCATTAAAATAAGTGTTAATGTGTCCCAATAATGTATTTTTTTTCCCCCTCCGCTAACAAATACTTCATTGTTTGCCTTGCGGCTGTGTAAACAACCAGAGCTGTGGTATTTGGTCAAGATGGGCCTGACTTCTAAGTCATGCGATACAGCATTTACCCTGCGGGAAAACTGTCTCTTGCCTTGCCCACCTCCAGAGACGACCGGGGTCCAGCAGCAAAACAGCACCCCTAGAGTCACTGGGGGTTCGGCGTCTTGCCAAAGATAATCCAGTGGAGTGGATGCTGGCAGAAATGAGGCCTTGTAATCAGATGCTTTGGATAAAAAGGGTGGCGTCCCAACTCACCGAGCCACTCTGCTGGATTTCATCACTCCCACTACTCCTGATCATTCCCAGATCATTTATGTTTAGCTGTGGAGGGCCATTGGGTTGACTCTCCCCCCCTGCAAAATGAAACATGGTGAAGTGGAACATTATGCACAAAGAGCACAAACACACAGAGGCAGACAGACAGATGCAAACACACACACACACACACACACACAGAAATGGAACTCACAATGAGCTGGTGACTGGTAAAATTCCGTAGCCCGCAGGAGTGGTGGAGAGACGACAGAAGTGGCAAGGGGAGAGCACGTGCAGCAAAACATTAATCCACCAGTGATCGACCTGGCACAATTTCCGATCCTTTGGGGGAAAAATTGACAAAAGTTAAGCACAGAAAGAAGAGAGTGATCTCTAGATTTCAAATTGCTAATCCATTGTTTTGCCTTTTATGTTAATGAACTCTGCTTCTATTAGTACGTGAGACTACGGAAAAAGTAAAATATTCTGACCTCTCTATCGAACTCAATCTGTCTCATAAAATATGATATTCAGTTTTCAATAACTCCACCTGAATGACTTTAACTTAAGTATTTTAGTAATAATCAAGTATTTTACAACTTTTATTCATTTTTTTTTTTAAAGATCAGCTCATTCTCAGCAGTTTCTCTCTTGGTTCAGCATGATGTGGGGAAAATTAATACACAACTTTTCTGGAAATGAGCTGACAAGAGCGCAACCATAACATCTGGTAATTTTTACAACAGGGGCACTGTATTGCCTAACTAACTTTGTTGTCCTCCAGAGATCATGTTTGCATAAGTTTTGCAGAGCAGCGAGATCAGATGGCGCAGCAGACAAATCCTTTGTTCAGAAGAGGTTGAAATACCCTGATGGGATGGCAGTCAGATAAACATGAAAGCCACAAAATTTGCAATTAAAGTAAAAGTAAAAATACATATTCAATATAATGTCCTTGTGTTTCAGGGCTAAAAACATTCCAGCTTTGAAGCGTTATTCACTTGTTTATTTTTTCCATCCATGTATTTATTTATTTATTTATCTATTTATTTATGCTTTAGCTAGCTATTCAAAGTTGGAAAGTTAATAATCTTCAGTACAGATCATGTGTTCTGTGTGATTTACAGCTTCTTTTAGGTTCTTTGATTAATCTAATTGAGTAGAACATCTAATATTTATTTTAAATGGTTGTTGAATGTATGCACAAAAGCTTAGAGTAAAACTACCTTAAAAATGTACTTGAGCACAGCTCTAGCCTTGGGGTGTAAACATACTAAGGATAGCAAAGCTGTGACTGAAACGGCCAGAGGCGTTCTGATATCATCGCTGGATTAAAAACAAAGGGTCAAGGGCTGACCAGAAAAGCAGAGAAACCTGGAGGCAGGGCTGCCATATGCAAAAGAGAGACACCGAGCAGGGCCACTGGAGCCAGTGAATTATGAGCATCCTGATAAAGTCATATGTTACATAAAGTCTCAAATGAACACTCACACACACACTTCATATACCACTTATTTATGCACATGCAAACATAAACACACAGGCATATAGTGTGCGTGGTGTTACCTAACATGTCTGGGGGGATGGAGGGTGCCACTCATAAAGCATAAACAGCATAAACAGTTCACGCTCTCATGGTTACACAGCTCCAGGACTCCCGGGGGTTACTTCATTACATGATTGGTCGGATAGTCTAGGTTTTCACTTACATCATAACTGTAGGTTTACATTTAGCGGTTTATGCCTTGCAGGTGGAAACATGCATCATGCATATATGTCAAAATGTCAAATGTACTTCAGAAGCATGTTTCTAATGGGAACTGCCCGCCCTCTTTCTCCCTTAGGACTGTTTAAATTGAGCAATGACACAGCAGAATTTCCACCTGCATGCACATGACACTCTCTACCTCCAGTATCACTCCCTCTGTTTGGTTCAGGTGTTGCGAGCTAATATCTCATGGAGCTGCAGCTTCTATGAAAAAGAGCTATATGGTAATACTATAACAAAATATGGTATGGTATAGTCCCTGTTTTTATAGGGCAATAACTTTGGAAAACCATGCTATGTGATGGTTTTGTATCATTGTAGTGGTGACCCATGTTCTGTACTGTTATGGTGTTTTGTACCTGACATTAGGCTCCTGGCACAGTACCACCACCACCACACATACTTACCATAGAAATAAAACAAAACGGCTGCTGGTGTATTACACAGGCTATCCAATAAGGCCACTGACACAATATGTTACCTTGTAGAATATAAGAATATTAGTTTTTGTTGTTGTTGTTGTTGTTGTTGTTAATTTAATTACATTAACATGAAATAAAAAAAAAAAAAAATGAAACAGTTCCTTTGGAGGTTGTCCTTGAAAGTGGTAGTAAAAACCATAATTAATGTTGCTCCTGCAGTGATGTGAGGTTCGGTCTGTCGGAAGTTACTGATACTGCCCGCATAATGAAATGTGATTCCACTAAACCCACTAACAAAAAAAAAAAAGAAAAAAGAAAAAAGAAAAAGAAAAAAAAACATTAAAAACAGTAGCAGCACAGAATAGATACAGTTAGCAACACTATTTTTCATATATTTATTTATTATATATTTTATTTATTTATCTCAACACCCCATAGAAACAGATAGAAATACATAAACCATGAACATAAAGGAACTGTATTTTCTTTTCAGAAATTATACTCTTGACTAAAACCGGTATAGTTCATATTCATATTTAACCTGGCACTGTATAGCCTACATTACAATTGCATGAACTAACCTTCCACCACCAAGAAACCCTCACCTCAGAGGGCACCAGCAGCACCAGAGAGCTCAGCCAAATATTATATTTAACATGTACACAAACGACATCAAATGCAACACAGAATGCAACACAGAAACTTTCCACAATGCACCTACGGGACATGATGTCTACGATGACGCCGTGCCCTTTACTGACATGGTGTTTCTCTGTTTGCCAGTCTGCGTGTTGTTTGCGTGTTTTCATGTGCATTACGTCTGAGGCTTGCTGCACTGTGTAATGTTTTCTGGGCTTGTGTGTAATGTGTTTTTATTTCTTATTACCTGTATGTTGTTCTGTCAAGAGCACACTGAGGCAAGTTGTTTGGTAATAAAGTGTTGAATGTTGAATTGTGAATCTTGACATGACCCGGATGAAAGTCACAGTGAAGTTTGACCCCCTTGCACCCCCCACATTTCATAAGAAAGGAAAGGGAAGTCCATTCCATTAAACATTTCCTTTGCATCACCCTTGGCAGTCAGGCAGTAACAGAGCAGGTGATGAGGACGGTCCTTTAAGAAGTGGAAGGACTTCTGTGCTCCAGGCCTATGGGCTACATCTGATTTGATGTTTCAGAGCTTTACCCTGTCTTCTACACCTAATCTTGGCCTGAGACTATTTCATCAAAGTCAAGTCAATGCTGATCATTTTTGATCATTGAGTTTTCATTAGACATTTTTGCCACATAGTCTGGCAGAGATGACACAGGTACATCAACACCTCTCCTGGAACCCGCCACGGGTAATGCAGCCGATCAGAAAAGTGACTGTTGTATCCCATATCCATCTAGTGTCTTATTTTATTAAACTTCCATATGTGGTGGAAATATTATTCAGCAAATATATTCCTCGTATGATGATTCCTCCCAATCAAACCCACATCCAGAAAAATATGAACATATTGTAAAAAAAAAAAAAAAAAAAGAAAAAAGAAAAAAAGAAAAAGAAAATGACTAGTCTGCACGAGGCTTAACTGCTTAGACACATCAGCTTTGTCAAGAATGTCACATTCGCCAGCAACATAATTCAGGGAAGCCAAGTCAAGCCATGTTGTCAACACACCCTCCCCCATGAGGTCCTTCTGAATCACTGCAAAATGATATCACTGTGCAAGGTGTGAGTGTGTAATAGTTTTGTTTTGTTTTTTACAAAGCCTGAATCCTCGCCAAGCAAGAGAGTAGACACCACTGTTGTTAACTCTTGACCATTTTACAATTGGACCTAGTTTACAAAAGTAGCTATAATAACCCTGCTGTGCCAGTAGTACTTCTAATGTCACTAAACGTACAAGTTTAATTACATTATTATGAAGTGTACCTTTTACAAGTACGACAGAAGTAATAAAACTGTAATACTGTACACAGTTTTGGCATCCCTTGCACTTTGAGCTCCAACAGAAGTCTGGTTTCACTGAGCAGACGAACAGTGTACAGTCTCCTAGGCTTGTGGAAAGATATAGAGGAAAACTATGTGCAGTGACAGGACTGTAGATGGCACCATGATTTTTTTTTTTTCATACCTTGTCAAACCTCTTGTTGTCAGTTCTATCCATCCAACCTTTTCCAACCATTACAGGTTGAAGAGGCTAAAAAAAAAAAAAAAAACATTGTCTCTGTCTGCATAAAACAAAGGGAGAAAGGAGACATAGCAACTTATTGCTTCACTTGAAAGGATCCTTCCAAGGATCCTTTTTTAAGGAGAGGCCAGATCACAGCCAGTTTAAAAGCCTAGAGTAAAATGCCAGATTTAAGTGACAAATTTAGGAGATTGAGCATTGTTGGGCCGCAGACTGGAAAGACCTCTATGTAAAGTTTAGTAGAGAGGGGAACAAGCAGGTAAAAGCCTGGTTTGGCAGAGTGCACCAATTTTGGGAGAGCATCTGAAGAGGGAGTATCCAACAGAGTTAGAAGGTGCACATCCTGATTAATCTGAGTGATAGAGGACACGAGGATGAGTTAGCAGTTTGAATGCCACCACGGATTAAGTACATTTTTTTTTTTAAATTAACAATATCATTTGTTATGAAAGAGCTAAATTGAGAGGTGTGATTCTAGGTTAACATGCATATCTATTGTTTTGCAAAATCTCATCTCAAAATCAAAATCAATATAAAAAGGCAGCTACAAGGCCATGTTACACTCTACCAGAACTTCTTTGCTTGTGAGTGGTCACTGTGCCCCATTCTGCAGTCTAACATGCTATAATTAGAGCAGGTGATATCAGTTACTATTATTGTTTATCGCTAACAAGGCACTATGCCATGAATACACCGGATACGACTTCCATAAATCCAATCTAAATTGCTCTAATCTCCACATCATAGCTTTCTATTTCACAACATTGCCTCATGACTTCCACATCAGCAACTAGTCCATCAA
Organism: Myripristis murdjan; assembly: GCF_902150065.1. Lineage (NCBI taxonomy): Eukaryota > Metazoa > Chordata > Actinopteri > Holocentriformes > Holocentridae > Myripristis > Myripristis murdjan. Next base: position 18,468,270 of record NC_044000.1, read on the forward strand.
CCGTTTACACATGACACTAAGGGGAGGAGCCATGCTGTTGATGTGTCAATGATCAAAAATGTCATTGTCCCAACAGAGTATGACGGGAAAAGGCCTTTGAAAGTGACTTGTATGCTGCATTGACTCTCATACATTCCCATGTGGCTAGACAGTCTATTCCACCAGCTGTTATTCCTAAGAGAGGTAAATATTTCCCTTTGCTATTGAAGCATTATTCCATGGATTAATGCTAGAATCCCAGGCATGCCGCCATAGTTTAGTCGGGGTTGTGTGCGGGGAATGACAGGAATGCATTGACTATGTGTTTGCTGTATATCTGAAAGGTCACACCACATTCCCTACATGGCTGCTTCCGTTCCGTCACCCCAATAAGTGAGAATTACTGTGACGTGTTTTCGCTTTCCAATTGGCTGATTAGGCAACAGTCCTTTGACTGGGGTCAGGAAAAGACAGACATTACTCATGATTGGACGGGAAAACAATAAATAAACTTTACATATGACAACATGTTGCATGTGTGTTTTGGTGAGGTGCTTATCCAAAAAAACATGCACTACTGAATGAGCAATGAGGGATACATTGTCTGGTTATTGCAGGGATCAAACCTAACCTCATAACAAAGTTAACAGGAATATAGATAACAATACTAAACCGATCAAAAATGTAATAAGAATAATAATACATTTATTTGTATAACACTTTTCTTCAAATCAAAGACATTTGAATGTACTGAACATCTTGCCAAATTGAACCCACTGTATATTTATTGTTAACCCTTATTCTTTATTTTATACTAACTATATCATTGTGACTTTGTATTTATTACTATATGCCAACGTTACATTGCTACACACACACACACACACACACACACACACATGCACACACACAAACACACACACAGACATATTTTTTTAAGTGCACAAATGACACAAATTGCAAATATTTGTAGAGCTGAATAAAGCAATAAAGCGAATAAACAGTCTATTACTCCATATCAGTGTATTTCTAAGATTGTTTTTAACAATACAGTACGGTACAGGCTGTCTTCAGCAGTTAGTAGCAGGTGCAAACAGCAAGCCAGGCTCATTGTCATCCTGATCAGGTGTGCACTGAGACTGCTTCACCCAGACGTGCTCTTTAAGCCATGGTAACAAAATTCAGTGCAGCAATGCAACACTGTGTCGCTGTATTAAGCAGCAGACTGATGCATACACCATCAACAACAGCAGTCCAGGAGGGCTGTTTAATGTTATGACCTGACCTGGTGGATGACCCACCTGTAGTCCCCTGCCACTGACTCCTCTCAGCACAGTCATCTCTATACTGGCGCCAGCAAACAAACTACAACCCGTGTGCCCTTGAGCTGCCAAGACAAATGCAAGACATTCGGATACGTGCCTAACCATCACTTATCTCTGTCTAACCCAGCTGTGACGTGGTTGATACTTTTGTTGCTGCCTCTCTGTTGTCAGAACCAGACCTTGAGTGGTTACCCCCCTCTTTCTCAGGGGCATCTCCACGACAACCAGTCATAACTTCAGAGTTGAGCAAGCAAATGACTTCCTATCCTCCACAGAGAGAGCTGATGTATTGTTGTGATAGAGATAAGGTTCTGGTGAAACACGTTATCTTTATATTTCTTAAACTTAATGCAAAACTCCCTTGGCCCTGTGATGCAATTTTTATATAGCATTTGTTTTTGCATTGAGCCTCGCAAGCATACATAATGTACAATCATGAAAATGACCAGATGTAATTGTTACATGTGTATTACACAAAGTAAATGACACTGCTGAATACATAAAACCAAACATATCACATCTAATATTATCATCATACCAATGTTGTGATGCCATTTGCAGCATTTGTTTCAGACCATTGTTTCACTGTCCAAAATAGACAATGAACAAAGCAAGGCCTGAATGCCAGTACTTTTCCACAAGGACAATATCATTAGTTTCCTCTTGGGAAGGAGGGAGGGTATGAGTTGGGCGGGGGTTGGTGGAGAAGAAAGTAAACCATGTAAAAGAGCAGGGGGCAGATGAGAGAAACAAAAACTCTAATCCAATCTGCGTTACTGCTGCCAAAGTCAGAGTGTGTGTTGAGCCCCCTTCAAGTGTCTCCCCTCTAACTATAATGATGTGAGATAACACTGACACAATAGTGGGGGCTCACCTACCACTCTGCAACATGGATACAATTAGAGGAGGCCACAAGCTCCAATAAGTTCCACAGGTAGACTATTTTCTGAGAGGTACCCATCTGTACACAACATGTGGGTCTGTGCTTGACGAAGGACAGAGAAGATACTGGCAGTGTCACAGGCTGGTCAGTTCAATAAAACGGCTGCAAGGCGTTTGTTTGTTTGCTGTGAGTTGGTGTAAGGGTAGCTTCACATGGTCACGGTGACATAAGGCTACACCCCTTTAACAAGGTCAAGGTTATTTTTTTCAGTGACAAGTAGAATTTAAATGCGATTAACCTTGTTGTACAGTTCCCTCTTTGACACAGTGTCAATCATTCACCCAATCATTCACTCTTTTTTACTGCAATAGACATTAGAAATCACAAGACTTTTTAAAAGAACAAACACCAATAAGGCAACGGGTCATGAAGGTGTCTCAGCTGTCCTTTTCTCCTGGGCCTGGGCTTCTGTCCTTCGAAAGTCTGTTGATTCACATACAGTTCCATCTCGCTAAAAAACAGCAATTGTTACTTCTCTTCCAAAAAAAAAAAAAAAAAAAAAAAAAACCTGTTCACAAAAATAATTTCTGTAGCTCAGTAGCCCTGGCTCTATTGTAATACAGTGTCTGGAATGGCTGATGGTGAGAGAGCTGAAGTCAAACATGAATGGACAGCTAGATTCTTACCATACTTACCATATTTTGCAACACCTTGAAAACGATAAGGCCTACGCCAGATTGCTGTTTGTAGACTTCAGCTCTCCTGCAGCCACACGCTCTTCTCCATAAGCTCAGACAGAGTCTGTCAACTCACATCATCAGGTGGTATCACTCATTTTTGACCTACAGGACCCAGCAGGACTGTGTAAACCAGACATGTTCTGAGTCTAAAGTCATTATCACAAGAGCTTTTCAAGGACATGTGAGCTCTCCAATTCTGGCTACATTATATACAAATGATTGTACAAGCAGTCATCCCAGGACTTCTATTGTCAAGTTTTCTTTAGTTTGGATTTTAAGTTTGTACAATGGTGTGATGACCATCATCTCATTGTAACCACTTATAAAACAAAATAAATTCTTTTTTAAGGTAAAATCACAAACAAACTGGTCCACACAGCAGTGAATGTGATGGGGGTCAGGGAGCATCCCTCCTTCCAAATGCTCTTTGAGAGGACTAGTTAAACTGGCAAGGAAAATTATCACTGACTCCTGCCATATTATTCATATGAACTGCTCCCATCAGGTTGAAACTATAAGATGACAATTAAACAAAGGAAAAGGTGTCTGATTTTGTATAAAAAACTCTCTCATTCTTCTATCAATGACTCTCCCAATCTCGAGACATAAAGAGGGTGTGAAAAGGTGTGTTGAGGTCATCTAATGCACTTTATACCTGTTATTGAATTCTGTTTTTTTCTTTATGTGGCTGCTTTCATGTCCAAGACAAATATCCCTAGGGACAAATAAAGTGATCTTTAATCTTGAATACTGCATAAACATTAAGGAGATCTAGTTTCAGCAGTCAGTGACCAGGACAGAAGTTTGCTCTCCATCAAAAAAAAAAAAAAAAGGATCATGTGAGGAAGTGTAGGTGAAGTTTTCAGTGGTTGTATTACTCACAAGGTTAATTATTTATCTGCCTAAGCCGAGGCATTGGCTCATAATGTGTAAGTCAGGAAGGATGAGGTCATATCCTCAATATATTTCCAACCACCAGTGACACTCAACAGTGGCATGTTTACAGAATAACAGACAGCCTCAAAGATAGACATAGGAAACACTGACTTGGACAGTTTTCCATTTTTAACACCACTTAAACCCATTTAGTTTGCATTCCCTTACATTTTGCCATTTAAAATGAGTCTTAAATCCATGTTCTCATAAACAAAATGTCACTGCAGTTATTTATGAGTTTTGATGGTTGTCTTGTCATTACCATAAGCGTCAGAGAGATCACCCACAATGTGGAGTCAACAGCTTTTGACAGTGTTTGTCATGGCTATTCCACAAACTTCTCACAACTTATTTGTGACACATTTGTAACTGAAAATGAAAAAATGTATAATAATAGCAGTTGTTGTAATAGTAGTAATAATTCACCATGTTTGATACTCATGACAGTTACATAATATCCTGTTGTCACTAATGTAGCATAATGTGACATTTCAGTGCGAGAAATGAGGTCAAGTACACAGCACAACAAATCAATGATAAATTTGTTATAGTTTAATTGCATTTGCTAATTAGTAACAGTTGATGGGCCATTAGGTGTTCCAAAGTGACTTCTTAAATTTTCCTCAATGTTTTTCTTTGGTTGTTATGAACCAGTGATGTGTATAGGCATGTGTTCCCAAACTGTCCCAGTTTAATTTCACTTCACGTCTTTCCCACCATGAAGAATGAAAAACACACTTTTCCTTTTCGTCTCCACAGACACTTTATTGATTTTCAATCTCTAAAAATAAAATCCATAAAAATAACAATGTATATTCTCTCAAAAAAGGAAACAAAGATTTAAAGCTCTTCTCCACACAGCAATCACTGTCTATCAACCCTCCATTTATTCCCATTTATTCCGCATCGTTTTGCCTGACATAGAAAAAGATGGACCTGCCACATTGTGACACTGACTTTCTGGACTGAGGTTAATCCCCTCCCCAGTCTGACTCCACAATACAATGCACAGTTTGTTTCTTCCTTCTTGCGTAGACTGAAGGGGGAGGATGTTGACATTCAGACACCTTACACAGTGGTAGAGGTACCGACTGAGTAATGACATCAATCCAGAAGGCCGGCAACTCTACACACCTGGCCAAACTACCCTTGATAGTGTTATGAATAAGCTCATCCAGTGATGTGCGAATCCTGCAACAAAACTGCCCAACATCTGAGATGCCTCTTCAACTTTGCATTTTGATTCTCTGTTGATATGCAGCTCATGATTAGCTGAAAATGTACTACACAACTAAGCTAACTGATTTATCACATGGCTTTAACAGGTGTGGTGTTCACTACACAAAATTTTCAGGATGCAAAAACTCAACTTTTTTTTGTTTTTTTTGCTTTAACATTGCACACTAAGACACATTTGGTAAGAAGAGGTTTATAAAAGATGCACTTGAAATAAGATTAAATGACAGTTCAGCACTGCAGTACACAAAAGACACGCATATTGTGGGTGATCCAGTGAGCCCTGAAATATCATGAACAACATATTAACACAATACAACAGACTTCACAAGCAAAGTTTTCAAAAAAGAGATGATAAACGTAAAATACAAAATATGCATGAAATAGTAATTGATACAGAATTATGAGCCTTGGTACTTGTTGCTTTTTTGTACAGGTACAATAGTAGTGCATAAACAGTTGTACGTTGGTTTTGAATTGCAACACATTATAGAGCCACATAAAAATGACCAAACTCAACACAGTAGCAGAGGAATTTATAAACCTTGAAAATTATAATAATAATAATAATAAAAAATAATAATAAAGCAGCAAAACAGCTCCAGACACAAATGGAATTAGATCAACAATAACAGCAACTATTCACTGAACAGCCAATCAAAATGGTGAGTGACATACTATATAAAGATAGGCTATTTTTTTTCTCTATGGATGGAAATAAATTTATTTTGAGGAAGCATACTAACATGACTCAAGCAAATTGTGCTTCTTCTGTTTCGTTCTTCTTGCTCTAAATACCAGATACATAGGTTTGACAAAACAATATGACAGTACTGATGGAATACCTCACCAATGGGCTAAATCAAATCAATTTGATGAGCAGGCCTAAACTGCTGCTTCTTAGCACTTACAAATGCACAGAGGAATGAGATAAACAGTGAAAATCCACGAGTAAAGGCTTGTTTTGTAATCGTTACAATGGTCCCTATATATGAGAAATGCTTGGATTATCACTTCCACATATTCTCCAGAAACTTTACAGCTACTTTGCTTGCCATTTTGAAATGACATGTCAGTGCAATATAAAAATCAAAGACAAAATCACATACTTGAAGGGCTACTGACATTATGCTGTAATAATCACAGATTACAGTGGCAGAACTCGGTCACGACAAAATGGTCATGGCCGATAACCTAAAATTAATTCATGACTTATTACAGAGACACTGATAAGAATAGGTACACCTGCAACTTAGCCTATAGTCACTGTCAACATGTGGTTAAAAAAAAAAAAAAAAAAAAAAAAAGGAACTGGAAAAAATACCTTTAATCACAGAATACATTTGTTTTTCACCATACAAAAGCAAACAAAATAATAATGTAATAATAATATTAACAAAATAAAAACAAAAAACAACTCCATTTGTCAAATAAGGCAAATATTAAATTCACTTAGAGTACAACAATTCTAAAAATCCCAGTAGATATTCTTTATGCAGGATTAACAATAAGCGCTGTACAAAATTGGCACGCTAGTGCCAAATGAGCTTTATAGTCATAAAGGAATACCTTTTTTGTTTATTTTTTTAATGGTGGAGAAGCTTCAATCATTTAAAAAAAATGATTAGAATAAGCTTGTAATCCCTGTTAGAGAGCTACAATAGCCAACTGTAAATATTACAGACAGAAATTGTCAAATCTCTGAAAATTCAACTGTGCCTTTGTTAATAGCTTCCACCCCAAAACAACTTCCACCCACATACAACCCCCGATCCAGTCCCCTTTAGTTCAGTGCTGGTTAAAACTACAGTGAGAAATAAACAAACATGAAGATGCCCAAAGAGCAGACAAGAAGCAGGCCCAAGTTGAGAAACAGTTTAACTCTAGGCGGTTCGTACAGCATATTCATAATGACTCTTTCGTCCTCCTCAATCACTTTCGGCTGGGTATTGTGTGCTTCCTTATACCCACAAAGCCAGTCCAGAAAATGCAGGAACCTGCCTCTCTCCCCATTACGGTGGCAGCCTTCCTCTGCTGTGCCCATCCCCAAATTTCCATTGCCAACTCGTTCTGCAGGGGTGGTTGTTAGAGATGTCTCCGTGCTGGGCGTTGCTGGATCATGGTCAGTGGATGGGACAAGGAGTTTGATATCCGCCCCATCCAGAGACCTCTCATTTTGGACATCTGGGGGCAGATCTTTACGGAAACCTCCATTTCCATTATACTGGCTCTTCTCAGTTAACCTGTATGTTTCCTCCCGGTCCTTCAGGGGAACCTTTTCAATGTTGCGCAGGCCCCACACTGTGGTGGTACGAATTTGCTCCTTATCTGGTGGAGCGGTGCAGAGACTGACCACCACAGTCACCAGCCCAGAAATCCAGAACAGTCCAGCAGCCACATACATGTAGTGGACATGAGTGATGATAGCAGGCCTATTATCTGGCTGGTCACAGCGAGGCTCACGGTAGATAAATGCTAGGACCAATCGTATGGTACCTAGTGTGAAACCTGTCATGCCGCCCCAGAATGCACCTTTCTCATTACAGCGCTTCCAGAACACACCTAGCAGGAAGAGGGCAGCAATGGGTGGCGTCAGGTAGCCAGCAACTTCCTGTATGTAGAGGTATGTCTGTCCACCCTGCATTTCAATAATGACAGGGACCCAGGCAATGCTAATTGCCACCATTAACACTACAAACATGCGGCCTACAATCAGCAGCTCTCGCTGTGATGCCCCGTGGCGAACACTCTGGTAGATGTCCAAGGTGAAGATGGTGCTTGCACTGTTGAAGATAGAGTCGAGATCACTCATCAGGGCAGCGATCATGACAGCCATCATCAGACCCCTCAGTCCTACAGGCATCACAGACATGACCAAGCGTGGGTAGGCGATGTTGGAGCAGCCAGCCTGAGACCCACACACAGACACACAGTGTTCTGGCCCAATGCAGGCTATCTCATCCGCAAAGAGGATGCGGGAGATCATGCCTGGAATGACGATGATGAACATGGGCAGGATCTTGAGAAATCCAGCCATGAGGGTGGAGCCCTTAGCATGAGCAATGTTCTTTGCTGCAAGTACCCTCTGCACAATGACCTGGTCTGCACACCAATACCAAATGGAAGCTGGAGTTTGGCCAAGAATGAAGCCTGGCCATGGGATGTCCTCATCCAGAGGACCCCGGAGGATGCGCAGTGAATCTGGCTTGGGCTCTATACGGCAGGATGGAGAATAGGAGAAGTTTCCACTGGCTACTATGGCAGTAACATTGGGAATTGCGTGCATGTACTTAGTCCTGACACCCTCAAGTCCACCAACCTTGACTAGGCTGATTATGGTTAAGCTGAGGGCCCCACCAATCATCAACACTGCCTGAAGGGCATCAGTGTACATTACTGCCACCAACCCGCCAGTAACAGTGAGCAGTGCAGTCATACTGATGAGTAAGATTATGGACAGATAAAGGTTCCAACCCAGTGACTCCTGAATGAATAAAGCTCCGGCATATAGGTCCACAGACAGCTTGGTAAAAATGTATAGCAGCACAGACAAGGCAGCAAAGTAAACCTTCAGCCTGTTGCCTCCATAGCGTTTCGACAGGTACTCAGGCATGGTGTACACCCTTGAGTGGATATACACAGGAATAAACACCCAGCCAAGCAGCTGCAGGAGTAGAAGTGCATTAAATTCCCATGCTCCAACAGCAAAGCCACTTGCTGCTCCTGACCCGGCCAGGCCTATAAAATGTTCACTACCAATGTTGCTCACGAAGAGTGATGCGCCAATGACCATCCATGTCATGGACCGTCCCGCCAGGAAGTAGCCAGTTACTGTGCTGCGATTGGACTTCCACATGGCAAAGAACCCAATGCATAGCACCAGGACAAAATACAGTGCTACCACAGCAATGTCGGCTGCCTCCATTCCAGGACCCATTTTTACTGGTTATTTTAACAGCAGCCTCTTGTTAGAAAATCAGTTCACAACTATAGGAAACAGACACTAGAAAGAGTCAATGTATCAAATAAAATGAGCAACGGAAATGCTCTCCTTTGGTTTGCTGTCTGGATGGAAGCTGTAGTATCCACCGTCAGTTCAAATTCACTAGGATGTGCTTCGGGGGGGTTATCCACCAGCACTGAGGTCGTTCTAGTTTTAGAGGAGGATGCTGCAGGTCTCTGGTCTAGTAAAGCCTAGAGTTAACTTTCCTGCAAGACAGCAAAGACAAAGAAAAAGACCTCATTAGAGCCTAATCTGAGTGGAAAAATCCACACACACTAACGCAAATGCCTGGCTGTTTACATTGACGTGTCTAAGAAATACAGAAAAAGAAAGATCAGAATAAAATAACAGAAACACAAAGACAGATTTAAAAAGAATTTATTGGAACAAGACAAACTGAATCACTTCAACCTTCAGAATTAGGGATGCACCGATTTATCGGTGGAATATCGGTATCTGCCAGTATTGTTGATTGCCATCGGCCTATTGGCCAATAAGATGACTTTCACCAGTGGCAGTGGCCGACATTTATTTGTACAGTTTTGTCCAGGGCTCAAGACAAATGCTGTCCCATTGATGAAAAGGGAAGGAAACATACATTTCAGAGAGAGAGGTTGTGGAGGAAGATTTTTCGGGGACTTTTATTATAATTAGTATCTCTTCTCTTGCTGTTTCTGTTAGTAATCACTGGCTGTCTCGTTTGTTGACTGAGGCGTGAGACAGAAATTGTCAAATCTCTGAAACTGTCAAATCTCTGAAAATTCAACTGTGCCTTTGTTAAAAGCTTCCACCCCAAAACAACTTCCACCCATATACAACCCCCAATCCAGTCCCCTTTAGTTAAGTGCTGATTAAAACTGCAGTGAGAAATAAACCTGTGAAAGAGGTCCTTGAAAAATTTAATGATTCTGAAATTTTCCTGCAGTACCGACATTTCCCCCTCTCAAGTGAGAAAAACATGGTGCACTATTTAGGGAGAATAAACTGAGGCACTGTCACAGATGACAGTCAGGAGTGAACAGGGATGAAGGCTGATGTCTGAGTTCAAGACAGGGTCACAAGACCCGGGCCTCACTGAGCTGTGATAAATTAATATGTTGACTTGATGAGTCCAAATGTAGCTTTGTAGTCTGAAATTTGTTAGAGTAGGTAGTTTCTGAACAGTTCAGTTTTTTAAAAAAAATTATCGGTATCTGCTATTGGCCAAATTGTTATTTTAAACACTGGTATCTGCATAGAATTTCACAATCAGTGCATCCCTATTTAGAATACATATTTAATAAGGTCATTAATTTAACAAATAAAGAATGATACATAGCAGCCTACAGGTCACCTGAAGATCACATTTTATTTAGTTTTGTAAGAGCAACATTTTTCCAGTGGTGTTTGTTTGGTTTTAGCCTTCCAGTGACTTTCCATCTTAATCTTTTTTAAGCCACAAAAGAACTAAATAACATTATGTAAGAAACCAAAAACACTCATCAAAAGAGTCAGAAAGCAACAAAATAAATAGGCAAAGACTATACATATCTTATATTACCTAACAGGTGTGGCCTAACAAATCATATCTCCTAATAAAACTTGCATACACAACCATATAATGTTTCAAATTCAAAGCATGCCTAGATGCAGACAGGCTAATCCAGCATCCTTTAAACTGGATATTTGAAAAAGGCTACATGTATTCAAGCCACACACACAGTCACAAAAACAAAACATCATAAATCAATATATAAATATAATATTTAACAAATGAGTAGCAAGGTCATTGTAGTTTATATAATTTGCCAACTAATAATGATTACAAATTTACACCAACTTAATTTCTCTAAGATAGCTTGTTATATTAAAACATCAATGCATTACACTGTTCTGATTAAGGTTGTACATAAAAATGAGAACGTGTGCTTGCTTCAGCCGTGAAAAATTAGAGTTGTATGCACTAGAAATAGTTTAAATGTCTTTTAATTTGTTTATTATGACCTTAAGCAATTTATCTGTTGACCAGATGTTCTGTAGTACTCAAGACACTGATGAATGAATGATGTTTTAAATAGCAGTCATAGTAGCAGTAGTAGTATAAGCAGTACTAAAAATAGTAGTAGTAAAAATAAAAGTATGTGCAAAAAGTAGGTGAAGTATTGAAGAGTTTATGTTGTTGAGTTACTAGGTGCAGTAGTAGTAGTGGTACTACTACTATTGGTAGTAGAAGTACCACTACTATTGGTCGTAGTAGTAGTAGTAGTGGTAGAAATAGTAAAAGATGTGGAAGCAGTGAGACTACTGTAGACTAGGGATGAACAGACTGATGCCCAAACTATTGATATTACTAATCCTGACATCTTTTCTGGGAATCAATATCAGAAAATCCTCTTCTCCTTTTGAATTAACAAAGTTTTATTAAATATTTTGTTATATGTAACCTACTGCTGCATAGTCTCAATGTACAGTATTGTTGACTTTGCCAAGTCATAACACATCTGTTTTGCATCAACAGTCTCTCTCTCTCTCGCTCTCTCTCTCTCTCTCACGCACACGCGCACACACACACACACACACACACACACACACACACACACACACACACACACACACACACACACACACACACACAAAGCTATCCATATTTTGGGATAGCATGCAGGGCAGCCTTTATTGAAAGACCAATAAAGGCTGTCCTGCATTTACATTTTTTTATGATTAGAATTCATAAGAGTGTTGGCTCCCTTATTCTCCAGTTTGTCACATTCCCTTTATGACATCACCCACCAGCCAACCTGAACATTCTGTCATTTATTTGTATGAATGGCAGAATGGGGCAAAAACTTGAATTGCAATAAACAAACACACCAGTGTTTTCCACAGGTTGACAGTTTACTTGTGGCAATGGTCATTGGGGGTGAGGACTAATGACCTTTACAATGAGAGCAGTTTGTATCTGGTGGAATCCAACTGGGTAACGGGCAGTAGTCCAGTCTTAATAAGTGTCAAGTTACTAACATGTACCAGCTTGGAGGAAACTGGAAACTATTAAGCTTCCCTTTCCCTTTTACAACTTGTGACTGCCAGCTCAATGCTGCCCATCAACTGCACAAAACATCACTTGATGTGCACATAGGTGTAGATAAAGTTTGACCAACTTTTCATTTTGTGCCAGCCATGCCAATATCGCACCACAGAGGAGCCTATGTACAGGACACTGCATATTATTCCCAAATATGCTAATCATTTTAAAGTCTGAACACTGTTAGTCGCCAGAAAGTGTCTGGGACAAGAAGGATAAGTGAGTAAATGAGTGGAAGTGTGACTTGCTGAGGCAAACACACTAATAAGTTTATACTTTCAAGAACACAGTGTCAGAAAATTCAAGTTCAATGGATACCCATGGATAGATGGATCTAATTATTGTCCTACCTCAACAGAAGGATTGTGATTTGTGAATCTGTTTTGCGTCAACAATCTCTCTCTTTCTCTCTCTCTCTCTCTCTCTCTCTCACACACACACACACACACACACACACACACACAACTATCCATATTGTGGGGGTTTCTATTTGCCATGCATGATAGGGAAAAAAATTCGCCTTAATCTTCACAGCCAGGCCTTACCACCCCTCTCACTAAAAGAAGCCTTTGTTTGTTGTTGCTGTTTTTTTTTTTTTTCTCAGCATCTCATCACCATGCTCACCATAAACTATCCCAGAGACCCTTGCTCAGAAGCACAGCCATTTCACTCATAAACTTTTATTTACAAAGTTAATAAAACGTGGCATTCAAACATAACACCCAAATGTGCCAGGCCTACTTTTCCATAGCCTCCTCTTGCCCACTGGTAAAAATAATAATAAAAAAAAAAACACGGTGCTCCCAATGGGATGCCTGGCCTGGCTAATCCTTATTATTGGATTGTAAAAAAAAATAGCAGGTCAACAGGTGTAACCCCCTCCCTCTGTTTTTTCCTCCTCCCAGCAACGAGCTATTGTCTTCAGCAAGGGCGACAATTAGGTTAACTCAACAGAGATGTAATTGGAGCACTGCTGCTCCCAATTAATCCAAAACACACAAAAGGCGGATGGAGGTGTCAAGGCAGCCGACAGTCTAATGACTGAAACCCTGCGCTGAGATGGCACATACAAAGTCATACACTGGAGCACAGACGATTTTAATTCACTTTAGCGCAATGTGTAGCAAAGTGCCACATTCAAACCTACTTCTATTGACCTTATTTGTCAGTGCAGTTGAATCGATTTTGGAAGACTAACAAAACATTTGATCAATATGATCAATTAGGCTATGAGATGTAGGTCACTAGACTATCTTGCGCGGATTCACATAGTTTAGAGAGAGAAGTTGGGAATGTTGTTTCCTATCATTTCTTGCCTAATTTTTGCTCCGCAAGTGCTATAATGAGAAACCAGAGCAGTGTGAGGTATGCCCATGTCCAATTAACGCCCGTACTGGTGTAGTAACAATCGTGCAATGAACAGCATGGTGATCAATGGCCAGGTAGGACTGAGGCTGTGTCTTTCTGAATACAGAGGAGGCAACACTCCATCCAGCCGGGCCATGCAGCACAAGGACGCACCTACTGACGCTTCAGGAAATTTCTAGAACAGTCATTCATTGAACTGGCTGCAAGAACTGCGCATCTTCAAGGGGCGTGCGTTTCTGGATTAACCCTCTCGTTGCAATATCCCAGGTGTGCCGTGGGGTTTTATCTAATGGAAAACTGCCACATTTATCACCACAGCTGCATCTCACCGGGTCCTACGTGGGAATCCAATTCATTTGAGCTATATAACGTTTGTGTACGGCTGACGTCAGCGGCAGGGTGTCTGACTAATGTGAATCATAGTTGAGACATTTTTTTTTTGTCTTATCACATACAACTAACACTGTAGGCAGCACTGCAACAAAATCAAAACACTGATCTGACAGTAAAAAATGTTTTTAAAAATCCACTCTGCCCACCATACCCAGGTAACAGCCACCCACTTGCTAATATCCACTCACCCGTTCCATTGTTTAACAAGAGATGAGGATGGATCTTGCTTGCTACTAGTTAGCAGATGAGCTAAAGATGCTAAGGAACTCCACGCCCCAGAGCGGAGATGTGGATCCCTGCCGACCTGCTTCTCCGGCGCACTCCGTCTTTGCAAACACCGGGATCCAGCGGGGAATGTTTTTTGTCGTTAACGTTAGACGCTTCGTTATCTTGTCTACACCTTGTGATTCAATGAGCATGCGATGCGCGACAGACAACGCTGCCTCTCCTTCTTATAGGCACCAGTTCAAATCCACGCCCCACACGTGTATAACACCCGTGACGTTTTTTTGGATGCAAAACCCACTCCTGGGAATTGTTCTAATTATGCTGGAGTATTGTTTTGACTTGCATTTAAAGACCAATCCCCCCAACCATGGATGTGGTGGTCTCTAACTCCGCCGAAACCACATAGTAACAACTTTTGTAACTGTGAAATGAAGTTCACCCATTTATAGGACTGTTTTTTTTTTTGTGTGTGTGTGTGTGTGTGTGTGTGTGTGTGTGTGTGTGTAATAAATTTATAAAATATACTACAGTAAGTAGCATCAAAGTGACTGGAGCTGTATACTAATAAGGTCTTTTAATGAAAAGAAGCATTTGCCTAGTAATAATTTTTATGCAAATGCAGTTAATGTTTGTTTCTGTTATTGTTTGTTTATCAGCGGGAGATCGTAGTTTACCCAAAGTTTGTTTCTGTACACTCCAGGCTATAGTTCCAGGCGTTATTATCATTGTCAAATGAATTAAAAAGAAAAAAGAAAAGAAATTTTAAATGATAAGGAAATTGGAATGGGTATGTGTTTTCCTGTGTGTCCCTGAAGCTTAGTGGAAACTACTAGAAGTCCTTATCTGGCTTACTGTGGGACTCTTAATTCTAATCTGATTTTAACGCGACCCTTGTAATGTGGAACAGTCTGGAAACAGTCAACTGCTGCCTCTTTGATCTGTCCAAATCCAGTGTTTTTCAATAACTTTTTCTTGCGCCTTGACCATATTAACTCACCATTGTTCTCACCACAGCCTCCCTCGAATGGAATTTCATCCCGTATGCCAGCAAGTAATGATGCCCACAAGAGTTATAAAGTTATGCATGCTCTATTACAAGCAACACATGTTTTGCATTTCGATTTTAGAACTGTCCTGGCACACTTGAGGTTATTCATTCGGCAACATGGAGCTAGTGATAAAGGGGAAATGGGTACTATACAAGAACCGTGCAAAGGAAACCAGATAATAATAAAAGCTCTTGCGCCGTCATCATCTGTGGTTGCTGCATAATAATATTAATCCACAGCTTTCAGTAGTCAAATTCTCCAATGAAGTTAGGGTTTCTGGACTGCATCTAGTTATTAGAGCATGCATATGATTAATCACATATGCAGAATCACAGTAAGAAATACTTTATCAATCCCCATCGGAAAATTGGGTTTTTATCTATATTGTTATATAGGATTTCCTATATAACAATATTCCTAATTTTACACCAGTTATTAATTTGGGTTGCAAGCTTTAGGTAAGTTTAAGCTGTAGGACTGTGTGTGTGTGTGTGTGTGTGTGATTTTGGGAAATGAAGGCAAAGGTTAAGCGAGGCCATAAAACTCGCACAGCTTCCTTTCTCTTGTCTGCAGCATCTGTAAATCTTGATTCCTGACAATAACAACACGCTAATAAGCTGTCAAAATAAGCCTGATGATAAAAGCATTGGAGGAGCGGGTGACTAGCGACAAAACATCCTCCAAGAGGCACAGCGCTGCTTAGTACAGGGAGACAGCCAGAGAGTAAATTTCCACTCTAGACTGATAGATTGGAAATTTCCACTGGAGATAAGCCTACAAGTCCCAGAATGCCCCTGTTACGTATTACAAGAGCGACGGGTTTGACCCAGTCAGTCGCACCGCTTCAGGAAAAATGGCAGCGTTGGCTTTGGCGCTGCAAGTACGAGTTAATTTCTCTTCTTGTGTGCATTTTTGGGTCACCTGTTTAAATAGAAGAGCGCGTCTAACTTGTAATTGCACCTGTTTTTATGCATGTCTCCGCATGTAGTGACGTTTTTCCTCTCTTAAACTTCGTGTTCTGCCAGTTCAGTCTCTCCTCCAGCTAGCCAAAGTCACCATAACACTGCTGCTACTAGCTGCATTGTAGAAACTGTGATGCATTGTAAAGACGCAGCTGCAAGAGTCTCGGTTCCTTTGTGTTTGTTCGAGCACTGCACTGCAAAAATACTTTGTGGAACCAGGCTCCATTTTTCCAACTGTAATATATCAACTATCCATCTGTTCTTATGTGCTTTCACTACATAGGAAGAGGGGTCATTGCTGCGTGGATAGCGTGCATAAATTCAGCATTTTTTTAAGGTGCTGAGTGAATGGCGTCAAGCCAGTGTGAACCAGCAAGAGGCTTAACAGAAAATATTTGCATTATAACAAGATCTAGCACGCTGCAGGGGTTGACTCAGTGATATTATTTGCTCTGCAATTCAATCTACCCTCCTGATTTCCACAGGTGCGTCAGTTCAGCACATCAGCCATCCGGCCAGCAGCCAAGCTTGTCAAGGTAAAGCATGACTGAAGATCTATTTGGTATTCAAATATTGTGAAACAAACTGATGACACCTTAAGTCCAAGACATAAAGAGAGAGAGATTTTTCAGGGGCTTTGGACAGCTTTCTCTCTTTTTTCCCGACGGCGTTCTGTGGAAATAAAGCAAGTCAGATGGTGGAGCTAGATCTGTTACACTAATGCTTTCCTCTCGGTCTGATGAGTGGCGCTTTGTAAAGCATTGGCACCAAACAAGACCACTCATCTTTGTCATACACTATCCAGCTCTGTTTGGCTCAGCTAAAAAGTGCACAATATTCCCAGCTCTTGCAACACTGAGATATTTGAGTGACTGGTTGCTGCTTTGCCACATAAACCCCACATAAGCCCAGTGAAAGCATAGTGGATTTGATGGGCTAACAGACTGCTCCAAGTCCACAGGTGTGGTCAACAACTTGTGAAACTTTAAATCTATTCAAGTTTTTCTTATTGATATGACATTTGAAGCTTCATTAAGAAAGCTACGAAATCATCAGGTTTCTCCACCAAGCTGAATCTAATACTCTAAAGCAGAACGTGTTGTAAGGTCAAAATATGTGTCGAGTACAAGTGAATATCCCCAGTGCACTGTGTGTGACCCAACTAGCAGGCTATTAAAGCATGCACCCCATCTATTATTGACATTTTTACATAGCTACTTACACATTACTGATTAGTGTTCACACTCTGAGCCTCTTTCTTTGGTCCCTCCTCAGCCCCCCATTCAGGTTTATGGGGTGGAAGGCCGCTATGCCACCGCCCTGTTTTCTGCTGCCAGTAAACAGAAAAAGTTGGACCAAGTAGAAGGAGAGCTGGCACGAGTGTCGGTGAGTAATTTTCGGCTGACTTCTTTCGCTCATTTGTTCGCCTGTTTTCTCTTGTCATCCTCTGCCCCATCATTTTCAATTACCAGCCCTTTGGTGTTAATTAGCATTACAGCTGGCCAGCTATATTTCACGGTGGGGTCCATGCAGAATTTCTGCCAAACTGCCAGTTTATTTGAAGCCTGCTCAAAAATTATGTAACACCATTTAGCAGAAAACAACATTTACACTGTTTGAGGCAAAATAATTTGTTTGTTTTTAAAGTGTTTGCAGCAGCAGTTTGGCATACCTGTGGCCTGTTTTTTTTTTACTCATATAGGTCTCATTACGGGTAGACTGCAGTCAAATCTACCACCATCCCTGTCTGTGCAGTTTTTTAAAAGCAGTTAACAGGGAATGAATGTAAAAAGACAAACAGGAGCATACTGTGAATTTGAAACCCACATCCCTATTCATTTCCTTAACACTTGGCCCAGACTCTAACCATACAATTTGCATTTGTTTGTGCAAGCTGCAGCCATGTTTGAGGGTGTCAAATTTCCAAGTAAGCCAGTGAAATGAAGGCAAGTGGCTGTTCAGCCTTCTGACATTCCCTCTAAATTGAGAAAATTGAAGCTCTGGTTTACATATAAAGGTCACCTCAGGAGGTTTGGTGACACCAAAATGAACTATCGCACGACAGCATGGCAGACATGGAGTCAGCTTTGCATAAACTAAATTATATAGACCTTAATTAACTGGCTACAATTCAAATTACGGTTGGCTAACACCACTTGTAAGCAGTCATGTATAACACCATGGATAGGAGTTATTTTTCAGCGGACTGTTTGACAATTACGAAATTATAAAAGATAAAGTTAAGTTTTAAGAAAAAAATACAATACAGTATGATACAGTGCAATACACCTAAAGTTACACATAGCTAGTTAAAAACAGGGATCAACCACAGTAAATCAAGTACAAACCATCACACACACAAAGTTAAAAAACATTAATTGCACATCTGTGATATGATCCAAAGTTAATGTAAGTTCAAAGAGTAACTTCTCAGGTAAAATCATCCATTTTACAATTTTGCCCTGTCATTTCCGTTATGCTTGTCTGAATTTTATTTGTTATTTTTGAGTGTATTTATCCAGTCCAAGCTCCTACACAACTATGGCAATGGGAAGTGATGACAGAGGGAAGTGTGTCTCAGGGCTGTTGCTGCAGACTACACACACAACCAGTGGGGCTGTTAGGCGGTCAGATGGGGACAGGGGGAACTCGAGTCAGGAAGTGCTAAAAAAGAAAGGAAGGGAAAAAAAATCTTCAGTTTGTTCTCTTCCTACAGTGATTGGTCCAGATTACCTTTAGCACACTTCCTCCCATGGATGAGTCAAATGTTATGTATTTTGGTTTTAAGGACATCTCCTCTTTTCTAGAAAAGCTCATGAAGAGCCTGCACGGAGTGAGTTTAGAATGGGAGTAATATCTGTTCAATTCTCGGTAAAATCTTTGCTGATGCATCTTGGGATGAATTGTCAGTTTGATTTCCACTTGAAAAGGCCCTTGAATGGAGCCTTGAGGCTTTTATTCTGAGACGCTTTTAAGTAAGTCAGTGTGCGTTAAGATGCTTTTTTTTTGTAATCAAACTTTTGTATATGCCTTGGTGAGCAGCTAACAGCAACTAAATGTGGTTTGCAAAGCAGATCCACAGCAGTCAGTGGAGAAACAACCAGTTCTTTGATAATGTGTTTTTTTCCTGTGGTCATGCTCAAGCTGTGACCATTGCTTCTTGCCTGCTTCCTTTAACAACTTGTCCTCTCTTAACTTTCAGACTCTCATAAAAGACCCCAAGCTGTCCAGCATTGTGTTGAACCCTCATGTCAAGCGCAGCCTCAAACAAAAGACCTTTGCTGAGGCCTTGAGCAAGGAGAACCTCTCTCCCATCACCATTAACTTCATCAGTGAGTTACCATTTATTACAAAGTTTTATTTCTATGTGGCCATCCTGCACATGCCTGTAAGCTAGAGCAACCCTGACACTTAAAATTAAATGGAAAAAAATGACAAAAGACTGGGCACACTGAGCGTTGTAACATGTTGACTGAAGCACTGTGGTGAACGACAGTAGAAAATGCAGTTTAACAAACTCGGTAGGCTTAGGGCTGTTTCATAGTCTACACACGCAACACGAGCAAGTGACGCAAGCAACGCACTTCCTTTCATTGTCAACACATTGAACGCAAGCGAGCAAGGTAGCAAGGTAGCAGAGTCAGTTTTTGAATCAGAGGGTATCCAAACCCCGTTTTCCCTGCACCACTTTTACAGACCTTTTTATACTATCAGTGTGCACGAACAAATTTATCTTGGACAGTCTTCCAATCGTTTTTTACTTTTTCAGTGGTCTTTCCCATTGATGCGGCAACCTCTTTCCACGCATTTTCAATAGCTATTCTGTTCGAGTGCAGGGCACTCGACTATCATACAAATGGGGGTGCACCCGAACAAGCTCTCACTGCTTTTCCTCTTCATCTGCCATGTTTTCAACCTGCTTCTTCTGTGAATACAGAAAGTGGTTAATTTCAGGTACGTCGCTTGCATTATCACGCCTGCTGGCAACGCATGGTATTACATGCATCGATGCGTCGTGTTACAAAAATCCGGACAACACATTTTGCGACGCATCGACGCATCATGGCCGCCAATGCATCACGACGCGTCATGATGCGTTCGTGTTTGCGTGCCTTTGCGTCGATTATGAAACAGCCGTTAGAAGTAAAATCCTTGCTAAAAGGATCCTACGTACCTGTTCAGTGGTACAGTAGGTTTCAGAATTGTTTTCTTCCTTAGCTTTTCAGCAGACATTTTTTTATAATTCATGTGTGGAGTAAGCGATCAACACTTAGAGCAAATGTTCCCTCACAGGCAGTTTCATCCTGGATAGATCAGGTCATAGCCATAAGTACTGTATGGACAGTAACATTTGACTTAGCAAACTCAGACTATGTCCACACCAGCCTGAGTAAAGTTTAAAATGCTGTTTTGTTGTTTTATCCTCACTATACCCTAATAGTGTTTTCAGACCATTTTCCAAAAGTGCATCATACACACTGAAATGCTTCCCTATAGAGCATGCACTAGTGTTGCAGGCTATATCCTAAAAATATCAATGTCGCCTTTACCTCTACATTTACAAACTGACTGACATAATAGATCCTGTTTCTCTCGAAACACATGCCCAGTGTTTAACAATTATCAGAGGTTTTTGTGAAATGTGTTTGCGCCTCTTGTTAGATGAGTGGCAATGGGTGCATTCAGTTTAAGGCTCGAGGGAACCCGGTGCAAAGTGGGGCTGTTTGCTGACCTCAGATATTTAGGACGCTTTTTCCACAGGTGGAGAGCATTGAAACTAAATGCTGCCTCCCCTTGCTTTGTTTTGATTGTTGGAACACTGGTCCTGGATGACCTGACGGGCCTGAATGCTTCATAACGTAAAGTAAATCAGAGATGTATGTAGGCCCGAGAGCATTAGTGCTTTGAAATAGGAAATAGGGTCTTAAAATCTATCCTTTGCCACACAGGGAGCCAGTGCAGTGATTTAAGGACCAGTATAATGTGCTCCACTTTCTTGGTGTGAGTGAGGATTTAGGTGTCTGGCTGATTTTTTTTTTTTTTTTTTTTTTTACTAAGACCTGTGAAGACGCCATTACAGTACTTTAGCCTGCTGGAAATAAACACATGAACAAGTTTTCTGTGTAGGTTCTCAGTCATGATAAACCAATAAAATAAAGTAGGTATGCGTTTTCCTACACATACATACATACATAATAATAATAATGAAAATAACACTAATAAGTTTAGTATACTTAAGGCATTGTCAAACATGATCTGTGGCTGGTACACCACTGGAGTCCGATTAGCTAAAGTAGCTGTGCACTTTAAGTACATTTTGTTCGGGGGGGTGGGTAAGGAACTGGTTGGTCCTGGTTGTCAGCATTCTCTGTAATGCTGACTGCAGGGAGTTTGCCCTTGCTTTGTTTAGATAAGTGGAAACTTTTGGTGCCACATGCTAACATCTCGTCAACCCCTTTTATCTGCATGCTCACATGTAGGTCGTGTTGTTTATGCCAGGTGGTCCAATAGTATGCAGATTTTAAATTGAAACAAACACTACAACAGCTGATTGACATGTTGACATACATGCAGCCAGAAGAGGAATCTAATCGGCAAAATCTGCTGTCAGAATCATGCAATGAGGCTCTTGGCCCTCGCTGCTGTTCCAGGTGAAATGATCGGCTGCACCGCACTTCGGGCCTTGTGGTGCAGCATTCTGTTAAATCAGGCCAGACAGGACTTTGCCAGTCGATGAAATGAGCTTGCACCCTCGCCCATACAGAGGACTCCTTCAGGTCATAACAGTCTCTCATCCAGTCACTCTGATCCAGCTCATCCTGATGGCTGCTGAAGGGGACGGGTGGATCCTGTGGTCCTCTGAGAACAAAACCTGATCCAGGCTGTCATGCACCACTTGGCCGGCATCTCAGACAGAGCCAAGCAACTCGTCATCCCATCATTTGAATCCAGAATGTTCTTGATTAAAAGTGTCCTTATCAAGTATTTATGTTTCACGGTCTAAAAATGTCTTATTTGCATGCTTAGACCTATCTTTAAGCCACTGGCTATCTTGTTTTTGTAAAAAGGAGAGTCTTGCGAGGGGAGCAATCAGGATATTACTAGTGTACTGGACATAAAACTTTAACTGTAATTTCAGCTCCAGTAAGATTGTTAGTTGTTACGTAGCAGCAGCTTAAGCCATGACTAGGGTTTCTCCTGAGCTTCTGTTGGGTACTGCTCACGCTAGCCGATAATGTTGCTTGGTTTAGAGCCATACTGAAACTGTAGACACATCCAGTACTAACTATAAATGACTGCACTGATTCGTGTTTATTTTCATTGTATTACTTCTCATGTCATTAAGCAGATCATTATACTTACATGACAGTGTAAGTATATGTATCATTTTGTTCATAGTGAACTTGGAATATCAATTAATGATATTAAATTGTAGGTTCAACAAGAAAACAACCCCTCCACACTCTTGCGTTCATCTGTACGTAATTAACTGTAATTATTGATTTGTTTGGAATTGGCCATGAGGCCTCTGTTTTTGCCAGACCACTAAAACATCCACAACACCAAAGAGTATTGAGAATAGAAACTAAAATCTGTTGTTTAGTGAAGAAAAAGGGGATAGCATTTGGCAAAACTTCAGGAGAATTGTGAAAGGACATTAAAAAAATTCAGTTAGACTGGGCGCCAGCAAAACTGAGTAGGCTGTTGCTCTTTCTTTGGAGATCGGTGACAGACATCTGGAGATGTCAGGGTTCTGAGTTACACTGTTGCATGCACTTTAGCAATCGGGGTTAAGGTTTTTTTGGAGACAAAGATGGCTAATAGAGTTTTCCATTGTAAACAGCATTGATTTGTTTACAGTTGTAGTTTCACTTGTACAGACATGGAATATGTTGGTAGACCCCGATGACTCCAAATGTTTTTTTGAAGGTAATAAGTTTAGACAACATTAAGTCTTTAAGTCTTCCTTTAAGGATTACGAGGCTACAGATTTTAATTGGATTTCACTTCAGCAACTTGGAGAGCAGCCTCTTGTCCCTTCATTTGATTCATGGTCTGCGTTGCAGGCTTTTCAGGTAACCAGGTCAGCTACTCCATCAATTGGCACGTCATTTACTCAATTTCCTCCTTCAGTATAGGATTGCTGCATGAGTAACATTAGCTAGACTAGCTAGTAAACTAACTTGGCCATCTGCGAAAGAACAGTGCAGTGCTTGCTGTACCTTCACTTTTCTCCACCAATACATGGTCTCCTTTTGGCTGTGACTTTTTTCTTTACGCAACATTACAATCTGGTTTTCGTCTGTTTTTTTTTTTTTTTTTTTTTTCTTCCGTTGACTTGGTTACTGAGTAAGCAGTGAGGAGAAGCAACCTGAATTGGCTCCTGCTCTGCACAATAAACAGATGTACTGTATTTGTTGTGTACTATATCACCTCAGAGTTTGTGGTGTGCTCATATGTCCTTGTGTGCATGCTTGAGAACGCAAGCATATCTAATTACAGCTTGCAGACTCCCAAACACACCCCTGCAGGACAGGCCCACCACTGCCAGACATACCCATAAAGTCCAAGACACGCCGCCTCAGAGAGGTTGTAGTTAGGGAAAAGTGATGACCAGGAGTTAGTGATGCACCTGCCTTCATAATCTGCACCTTCCCTGCATACAGACTCCACCCAAAAAACATTTGAAAAGTGTTTTGTTTTTATATGGAGGTCCACTTTGCTCACTCGCACTACTAGTGTCTGAAAACTCTGTTGTCCATCTTTGATGTGTACATAAAAGAAAGTTCTTTACAGCAGCGCAGTAAAGGTTGAGTTTTGTTAAAAGAGAGGCTTTCAAAAAAGGATGGGGGCGTAAAGACCTAGTGACCCAGTTTTGACATGAAGTGTCATTCCACCTCCTCTGCTGTATTGAGGAGAGCGTAAGCAACATTCAGTATGTGCTGCAGCCTCTGGGGTGTCACCACATACCTTTGCGTGGCTCTACCGGATCAGCACAGCATAGCTACTCTTCTTGTGGTGGCACTGCTGTTTTACCAGTCTCCTCAGTTGTCAGTGAAGGAGGTGCTTTCTCCTGAACCTGTTGATAACTATTAAACGCCCCATGTAGTAGTGAGGGGCGATATGGACTAAAAATTTTATCACGATAATTTCTGGCATTTATTGCGATAACGATAAAAGTGACGATAAAAAATATAAAACAATTCAACTCCATCTTTTTGACTACAAATCTATCACCGCATTCAGTCTTGAGAACCCCACAAATACTGCTCAAAAATAATACTTACTGTAGTCAAATACGCTACTAAACTATACCAATTAAGTTTAAGTAGTACACCTGTACTGCATCCTTTGTAATCACAGCTTTTTTGCAAACTTTGCATATGACAGATGTTTGCTCCACGTCAGACTTACTGTAGCCAAACCAGTTCCAGATAATCGAGCTGGAGCCTCGTTTAGCAACGAGCTCTTCGCTATCAGCCCCGCCTTCCGCCATGCTTGTTATTGTGCTACACACGTGTGAGCTGCCAGCGGCGAGTGCGTTGCGCACGTAATTACGTCATCAACAGGAGTTTATCGTTATTATCGCGAGATGACATATTCTTACCGTGGGGAATTTTTTTGACGATATATCGCAAACGATAACATATCGCCCATCCCTACCATGTAGCATTTAGGAGAAATGAAACGGAAGATGTATGGGTGTAACTGCAGTTCAGTCACCTAGTGTGCACCCAGTGCATGTGCATGGGGACGCACATTGCTGCCCTTTGTCATCCTACGTCAATTAACCTTGTCGTAAGAACTTTAGTTGCACTTGCATGAGAAGGTTAATATCCAGTGTTAAGCATTGCTTCTGTTGCTTATCCAGAATTAATCGAGCTGTAGTTAAATCTGTATTTTGTGTTTTCACTCTACAACACTACACCAGCCGATCTCACTGAATGGTACAACTTCTGCCAGAAAACTAATCGGTGAAATCAGCTTGTTTTGTGTTTGCTTGGAATTATGGTGCCTGTATTTTTTGGCCTTGGCAGCAGGATTTGCATCAGTTGGACTACAGCCCTAGATATAACTCTCTTAAAACATTCCTCAGGTTTTCACACCTCATAACTCTCTGAACGCGCGCGCACACACACACACACACACACACACACACACAAGCAGAGAGAGTCCTAGTTGGACTGATTAGAAACACCAGTGTAGAGTCAGGCTGTAGTCTCACACGTACACATGCATGCTCAAACCCGCCCCTCTGACTCCCACAAGTGGACCTGGGAGAATAACAAAGCTTAGGGATCTGAAACTAAACAAACTTGTAGTTAATGAAATATTCTGATGTAAGAAATGTCTAACTTTTGTCTGTACTCATCAAAAGGAGGAAAAGAGTGTCATGCCAAATGTTTGTTGTAATGGGCATAATGTGGGTAACTGTAGATGACTTTTTATCTGATTTTGTGCAACTCTGTCACAAGGTCCAATTGCAATAATCAATCTGTAGCAAACAAAAAAATCATTTTCTTTGAACTCAAATGAACTTTGAAGGCCAGTATGAACCAATATACCTGTCCTTACTTACTGTAGGACTTAACACAGCACTGTAGTAGGTTAACATCCAATTGAAGAGTCACAGTATGCGTGCAACTCTAATTTTTGCTAGGAATTTACAGTCAAGAGAATACGTACCTTAAAGGAAGAGTGTCAAATTATATCTGAAATTGTTGCTGATATTGTGCTTAACATCATGTCATGTTTCAAAATTGAAAAAAAAAAAAAACTGTTTGAAAGCTTGAAATCTAATGAGGTTTTGCAATATAGAAACTAAGTTTTGAAGCCTTGCATAATGTTTTGATAGGCTGAAAAAGATTAAAATCTCTGCAGTCATCTGTCTTTTTACAATGTTTTTCCAACAGCTTTTCAGACTTTGTCACTGTCATTTGTCACTTTTCTACCAGTGCATTCCTTTATTCAGTGCTCAAAAAATGAGAATATGTTGTGTTCCCAGTATAACACCATTATATGATGTCACCCTCAGATGTTTTGTCAGAGAATGGGCGTCTGACGCTGACTGCAGATGTCATTGGTGCATTTGGCAAAATGATGAGTGCTCATCGTGGAGAGGTCATCTGTTCGGTCACTACTGCACAGGTAACTGTATGCACAGTGTATGTATTTATTACTGCTGATCGGTGTAAGGGATATAAGAGTTTGAATTTTGACACTGAATGAATTTTGAATATGTGCATCCATCAGCCCCTGGATGAGGCTAACCTGGCAGATTTGAAGGGCGCTCTGAATGGCTTCCTGGCAAAGGGGGAAACACTAAAATTGGAGACCAAGGTGAGAAGATTTTCCTTTTTTTTTTTTTTTTTTTTTTGACTGTAAAGGTTTTAAATTTTTAATCACCCGAAAGCATAATTGGCTTTATTCACCCTAACTTTTTTCAGCTGTCAAGCATTTGCAGTGTACACACATCTTTAATAATTGCACTGTCACAAAGAGTGTCCTTAACCTACAAGTTAATGTCAATTATCAATTTAAATACGCCATGAAGTCTTTCCTGTGACAGTTGTGTCTATAATACTGTACTGTTGTACAGGGTGCTGTAATCTTACAATAGCAATTTCTGTGATGCATTTTCAATTCTATAAATTTCTCATCTTGTAATATTTTGATATCATCATGATTTCCGTCCCCCTCTCCTGTAGTCTGACCCTTCCATCCTGGGCGGGATGATTGTCAGTATTGGCGATAAGTATGTCGACATGTCCACCAAGACCAAGATCCAGAAACTGACCAGAATCATCAGAGACAGTTAAAGTCAAACCTTGTTGGCCAGCCATATGCCATCAGAGGACTGGGTCCATTTTTCTTCCTATGGGTACTAAATTTTCAGCTTCCTTTGTTCATAATAAATTATTCTTTGACATATAATGTGTGTATGTGTGTTATGTCAAAATATTATCAATGACTTTCAAATGAGGACTGTGCATATCTATTTTAATTTGTGGAGTCAGTTTTAACAAGAAGTAATGTCAATGCCACTGTGTTCAGTGACTGTATTAGGTTAGGTTTGTATAACACAGGAGC
Organism: Myripristis murdjan; assembly: GCF_902150065.1. Classification (NCBI taxonomy): domain Eukaryota; kingdom Metazoa; phylum Chordata; class Actinopteri; order Holocentriformes; family Holocentridae; genus Myripristis; species Myripristis murdjan. The sequence continues at coordinate 18,495,527 of NC_044000.1, forward strand.
TCCATCTAGAGGCATAACCCAGAATATGGCACATTTTGTGTACACATGAAGTCCATTACATATCTGAAGACAAAGGGAGAGAACATATTCACTGAATTATATGCAGACTAACAGGCACAACAATCATATATAAATACATGTATACACTGCATACCAATTATTCACAGGGCATAATCCCTTAAATTTGTATATCTTTTCATTATTGTCCACAGTCATATACAATAACTGAACTGAAAACTTATTTTTCAGAATCACATTTTTTTTACTTGTACAATACTTCAGTGAGAATTTATATTGGTAGCATTGGCATGGAGACATTAAAAATGAGGGAAAACAGTACCTACTGAAACAAATATTACAGGGACAAGAGGACCTCATGTTGAGTGTGAGATGGTAGTGTATGAAGTACAGCTGACTGGAGGAGTAAGTAAAGAAGTAAAGGATTAAATTTAAGAAATTACTCTTACAATTCACATTTTAACAGAAATTGGTTATTTGATAGGGACGATGCAATTAAGCATGCTATCAATACAGTGCATGAAAATAATTTGCTGCACTCTTGTCCTGAGTTAGGTATCTAAATGTTATGGTAATTAAAAATGTTCAGATATCATTCATAAAATTACAATGCAGTATAGATATGGAACTGAAATAAGATACACATACCAAAAACACATAGATTATCTATATGTTGTGGGGAGAAAAAGAAACAAAAACACAAATAAATAAATGTGTACAATTTGCTAAAAATGGGTACAGTTCTGGTTTAGTTTTAACCAGCATTTACCCTTAATTAATAGATAGATGGATGGATGGATGGATAGATAGATATAGCTGGAATCTATAAAGCTAAGTAGGTTGTATCTTTTCAGTATGTTACAGTGATGCCATTGAATAGTTTTGTTTTTTTTGGTTCATAATTTTTAGTGTTTCATTACATTAGGATGTACAGTGTTTGGCTGTAGATTGTGATGCTGGGGTCCATACTGTCTTAAAAATTTGAAAAATTAGAAGAAAAAAAAATCAGTGCATAAATATCTGGGCTCAATGATGGGCTATGTAGTTCCCTCATGGGTGTAGCAGGCCCAGACTGTGGACCTCTGGGTCAATTTCTTTATGTACAAAAGAAGAAATAGTTGAATTATTCCAAGGATTCCAAGGTGGGATGGGGGGTTCCAAGGTTTGGAACCCCTTTCCCATTTCAATCTAGTCAAATTCACAAAATGATACATGCCTATACATTGTTTTACTGGGCTGGTATGGCTTTAAAGTTACTTGAGGAGTGGTTTGATAAGATATGTGAATAAATATAGGCTAAGTATTACATGAGCCTTAGAGACCCCTGCTCTATGACTTCACTTTACATTGTCTGCAGAGATGGTCTCTATAGACGCAGAGCTCAAAATGTTGAGCACAGTAAAAGGGCATGCGATGCGTTAAGACAAAGCTTTATTTGTTTGCAATTACATGTATTTCCCGAACAAAAACAAACAAGCGGAGAAGGGAAACTGCCGCGCTGTGTCGACAGCAGTTTTCTCGCTTTGCCCAAATATCTGACAGTGAGGTGAGAGGTTTGTAAACACTGCACATCCTGGACTGGACCAAAACCGGACGGCGGTGGGATGAGACTGCTATCATACCTCCATGATAAAGCCGTGTGCAGGGTATAGCCGGTTTAACTCGTTTGATTTTTGCTCAGAGCGACTATTTAGCATGCATCTTCGGTGTGTTTCCTTTCTGAGAGAGGTCTGAGGTCAAAAACAAATCTCCTGATGGCGAATATACCCCCGCCCCACCCCCTTTGTATGAGGAAGTGCGCTCTCCGTGCTCAGGTCAGGGCTGAATCAGCTGAGTTGGAGGATTCCTCCCGGTTATGGTTATTGTGGCTGCCGCTCCGGGGATGAGGAGACCTGCTTGTGACCAATAACAGGTTGTTTCCTCTTGTCTTTGAGCCACATTTGCACCGGCGATGGGGACAGGGCCTGTGATTTCGGTCGGATCGGTGTGAAGCCTGTGCGCTTCAGCGGATCTTGAGCCTGCCTCTCAGTTTGGTGAGTCATTGATGCATCCTAAAGCTAACTGCTGTTTACTGCGCCATCAAAATGCCCCATAACCAGGAAAATTTACCATGGAGGTACACTACGCCTTGGATTTGCAGGTGGTCATCATATTCTATCATATTATAATTTGGATTATTTCCATCCCGCAGCCTAATTTATGATTTATGTCAAGTGTAACATAGGAATACACTGAGGGAGTGTGTATTAGCCATGTATAGTAGCTTTGTCCTAAAATCTAAAAATGTCTAATTTGTATACCAACTCTCCATTGCTCATATTATGGAAGACGCACACTGGCATACGTTGTGCCAGTCAGGTTTTATCCCTGGCGCTCTTCTGGCCAAGCAGTTACATAATGCACTCAGCAGTCAGAGATGGCACATGCCACACGCATCAGGCCAAAGCCGACAGTGCTTCTGGTTAGATGCAGTTACTGGTACATGTAATGTCTTCTCCTGTGTAGCAAAACACTGCCACATTCTGACTGTTGTGGTGGCGTCGGTCAGGTGACTGATATCTCTGCTCTGCAGTGGGGGGTGTGTGTGTGTGTGTGTGTGTGTGTGTGTGTGTGTGTGTCCGTGTGTCCACCCTCAAAGCACACAGTCAGCTTCCACTGCCAACACACTGGCAAATAGCCTATAGGAATCCATTCTCTCTCTCTCTCTCTCTCTCTCTCTCTCTCTCTCTCTCTCTCTCTCTCTCTCTCTCTCTTTACATGAACACATGCACACATTAACAGGAAGTGAAGATGTATTCTCATAATTTGTTGACTACCAGTTTTGGTTGAATTAGCTTTGAATAGTGCGCCTGACATATGGCTTGGTTCCTCTTATTGCCTCATCAGTGACTTGTTAGCTGCAGTTCCTGAATTATCTTCTCAGTAGAGAACAAAAACGGAAAAAAAAAAAAAAAAATGCTGTTACCTACGTACTGTAGATCAGCAAAGTAGCATTGCATATTTTTGAGCAATGCAAATTGGTTCCTCTTTCCTCGTAAGCACTCTCAGTGGCAAACAGAGAAACTGTGATCAGGGTAATTCATCAGCAGGTTATAGTTTGTGTAAGTATGCGTGTCTTTGACAAGGCATTAAATTGTAATTAGTGCAGGCGCTGCCCAGTGATTTACTGGTTTAAGTCTCTGGCAGTGTGCAGTGCACAATCAGGGGGAGGAGGAGCGAAGTCATTTAACTCCATCACTTAGGCCCCCTCCTCATTGCTTGCTCATCAGAAAAGTTATCCCTCCACATACTCTCTTCTCCTGTTTCTCCTCTTGTTTCTCCTTCTCATCCTGTTCCAGACAAACAGCTAAGCGCCCCCCCCAGCACCATTACACCTTCTCTCATTTCCTTGAACAGACATTTTTCTGTGGCTTTTCTGTTGTTGTACTGAAAGTCCACTGTCTACAGCTTTGCCCTGAGCATGTGTTGCAGGGCTTGCCCACGATGGTGCTAAAGCCCCTCGGCTCAGCCACAGGGAGTCCAGATGCCCAGATGTCTGTGCTGCTCTAATCCTGCCTTCCCACTCCCCCGCCCATCTCTTTGGCACAGCCCGTTGCCATGTGCAGGAAAGCAAGGCAGCTATTGTTTCTAGTTTACATATTCAGCAGTCGGTTATTTCATGTTTCTACAGTTTTATCATTAGGGTTTTTACTAATTTTTCTTAGGCTGTTAAGTGGTGTTTATGCCCATTAGGATTATATGCCTCATGCGATAGTGTATTTCAATTATCCAAGATTTTGAAGGTTTCATTCTTTGAATATTAGAATATTACAGCCATTTCCCCGTGTATGTTTGTGTTAGGGTAGCTTGCCCCAAGCTTGTTTTTTTTTTTTTTTTCACATGGTAGTGCTTGCAGTTTGTGTGTCTGTGTTTGAAAGACTCCTCCCTCCTCAGAGAGAGGCAAGTCAGTCAGACAAGCACTTATCTAGCCATGAATGAGAGCATTTGTCACCATCGCCCATGGGTTTGTGCCTGTCAGTGAACACAGCTAATTGCCTAATTTTGTTTGCTAGAAACAAGCCTCAGAGGCAAAAGGATTAACCAGTTACAGACATGTAGATACTGTAGGGGAGTTGACTCTTCCTGCGAGTCTGATAAATCCCGCTGCCTCAAATCCAAAAGTTATTCCAACTCTCAGCTAAGATCTGTGCCTACCCTCCTCTCTAGATTCATACTGCTAAACATGCTGGGGTGAGACTGATGCATCATGGATCCCGAGGAGCTCGAACTGCAGAATGACTACCGTTACCGTAATTACGCGGCGGTCATCGAGAAGGCACTGCGAAACTTTGAGTCCTCCAGTGAGTGGGCTGATCTCATCTCCTCCCTGGGCAAGCTCAATAAGGTACAGTGAATATGGACAACGTGATGCTACAGAAACATCTGCTAATTACTTTATTCAGATGTAAATTGGAAATTGCCAAATCCACTTTCCCTCTTAATTGTGAACATGACTCAACACATGAAGAAACAATCAAGAAAAACATGTAAAGTAACTCTTATCTTACCACATATGAGTTCCAGTGTTTTATTTAAATTGGGGTTTGCATTTATATGTTGCCTTTCTTTTGGTTTATGGTTTGAGTGTGCTAACCTCAGGGTTGATTTATATATTTCAGCTCTCTGCAATAATGTTAGACAATATCGATGCACATTCACTCAATGGCGCTTTCTGTGTAATAGGCTACATCCTATTACCCAGCATCAGTTTAGTGCTCAAATCATCCGTCCAAAGTGGACTTTGGCCAATGAATGTGTCCCAGGTAAAAGGGGTGTTTACTTTGGAGTGTCTGTGTGCTGATGGACTAGAATATGTGCTGGAAGTTCATGTATGGAGAATGTGAGGGAGAGATAGAGAACATTTTCATCTGTTTAACATAAAACTGTGAGACAAATGATATGCAAACAGTCCTGCCTCTCCAGTTTGTATGTTTTGATGTTTTTGTATCACTGGATGGCTCTGGCTAATGGTTCACCTCAGTAAATTAGTGTTTTTTTTTTATTTCTGTCTCTCTTTGTGTCTTTCCACTGTCTCTCTCTCTCTGCCAGGCCCTGCAGAGTAACCTTCGCTACTCCCTCCTGCCCAAGAGGCTGATCATAGGGAAGCGTCTAGCCCAGTGCCTGCACCCAGCCCTCCCCAGTGGAGTGCATCTCAAGGCTTTGGAGACCTATGAGGTCATCTTCAAAATAATTGGAACAAAATGGCTGGCCAAGGATCTCTTCATTTACAGGTGAGGGAGCAGGCTTGGGAATTTAATCTAGGGGGAAGTGTTTGTGTTGGGTTGGTTATGTGTGCTATGAATGAATTTACTAACGTGTGTCTTATTGCATGTGCCTACTTTTAGCTCAGGGTTGTTCCCGCTGTTGGGCCATGCAGCAATGGCAGTCAAGCCTGTCCTGCTGACGCTGTACGAGCGTTACTACCTCCCCCTGCAGAGGGCTTTACTGCCCAGCCTCCAGGCCTTCATAACAGGACTGCTGCCAGGCCTGGAGGAGGGCCTGGAGGTCAATGACAGGTACACCCTTTCTCTGTCTCTGTTTCTATGGGAGTTTACAGAGGAACATAAAACAGACATCTCAGGGAAAGACTGACATGTGACAAACAATATTTCTTTTTTTCTTAAGTTCGAGTATTTTTTCACAACTAAGTCATATCTATAACCTGACAACTTGCACTATTTAATTTGCACTATTTTATCCAGCACTGTGCATAGACAGGCCGTCACACCTGTCTCTCAGCTGTCCAGAAAAGAGTGAAAGAAAGTGCAAAAGCAACAAGCAAGATAACATCAAAAATGAAAAACTGAAGATAATTTTTATTTCATTATTTTTAGTAACAGCCCAGCATAACAACCAGTTGAAGTTGCTAGTTGGATGATTTGTGGGAGTGATTTTTGACATGGTAGTTGGCACAATAGGAATAGACTGGACAGCTGCACAGAGACAGGCTGCACATGCTCGAAGTAGTGCTAAAGTTAAGCCATTAACCATGGTTTTGGCTAGAATCATTTGGGTTAGAATCGTTCAGTCTGGGAAATGGGATGGGAAAGATAAGAGCATGATTAGAGTTAAAGTTTTTATTTAAGGATGGTTGAGCAGATTTGGAAACGACCCCAGCTGGTGTACGGCCTCAGTAACCACCAGCCCATCCTGCTGCCACTAATTATAAATAAGTAGACTTAGTGTTGCCTTCAAGTCGAATTCCTGCCCCATCTTGTCCTCCTTCTGTCCAGGACTGATGCTCTGCTGCTTAGGCTGTCACTGCTGGTGGGCCAGCAGGTCTTCTACGGGGCCCTGTGGGGCAGCATGCTGGTCAGTCCCCAAGTGCGATTGCCAGCTACTCTCTTTATAGTCAACCACTTTGACCGCACGGTGTCACCACGCCGGCAAACACACATGCTCGGCTACGACCATCACCTGGTGGTGAGTATCTGTGTTTGTTCCTGTCAAGAATAGGAAGACAGTTGCACCGTGAGAACATTTTGACATCACATGCTTGAGTTTATTCTTCATCATTATGTTAATATAGGGTACTCTTCTTTCAGCTGTGCAAACAAAGTCTGCCTCTGTGTGTCCCCAGGTGAAGGCGGTGTGTCTGACGCTGCAAGACTCTAATGTCTTGGTGCAGAGGAACATGCTAGAAATCCTCCTCTACTTCTTCCCCTTTGCTGCATGCTTGGTGAGTGCACACACATCTCTGGTGCCATCTTTGCACTGCACTCAGCAATCAAATGCTGTGTCCAATGCTGTGACGTCTTTTCCCACTGGTTTTCTGTTAATGAAGTTAACAGTTGATGATTTTGTGTTAGCTTCTCTTGCTAACTAGTATTATGCTAATTATTTATTCTAAACAAACTGCTGTTGCTGCTGCTGGAACCCAAAAACACATCACTTCCTATACAAGTGTGCAGCAGCGGACTTGGTGGAAAAGACCTACCCATTACTAACTGTTTACAGCAGAAAACATAAAAGCTTTCATGAGCTGAATCACTATTGTGTTTTATTGATCACTGTTTGTTATGCACATGTAAAGTTTTGTAGAGTGCTGTAGCGCTATATAAATAAAGTTCTTATTGTTATTGATATTGTTATTATTGTTCTTTTTACATCAGTGGCTAATGGAGAGTAGAAACATGAACAGTACCTTATGTAAAAGTTGCAGATGATTGTTACATTCATTTGTTTCCATTAGTGTTTCCAGTGTCTAGACTCTCCCTGTCTTTCAGCTCACTGTCTCTTGCTGTTGTTCCTCAGCTTATGTGTTTGTGTGTTGTTTTTTAGGAGCCAGAGGAGGCTTGTATTCCACTGAGTGGTGAGGACATGGTTGAAGTGGTGTCTGCAGCTTCACTCACACTGCTCCGCCGAGACATGTCCCTCAACAGACGCCTCTATGCCTGGCTTCTAGGTGCTGATCACTCACAAACTAAGAGGCATCGCTTCAGCCACTGACGCATGCATGAGCATATAATCCACAATTTGCACAAATACCAAAACGTGCATCACAAAGTATTGGTCTGGTTGATGAGCTAAATATTTGTGCTTATTTGTGTGTTTTCTAGGTGTAGACATAAAAGGGGAAATGGTGGCTCCACACTCCACCCTCTCTACCACCATGGAGGAACACACAACCTTCTACTTAAACACCTACTCCAAAGACTTCCTTGTGCAGGTCATTGAAACATTCAACAATGCGTACATGTATGCAGAAACCCACGCATCACAAGCCCAAACAAATATTAAGTCTCTTTTCAGCAAAACATGATTCCTCCTCATATAAACTCAAATGCTGATAAATCCAAGCATATCTGGATCTAGAGTAAATAAAAGGAAGTGTGATCCAGATACATACACAGTTTTAATGTAGGTTGGGTGTGCATGCAGTTGTCTTGGTATGTATATATTTGTACTGTACATTTAGGTGTGTTTCTCATCTGTTTGTCTCTGTGACTTCAGGCTCTTATTAACATCCTGAAACAGAAGGATATGAAGAGCGACCCAGAGAATGTGATGGCTTACCTGAGGCCCTTTCGCATCATCATCAGCCTGCTGGATAAACCAGAAATAGGCAAGCACTGCAACATGCAAATACCACAAAATGCCTCAGTACCACTTTACACAAACTCTGCCCTGATACCTACTTATTTCCTATGTATTATTGAATGCCTATTTAAAGGAATACTCCAACATTTTTGGCATAATACCCTTTTTCCGATTTACCCAGAGTAAGACAAGATGTTCTTTACCTTCTTCACATCTGTACATCCAATGGTTCAGTTCCAGTGGGTAGCATGATGTATCATGTGTATTTGAAATACACATGATGCACTGTGTAAATAACACAGTTTCAGAGTTGCGGGAATGTTTTTTCACTTTGACAGAGCTAGGCCAATGACTCCCATAGACCTTAAGTCTTTATGCCAAACTAACACGAAATGCTACCCAGAGAAACCAAACCACTGGATGTGCAGAGGTGAAAATGGTATTGAGCATTTTGTCTCAGTCTGGGTAAGTCTGAGGAAGGGTATTTTGCCCAAAACTTTGCCCAGAAACAATGATGGTTGTCATGTTTTCCCTCAGGTCCTTTGGTTTTGAGCAGTGTGCTGTTGGAGGTCGTCCGGGCCTTTCACAGTTACTGCCGTGAGATGCTTGGGGAGGAAAACATCATCAGCTCAGGGCTCACAGGCAACCAGCTGGCCAGGTGAGAGGGTCTGTTCATGGGATATATGCAAGGATGCTCACAGAACTATCTTATAATGTCCAGTGTTGACTAGTAATGATAATAATAATAATAAAACTTTATTTGTATAGCACCTTTTGTACAAGAATTGCAGCTCAAAGTGCTTCATAATAAAAAGAAGAACATTTGAAAACATTAAATAAAACATAAAAAACAGCACAGGGTGGAATTAAAAAGAAAAGGCTAAAAACGAGAACTTTGAAATAAAACAAAAGATGCAAATAAAACAATAAAAGACAACAGTGTGGAATAAAATAGGAGCTAGTTAAAGGCTAGAGTGAAAAGGTAGGTTTTTGGATGAATGCCACTAAAACAAAGACATTCTACTTTGAAATGCTTGAAAATATGTAAATAACATCTTCATTGAACAGTCGCCTACCTGACAAAACTGCAGCTGACAGAAAGACCCCATTAACACGTGGTGTTTTTCTTACAAAATCTATTTGCCGGTTTATCAATTAATCATAACATACAGGTGAGAAACGCATTGAATGGAATGATGCGGTGTGATACTGTGACACCACCACACATGCAAACATGAATACCCGACCCCGACCCCACGCTCGTCCAATATCCTAATCCTCTTCAAACTAAAATTTTCTGTAGAAAAACAAGGATTACTTGACATTTTCGAGGGATGGAGTCATCAGAATCAGCCGTTTGCACTTAGAGCTGAAACCAGGGGAACATACAGTGAAATTGAGAATGAAACAAAATCAAAATCAAGCAAAATTGCGCAAGAGTTTCATTTTGTGTTTACTGTTCGATTTGCCATGACTTTTATTTCAAATTATTCTGCAGATGTCAGAGTCCAGATCTGATTTGGTTAAGCAATGCAGATAAACCTAAATGGCCCTTTCAGTATAAATCATTATTTGCATTTGCCAGTTATCTGGATAAAGCTTGGGATAAGCATGTAAAGAGAGCATTTATCTGATATCTTTGTTGTTGTTGTTTCTCTTTCTTTCTCCTTTCTGTTTATTTATCTGGTTTATGTGGTAAGAGTGTAAACGTTACTGTGCACTGGATAATAGAAAAATGACTCTATTGTTTATTTGTGCCTTGGTGTTTTATAATCTAATTAGGGATGGGTCAGAAGACAAGACTCATTCAGTCATTCATACACTTGTATTATATAGGTCTGCTTGTACAGGTGAACCCGGTGAAATTGGTCAGGAAGCTCTCTCACATTTTGCTGAATTTCTTTGATGGTGTTTTCCTTTTTTTTTTTTTTTTTGTCTTGAACAGTAAGATAAAAGAGAATAAAAATGCGTCTGAAATCATAAAGACAATGAATATGCTGGTGAGCTGCATGAACAGTGAGTACCTGTGGGAGTACATGACCCGACGCTTCTGTGCTTCTCTCAGGTATGGTGGGAATGATTGTGACACAGAGCCTTTATGTTGCCATCACATATCATCTAAAATTGTACAAAAAAGTTTTCTCTAAGGCGTATGTATTGTATCACAAAGTCCTTGCCAATGCCAGCTCTAATGTTTTCCATAGTGACCCAGATGACCCACCAACACCCCCCCAGCAGGATAACAGCCACCCTGCCCCCACTGTAAAAGAGATGTCCACTCTCATCATATTCCTGTTAGACGTTATACCTCTGGTAAACAACAGACACACACACACACACACACACACCCTCATAAATTTAAGACCATATCACCTTGACTCGTTGACAGTCAATTTTGTATACTTCTCTTTGGATCCAAGTCTGACTGGCACACACATTCATAGATACCGTGCCTGCATACACTTAGCTGTGTTTTGTCGCGTGTCTTCCGTCCAACAGGAGCTGCATGCAGACATCCAGTCCCACTTCCTTCCTGAGATGCTGGGCTGCATGCTGGAAACGCTGCGCACCCACATGGCCTCTGTGGACCTGGCAGAGCTCACACAGGGCCTGCGTGCCTGCTTCAAGGTCCTGAGTAAGATCCAGATGCCTGTGGCTTTCATGGACATTGAGGCAGGGGCACACACACAGGAGGCAGAAGTACAAGAAGCGGAGGAGGCAGACAAACAAATTGAGGTTAGACCCTGTTTATGCCGTTAATTACTTAAGTGTAATTTCTAAAAAAAAAAAAAAGATTTCTTTGAGGCTGGATGGTGCCACAGATAATGTATTTTAATGCTCCATCTAGGATGTCGAAAAGGAAGGAGAGAAAGAGAGCAACAGCGGTCAGGTTGAAGGAAACCATGAAGACGAAGAGCCAAACAGAAATGAGGGACAAGAGGCAGAACATGCAGATGATGTGTTCCCGCCACTCCGGTCTGAAGACAGTGGCTTGGGCATCAGCGCCTCACCGTCAGAACAGCAGCTCTTGCCGGGGATGGGACTCGGGAGAGAGGGAGGGAACATGTGCAAGGAAGGCGAGAGCGTGTGGAGGAAGGGAGGCAGTGTAGACACCATGACCCAGTGTCTGCTGGACATCCTGGCCTTCATTACCACAAGGTACACTATAAATTGGCGATTAACTTTGGTTGGAGACCTCTTTGTGATCCCCTTGTATTTACTGTAGCTTGTGAGAGTTTGGTTTTAACATCCATTTCTGATGATCTGATCACAAGTAGAAAGCAGAAACAAGTCACAGTGTGTACGAGGAGTTATCACGTGTCTCAAATGTGTCTCCAGTGACCACTTGTGACTGGATTTGTGATTGCAGCCTTTGACCCATTAGAATTACATTTTTTCTTTTCCTTTCTTACTATGATTCCTGTGTAATTTCCTCCATGTTCCCGCAGACCTTCCTCCTCAGTTGTATATTCCATGTTTCCATTATCTTCAGAATATTCCCTATCTGTATTATTCCTTATCTCTGCTCCATTCACAAACGAGTTGGCCCCTACTTTTTTGGTAGTGGTGGTGTTTGTTTTTTTTGAAAACACACCATCTCACTGTGAAAACAACCTTGATTCAAATTTAAATGTCACACCCAGTCCATGTTATCAAACGCTCCTTCCTTCCACAAAGTGCTAAGGCAGTCTTAACGTATTTCTAGGGACGCACTGAAACACATCAAGATTCACACTACAGATATAATGTGGCCCAGTACGTACCTGACCATCTCCGAAGGTGGTTTTAAGCGATCAAATCAAAAAGTGACTCCAAGATGCATGAAACTCCTTCACACCTGTTCTAGCACTGTCTGCTTGTGATCAGATCACCTGAGTTGAATGGTAGAACCAAGTGTGAATGTGGTCTGTGATCTCTTCATGTTCATTTTTTTGTTGCCCCTTCTTTGTTTCAGATACCTGCTGGTCCAGGTGGAGGATGTCCGGGAACAAGAGGAGGCACCCCAGCCTGACCTAACTGCTGTCCCTCTGGATCAGAAAAATGTGTTGGGTGGCCTGGGTGGGCGGGACATTAAAGACAAACTGGCTGAACTGTTCACCCCAAACAAAAACAGACCCCGCTCTTCGTCTGATGCCCGGCTATCAACAAGCTCCGAGAAGAAAAAGGAGCACAAGTCTGTAGGGTCTCTGAATTGGGGGGCTGACTTCATGCCCCGGGGCAGGTCGGAGATCTCTGAAGCATGTCGACAGGCCTTCACAGCCACGTGCCACCTGCTGCTGGAGTGCACCACCTTCCCCCTCTACCTGAGTGAAGAGGAGAGTCTGGCTCTCTGCACAGAGATGTTCAGTAACACAGGTCTGTAGACACTAGCAACATATTCACCATGGATTGACCACATACTGCAACACACAAAGGAGTAATCAAAACTTTTAAATTTTTTGGGGTGTTTATTTTCCACAGACAGCGATGTGGATAGCCTACCAGTATGGCTGAGGTCCTTGATGACTCTGTGCTGCCTGTCCAGGGACTACAACATCCAACACACCGCATTAGCCTGCTTACTAGAACTCATCAACCACTCCCAGTCGCTGGCACTGGTCATCCAGGACAAGCAGAGGCGCTACCAGACCTCTGACTCCAACCCTCTGAGTGGGCGCCTGCAGATGGTCACTGTGCCACCCATCTACCCTGCTGTGCTTCGTGCCATAGAGGAGGGCACTGATTTTTACCAGGTTTGATTGCTGTTAATCAAAGAAAAATAGTTGATGTGTAACTCGTTATGTGCTTTAACATAAAAATGGTAGTGAAGCTGTGACGATTTTTTTGTTGGGACTCAGCGTGTGTCTCAGGTGCTGTGGAGTCAGCTGGACACCGAGCGGAGGGAGCAGCACATTTCCTGTGTGGATCTCTTCTACCGACTTCACTGTTTGGCTCCAACGGCCTTGATCTGCGAAGACATCATCTGCCAGGCGCTACTGCACAAAGACAAGGTGAACATGCACGCACACCACCTGATCATCAAATGGTACACACATTTTCACCTCTTCTGTCCATAGCTTCTAGATATGTGTTGAACTGTGACAGGCAAACACACAGCTCATGTGATGAGGTGAACAAATAAGCCTCAGGATGGGCAGGTTAAACTGCTGTATGTGCTTCTGTTTTGTTTGTCCCAGGCTGTGAGGCTGGAAGCGCTACACCGCTTCACTGTTCTGTGGCACCTGACAAGGGAGATCCAGACCAACAGGACCCTGTCCCTCAATCGCTCCTTTGACCGGTTCGTGCTTGTCTGTGGGTCTGTGTGTGATTTAGATCTCAACCAAAACAGGATTTGCTTGGATGATACCGATATTATTATTCAGGAGATGAAAACCTTGTGATAACGATATATTAGCCAATATTTGTATATGTAAAAATACGTTTGTAGCAGGGATTCTTTCAAATTAGGTAATCAAATGGTTGTAATAAAGATGTGTACTGGAGGTTTGATGTTTTACAATTAAACAGTAGATGGACCTTAGCCCCAGACAATATGCACTCGTGCTGGTAGGCTCAACTGGAACTTCAGGGCAAACAGACATATGGTAGAATACCACACACACAGTTCTCTCTTTATTTTTCTTCCATTTGCGAACAGATGCCCAACGTTTGGGGCTTATGCCGTCATCAGGGGCAAAGCCTGGCATAGATACAGGCTTGAACAATAAACTTCTTGTGCCACCATCTGCTCGGCTGTGATACCCTGCAACAATTTATTCATGGAAACATTTCTCAACAATTCCTTGAACTTTTTACACCCTAGATTTACCACCCTTGTCAAATTTTCTGCATCAAGGAAACCATTGATTTAAAAAAAGTCATGATGTTTGAATATTATGTAAATTTTCTAACTTTTTGTGGGATCAGTGCCCAGCGATGGTCAAGTGTATATTTTGCCCACCTCTGGAACCACATGTTCCCCTTCTGGTCCAGTTTGAATCCCCATAGAGCTTGTTTTCCTTCGCCTTCCTCATACTGTTCTCTTTGGTATTTTCCCATCATCTAAAAAATGAGAGCATTTGCTGCCTACTCTGCTTTAGTAAAAAAGCAGAGTAGGCTAAAAGTAAATTAAATCTGGTGTCTGACTGTCTAACTTTGCTTCCCTCAGATCCCTGTGTGTTGTGGTGGAGAGTCTGGGTGGTGCAGACGGCTCGATGAGTGCAGCAGCTCAGTGCTGGCTGGTCAGGGCTCTGTCCCTCAACGATGTGATTCGGATCCTTGAGCCCATTCTGCTGTTGATGCTTCACCCTTTCACTCAGCGCTGCTCCATTCAGAACATCAAACACAACCTTACTGCTGGTGTGTGTGCATTTGTTGGTCTGTATTCTATAGTGAATGGGTGAAATTTTGTAAGGACAAAAGGTTTACACATTTGTGTATGTATGTGTCTGTATGTTTTATCGTGCTTACTTCCTCTTTCCTTTAAAGGTAACCTGAAAAGTCTAAGCAACAGAAGCCGAAGCTCCACCAAAAGTTCTGGAGCATCTGCGAACCCCATGGCAACAGAGGCTGCCACCTTGAATTACATGAACCTGGTGGACCGGGAATCCCTGTGGGCAGAGTTAGAAAGCGACCCAGAGTTGACCAAACCAACCGACACCATAGCAGTATCTAGAAGTGAGAGCGAGGAGACAGAGGAGGAAGATCCAGTGGAAGAGAGAGAGGAGGAAGTGGAGAGTGAACACACTGAGTCAGCTGACACGAGCGGCACCCAGGCGTCCACAGAAAACTCCAGCTATGGCTCCGGACCTTACCGCAGTAGCACAGAGGAAGGAGGCATGGTTAACGGCCTGCGGAGGGCAGAGTCAGAGCACACGCAAGCATCTGATTCATTGACAAGTGAGGATGAGGAGGATCTTGAGCTGGAGGCCATGGCCAGGTCTCGCCTGTTGAAACAGGAGCGTGAGAAGAGAGAGGCCATCGACTCTCTGTTCCGCCATGTGCTGCTGTACCCTGTGACAGGAGGGTGGCGCTATCTGCTCCAAGGTCTGGCGCTGCTAGACAGCCTGCTTAGGAGCAGTGCTCAGCGCCCTCTGGTGGATGCCCTCTCCTCCACCTCTCTGGACACAAGCTCTGCTGCTCACCTGAACCTGGTCTCTAACCTCTTGCAGCGTCACCAGCAGGCCCAGGATGGTAAAGGTTTTTATGGCCAGCTGCTCTCCCCTTCCTCCTCCCCCTCTGTGCCCCCATCCCTGCTCATTGAGCTGTTTGTGTCCTTGTGCCTGCGATGTCTGCGATCTCACTACCCCTCCTACCTGAGCCTGAGTCCACATGATCTTCAGGGGAACAGGGAGGTTCAGGTGAGGAGTGTGGAGGTGCTGACCCGAATGGTGAACCAGCTTGGCTACGTGGCACGGGGACAGGAGGGCAATGGGGCCAGCTTGGAACCCATCCGCAGACTCCTCTGTGGGTGTAAAGTGCAACAATATGCCCTGCTTACCCTGTCAGCGTCTATGTATGTCAGCCAGAGAGGGATGGACAAGGGGGCTGTCAAAGGTGCAGAGCTTCTTGAAGAGCAGGGAGGCCTTTCAGAAGAGAGTCTGGTGAACCTGGGAACAGGAGGAGGACAGGAGCAATACCCCTTACAAATAGAACTGCTCAAGCTCCTCCAGGCTCTCATAGTCTTGGAGTACCACGTATGGCCTGCTGGAGCTGTCTCCGCAGCTGGGTCAGCAGGGGCATCTGGACAGGCTGAGGAGTTTCGTGACTCCCCCACAGCAAGCACGCCCCTTGCCCGGGAGTGGCAGACAGCGGTGCTTTTCCAGCAGTCCATCAAGGCTGCCCAGTATGTCCAAAGTCACCCGATCACAGCCCAAGGCATGTTTGTTTCCGCAGCAGCCAGGGCTCTGCAGCCACAGTATGGCTATGCCATGCACCCCCACTGGGTGGCACTGCTGTGCTCCTCTCTGCCTTACTTGGGTCGCTCTCTAGGCATCATTGTGGCTCCACTCCTTTCTCAAATCTGCAGAAACCTGGATGAACTGGTCAAACTGAATGAGCACGACGGTGGAAAGACAAGTCAGAGGTAGAATGAAAAACACTGATAACACAACTTATATTCACGCTTACAAAAATACATACGTAGCATTGCATGTTTACACACACTTTACATTTCAAATGATTGTGGAGAAATTATGAACTATACATCATATCCCTTAACCTTGTTTATTGCCTGATCTCTGGTCATGAGATCTTCATTACAGTTAATCACAATCAAATCATTACTACTATGAAATAGAACAAGTGGGAAACCAGATAATGCACAGAAACAAAACAATTGCTATCTAGTGCTATTATTTCATAAGCACATCAAAGCAGGAAATGGACACAGAATAGGCTTTGGTAAGGAAGCTGCTAATTTACAATAGTCACAAGTTTGGCACTCGGATCAAGCAAATACTCATACGATTATCCCATTTGTTCTATTTCATGCATTTCATGCAAGCATTGCTATGAGGCATGTTATAGCTTATTCTGGGTCTTGTAGCTATTACAGAGTGCTCCTGTCTTTATTAATCACTCATTGTTGTATTTTGACTGAGATGTTTAATTTATGTCTCTGTGTTCTGATCAGCCTAAGTGGTAGGAAAGAGAACATTGCGCCGGACTACCCACTGACTCTACTAGAAGGCCTTACCACACTTACACACCACTGTCTACTGGACAATAAGAAGGTGAAAAGGAAGCACACACACACACATGCACAAGCATCTAAATATATATACACAAGTGGTAACCTATACAGGCCTTGGAATTGATAGACATTTATTGAAGTCTCTCTGTCTTCATCTTCTCTCTCTTTATTTCTCTGCCAGTCCCTGGTAGCCTGTGATCCTGCTGATGTCCGTAATGCACGCAACGCTGTGATGGAGGAGCTCCCGCATATGCTCAGTAGCATGGCTTGGTTATGGGGCGTTGTTAGAAGGGAAGAGTCTCAGAGGAGGGGATCTGATTCCACCTTGAGCAGTAAACATACTTCAGCTTCTGTGTACTTCAAAAGCACCAAGGTGTGTGTTTGGGCCATGTATATTTAATGTTTTTTCCTGCGCTACATGTATACTTGACACATGTTTATATAATGACAGATCTGAATTTTTGCATTATTTGTTTGTTGATCCTGAAAGATGCTTTCATATTTTCTAGTTAGTTATTCACAGATTCCTCCTATTAATGGTGCATACATGCGTGTTTATTTATGTAGATCCTACGACAGCGGATACTGGAATTCCTGGTCCCTCTAACAGGGCAGTATGGAGTTCAGCTCATGGCTTCAGTGGGAGCAGTGTGGAGCAGCAGGAAGAGTAAGAGGAGACATAAAAATAAGGTAAGAACTATGAGCTCACTACCTAGAACCCAAAAAAAGAAAACAAACCCGTTTACATCCTAATACTCAGCACTCTGTTCTGTAGGTTTTACCTGTGGCCAGCGAGCCTCGTCTGACAATCGTGGATCTGGTGAAATCTCTGAACACCTTGCACACTGACACCATCCTACATTTAGTCAAGGAGGTGGTTAAAAAACCACATCAGCTCAAAGGAGACCAGGTACACACACACAAACGTACACATACACACTGTAATCTTGTATTCTGGGGTTTTCAGTACAAGTAAGGTCATTATTGCTCATATTTGTCAACCTTTTTTTATTGTTTCCCCGCTCTCAGAAGTCATCCCTGGTAGACATTCCCATGTTACAGTTCAGCTACACCTATATCCAGAGGTATGTAAGAAACAACAACCTAAGCCCCACTCCATTTTACAAATATGGATTTTTACCTTATCACTGATCTCAGCGTCTCTCTCTGTTCTTGTCCGTAGTATTTCCGTTCAGGCACTGCAGGAAAACATCGTTCCTCTGCTTAGTCTCCTCCGAGAGTCAGTTCAGCTCAACTTGGCCCCGCCTGGGCATTTCCTACTGCTGGGGTCAGTTTTAATTTTTGTATTTTCACTGCTCATCCAGTACTCTTAAGTGTTATTGGTGATACTTCATTAATACAACAGGACAACCACCCATGTCTCTTACAACAGACAGATCAGGTAGAAATTCATTATGATCATTCCACAGTTTCACTGCACTGGGATCAAATTAGGGCTCAGTAATATATCAATATAGCAATATCGTGACTAGACTAGATATTGTCACTGAGATTTTAGATATCTTAATGTTGTGATAAGGCCTGGTTTTTAAAGGCTGCATTGAAGTAAAGTGATGTAATTTTGGTTGATCTGTTATTTGCTTTTACCCCCTTGCTTATTATATAGGTGTTACTATAAAATCTCATTTTGTAAACATTTTGTGAAATCACCAGTAGCAACCCACAATATCGTCACAGTATGAATATTGAGGTATTTGGCTGAAACATATTGTGATATTTGATTTTTTTTCATGTCACCCATCCCCAGAACAAATTATCGATTGATTATAAAATTTTAATTGAACTGTGTGGACTTTTATTACTTCCATACAGTTGTTATTGTCCTTCAGAGAAATGTGATAGGCAACAGTAAAAAAAAATAGTAGTAAAAGTAATTGCTTCTGGTTTACAGAATCCTCAATGACTTTGTTAACCGGCTTCCCAACCTGGACAATAAGAAGGACACTCGAGATCTGCAGGTATGATGGACGTCACATAGTGAGGAAAAGATGATATACATGCATATGACATCAAGAGCACCGTGACTGATGGAGATAGTGGGTGAGTGTATGTAACATAATGATATTATTGTGTAGGAGGTGACCCAGCGAATCTTGGAGGCAGTGGGTGGGATTGCAGGTTCATCTCTGGAGCAGACCAGCTGGCTCAGTCGGAACCTGGAGGTCAAAGTTCAGCCACAGGTGTGCCCCGAGGCTGAGGAACCTGATGATGCAGACACCGAGGGTGACCTCTATGGTAAGTGTAGATGCCTCAGACACATACACACATTAAAGGTACAGTTGCTGACAAAGTTAACACATACTATTTTAATGGCAAGACGACAATGTTTCAGTCTCAATTCTCAAAAGAACTGTTACCTGACAAAGATCGTTGTTGTCCTGCCATGTAATTACTGAGATCTACCACACTGTGCTGATCTCACCCTTTTCCTTTCAATGAGGCTTGTTTGGTCCTGCACCTGTAGAAGGTTTTGGTGGGTGTGCACACTTCTCCACATCTACAACACATTTCAAATCACCAAATGAATTCACTTTGTAAGGTATAATTTAATAGACACACAGTTGTTAAACACAGTGAGCCTGTCAGATAGTAACCATAGTAGCTACACCCTGACCTCCGTGGCATTTTCAGATCACTGGCTGATAAAACTGACCCAGTGAGCCAGCGTAGTCCTCCATCACATTGGATCTGGTAAAGCTTACAAAACCTTTACTGTTGCCATGGAAACACTGGTGTACCCCACTGTTATCCTCAGTTTAGTAGCCCAGGGACTAGGAGTAGGAACTTTCCCCCATTTCCATGGAAACCCAGCAGTCCAAGTGCTACAATAGCCTTACAGCCTGTCTGGAAGCAGTAATGATGGTGGTAATGTTGGCAGAGAGGCAGAGTTGGCACAGTTTGCTCCTAGGTAGAAAGACAGATATTGAGCTAAAATGTTTGCAAAATGCATAAGGGCTGGGTGCTCAAGGACAGCCCCAAGGTTTCCCTTAGGGTTGCTACTGTATAAAAGATCAGAATTATTAAAAGCTTTACTGCAATTTCTAATACTAAGCCCAGTATTTTCTTCTTATTTCCTTTTCAGAATCAGCAGCTCAAGCCAGCACTATGGTTTCTTCCTCAGCCCCCTCTGCTTACAGCGTACAGGCTCTGGCACTCCTGGCTGAGGTAGGGTTTAGTGGTTGTATTTATGGTGACTGAATGAGTAAGAGAGTGTGAATGAGTCAAACACCTTTTGAGCACATTTTTTTCCACTGCAGATTTTGGCACCACTTCTGGACATGGTGTACCGCAGTGATGAGAAGGAGAAAGCAGTTCCTCTCATCTCTCGACTCATGTACTACGTTTTCCCTTACCTGAAGAATCACAGGTAACCCTCACATTATGGTGCCTGGATTTGAGGCAGGCTGATAATTGTAGCTTTGGGCTTTAATAAAGCTGTCTAACATGGACTTTCTATTATATAGTGCCTATAACACACCCAGCTTTGAAGCGGGTGCTCAGCTCCTGAGCAGTCTGAGTGGGTACGCCTACACCAAAAGGGCCTGGAAGAAAGAGGCATTTGAGCTTTTCATGGATCCCCTCTTCTTTACCATGGAAGCCTCCTGTGCACCAAGGTTGGGATATGACTGTTATATTTCAACACAGAAAGATCACACAATTGTCTCTCTCAGACGAAAGCAGTATTATTAAAATAATCTTGGTGCATCCTTTCTAAAAGTGAAAGTATATCCTCTATCCAAATATGAGATAAATGAACTAAACAATGATTGTTCAGTAACCTCTGCATGTATGCATTTTCTGCAGTTGGAAATCCATCATTGACCACCTACTGACTCATGAGAAGACTATGTTCAAAGACCTCATGAGTGAGTACAGCTTCTCAGACTGTTTGCACTGCTGTATGAATAGTTGTTAGTAATCTAAAGGAGACATGTTGTCTATGATGCAGAGAGGCGGTGATGAAAATGTTGACAGGTAAATGTTACGATGAAGTAGAATGCAAGGTGCAAGATGGTAAGGTAATGAGCAATGGTGAGGCATTGAGACAAAGAAGTGTAAGGGATCGTGGAGATATTTTTGAAGGAAAGAGCTCAGGGAGGTTATTAAATGTTAAGAAGATTATTTGACCTCCTCGACCATTTGAACACACTTGTTGCGACAAGAAAGAGTGGCAAGAAATTTGAGAGCAGTATCATGTAATAATGGGTAGCTACCACTGTCTGCAGTACATACATACATTTATATAAATTTTTACATACACATAGTGTACTAGGGCTGGGTGATGAATCAGTTAATTCTAGTTTATGTTTTCGATCAATGCAAAAAATGTCTGCCTCATAAAATTGAGATTTTGATGTATTTTTGACTTTTTAACAGCCCCTGAACAGACTGTCAAACAAGCCCCAATTCACTCATCTACACATAATATGCATGCCTAGAAATGCATTCCCACAAACATTCCCATCAAAAACAGTAACTATAAACTATACATACCTTTTCACACATTTCATACAGCACTTTGTTGCTGCTAATAATTTGCAATTAAAAATCACCATCCTTAATAACCCTTTTAGCCTTAGCTTTTTTCCCCTGAGCCCCATGTCTGTCTCCCCATATTCCACACAGTTAGCTCCTCCTGTTAACATGTCCTGTTTGTTAACTCTATGCCTACTTGTGTCACCCTGTGTTATATGATGTCTGATTTCTGTTTGTTTGAACTGTTTGTACCCTGAAAAAATGTAGAAGCATTCAGATCAGTGCAGTCACACTGCGTGGCATGCATATTTATTGACTGTGTGATTGCAGCACCCCAGAAATGTCACCTCTGGAAATGGTGTGATGAGTGCATTCAAATGTGAAATGCAGGGACATTATTGAATATTTATTATTGGATTGTCGGATCTATATTTGTGCCATAGGTATGCAGAGCAGCTCCCTGAAACTGTTTCCAAGTGCAGAGCAGAAACCCATGCTTCTGAAGCGCCAGGCATTTGCCATGTTCAGTGGAGAACTTGATCAGTATCATCTTTATCTGCCCCTCATCCAAGGTACGTGTGTACAATTGTTCTGGTTGTTAACTTATTGTGGTATTTGATATTTTTATATTCAGTGTACTTGAACAAAAAGACATGTAATCCAGAATGACTGTCGTTTAAATGAACTCTTCTCTCCAGAGCGCCTGACTGAGGCTTTGCGTATGAACCAGACCCCTGCGGTTGCAGCTCAGATATTTTTGATGTTTCGCGTTCTCCTGTTACGGATCTCACCACAGCACCTCACCTCCCTTTGGCCAATCATGGTCACAGAATTGGTAATATCCATTCCTCTGATGGCTGATGTTATTCACAAGAGTCATTTCTTGAATGTGCAGCTTATCCATGATTCAGTGTCATCTATCTTTAACAATGTCAAATTTTATATTGCATTTATTTTTCAGATTCGCGTATTCGCACGTCTCGAGAAAGCACTGCAGGAAGACAAAGAAGTCTCAAAGTGAGCTGATTTCACTGAGAAATCCACATTTCATTCTTTGCTCACACCTGTCACTGCATATTAATTCACATTCTTCCTTAAAACACCTTGCATTTTTTTCTTATTTCTTCCACCTAGGCTAGCTAAAGTGGTGCGTGGAGCTGTCGACAGGAATGGCCCAGTAAATTTCTCCCAGCCAGAGTTGGACATGTACCTGTCAGCCTGCAAGTTCCTGGACACTTCATTGGCCTTCCCTCCAGAAAGGATGCCCATCTTTCAGTTGTAAGACCCCATATCTGGTTTGAAGGAGATTCATATCTTGCTCATAAGTTATCCTATCACAAATGTTGCAGTCTATTTCGATTAATTTCTCTGCATGTTGGTCGCTGAATATCTGACTCACAAACTTTCTGGTCACTCTGGATGGGATCAACTGTGTATAGGTATCGATGGGCATTTATTCCTGAGGTGGATGTGACCCGCTACAGTGGCCCAGACAATGCACTTCTGGAGGGTGAGCAGGAATGCATACCCCGTGTTGTCAGAGTACTGGAAGGAATGCAGCAACGATTCGGGGTAAGCCTCAAAACACAAAGCTTATCAGCGGTGGTGGGTGCCTTCCATGAACTAAATGAACTGGAATAAACGTGATATGATCATGTGTCATTCTGATGGTGTTTTTTTCTGTTATTTCAGGCCACAAATGGGCTGAGTGATGAGTCATCCACAGAGCATTTGGAGTTCCCCCTCCTCACCCAACACTCCCTGTCCTCCATCACCCAACTGATGCCCTTCCTTCGCACCCTTTGTTGTTCCTTCCAGGGCCCTTCTCTCCACAGCCCTTCACCTGACCACCCTACACCCCACCGCCCAGTAGCAGACTACCCAGCAACCAGCGCTGACACAGTCCTCAGGCGGCTGGAACACATCACTGAGGAAGAGTTCCTGGACTCCATGGAGAGTTAGGACTCAAGCATGAAGCTTTAAGAAACTACGCCGCCTTCTCAAGCTTTTAAAACCCCGGAGGAATGAATGAACGGCAGCCGTAAGAATGGACTTACTAGAAAAGGCACAAACAGTGATGGTGTTGTATTGTACACAAGGAGAAAAAATGTATTGGAATGCTGTTTTTATTGTCTTACCTTGTCAAATCTCTACATTAATACATTTACCTCTGAGATACTCTCACACTGAATCTGTACTGGAAAAGCCAAGGGACTGTACAATAGCTAAGCTATTTCCAGTGGGCTTTTTGGATATCATAAATAGGGAAGTGCTGAGTTCTAATGACTGTGGATTACTTTTTCTCTCTCTCTAAGATCTGTGGCATCTCAGTTAGATGTTCTTCACGTTGAGGTTGTGTCTATTTTCTTTGCATTATTTGGTTTAAACTTTAACTATTGGGGATGGACTAGGGTCCATTTAAAGGAAAGGAAATGCTTGTTAAGTGTAGGAACTTCAGATTCACTGCCTTACAATAACAACAGCTCTGATGCAAAATTTTAAGAATAATACTGATACTAAATAGCAGATTCACTGTGAAGAGCTATATATATATATATATATATATATATATATATATGTATATATGGCTTGTGTCCCCTTTCATAAACTCTCGTTAGCCATGTTCTCTCCTAATAGCTTATGTCTGTCTGACAGAGAATGTAATGTGGGACCACGTGTCTGTAAGACACTGTTGGAGATGTATTTCATAATTGGAAATTATTTAGGAAGTCAGCTGCTTGGTGAAGACTGATGTTAAGATTTTAAGGGTAAGTTACTGAATGTGATTTGTGCACACAAGAAAACCCCTGCCATGTCTGTTGTTATATTCAGTATATTTAAGGGAATTCAGATTTTGTATGTAGTTGTTCGTGGATAGCTTTTACCACTGGCCATAGTCTTTCTCTCACATCGGTGTTACGGTAATTTATTTTAAATGCTTAAATCATGTCAAGATTGGAAGTAACAATGACTTGATTAAACAAAAAGAGGCTAAGCATTATGTGTTTTCTATTCTCTTCTGGTGGCCTGACCTTAGAGAAAGTTTGGCTCACTGTGCAATTTTGTACAGTGTTTGGCCAATTTCTGATGGTGTTTCTATCCCTATTTACCCTTACATACAAATTTGGCCATAAATACTGTGATAAGTAAGATCAGGTGTTCATCTTGTCACCTCCAAAACACAGAATAGATCACTGTAGCTACTATTGTTTACATAAATATTAAAATTATAAAGTTAAATATTTCATACTTCTGCAACAACAGTTTAATAAAATCTGGAAGTGCCTACATTGAAGAGATATAATTTTAAGAGTGAGCAGAAGAAATGACAAAATGTGCAGTTTTCATAAACCTTGCCTCACATTATGGGCTGTACTGTCACTCTCTCCCGGCGCCAGGCAAGACAACTAATAAAGACGACTTGAACAAAGGAAGACACAAAAACAATTTACCTGCATTTTAGTTAGCAGTGGATGGACAAACTGGATACTTCAGTGAATCATGGTAATTTTTGTTATTGAATTTTCGTAATGCAACGCAAATTAACACAGTTTTATGTGTGGAAAAACGCAGGAAAAAAGTTTCAGTGCAAACCGTCAGTTAAAACTAGCCGACCCAGACAGTTACCCCATTCCGTTTGGTTTAAGTGAGTTCACTAGCGGTAATTTCCTGATTTAAACAGGTAACATAATGCACCAAGTAGAAAAAAACAGTCATTTTATTTCACTTGTCGTTAACCTGTTGTGTGATAGTGGTGGCGCTGTTTTACTCATTATTACCGACTCCTGGATGTTGGTTAGATCCAGATGCTGACCGTTAAAAAGTCTGACTTCCCCCTGGCGGACATTTAAAATAAAATAACCGCTCCCAGGTTGCTAATTTGTCTTAATCAAACAAGCCAATTCAAATTTTATGCATATTTAGCAAATTCTACAGCGTTACATTAAAGGTCAAAGGCGCTAGGGTCCATTATTTAATTGTTTTATGTTAGTATTATCTTTTAATAAACTCCGTTCTCTTGTAATTCAAGAGGAAAGTAAAACAAATATCTCATTTGAATCGTGTTGTCATCCGATGACAGGGAGTTAATGATGGAGAGGCAGAAAAGAAAGCTCTCTGGGGCGCAAAACAGAAAACGGAAGACGGAGAATGAAAAAAAAACTTTTCAAAGTGGTTGAAAGACAGTAGGTAAGTTATGTCAGTATCAAGAGGAGGCTTATAAATATTCAGGTTAGCTAAAGCTGCTACTAGTAAAACGACAGGTTACTGTTGTCTTGCAACTGTGTACTGATCAGTAGGCCAATTTACAATATCACAGATCATGACAAGAAAAATAAAGGAACTTGTTTGTGGTCATTTTGGTGTTCAGACAGGTTTTTTTTTTTTTTTTTTTTTTTTTACTAGATGGTGAATCAAAACAAATTATAGAACTTGGGAGGGATACACTTGAGTTTAAATGTCTTCACTCGGATATAACACTACAGTGCTGTTGTGCTGTATCTGATAAGTCTGATCAGATGCAGCGTCCAATCAGTATCTGATATCCAATAAGGATATCATTTAAAATTAAAATTTCATGTTATTTATATGTGGTTTGACTGCTGTATTTTTTAAATCTTAACACAAAGTTCATGTCATTCAGATGTGAGGATGGAGAGAAAGAAGAGAATAAGAGAGAGAAAGAATCAGGGCAGACAGGGGAAGGCGACAGGTTGGTCTAATATTAGGTGGAATTTTAGGAACCAAGCCAGGCTGTGTCCCATGCTTCCTCTGCTGTAATAAGACAGTCCTAAGAGGCTATATCTCTTAAATGTTATACAGATAGGAAGCTTCCTTGCAAATGAGGCAGGCCCAAATTCCCTTGACCCATCAGATAGTGGCATATCTATGCAAAAAGATGATGAGCTGCTGATAATGTGAAGTGATTTGTACATTGATACACTGAAGTAGGCTAGGTTTTTTTTTTTTTTTTTTTGTGAATTGAAGTTGTTCGGACATGTTATGCAAGCATTTAAAGTTAAAATTGGATTCGTAAAACACATATCACATTCCTTTTGATGTGCATTGTTTTAGATAACATTTAATACATGCAAAATTTGCTTCATTTGTAGGGGAGAGTGGGGTAATTTGTGCCAAGGGGCAAATAGTGCCACCCCTGTTATCTAGAAAACCATAGAAGAAGTTGGTCATGTGACCACATATTTTTGAAGAGGCATCCATTTCACTCATCCTGTAAAGAAGGGAGACACATGGCTTGAGAGGTAAGAACATTTAAGTTCAAAAAACATTTTTTTGCCCTCCAAAGTAAAATTTCCATGATCAAGGTTTTTTGACTGCTGTGTTTGAACAATTATAGAAAACTCTGAAAACAGTTCACACAGGTTTTAGTACTTTAGTAAGCTACACCATGAGTCTATAAAATTAGCATGATGTTAGCTCAAAACAGCTGGGGGATGCATTTTTTTCAAAATGGTGGGCTTGGGGTAATTTGTGCCAAAGGGCCTTGGGGTAATTTGTGCCAGTGGCACAACTTGTGATTATATACTATATATTACTTTCTTGTATTTTATTGTTATTGTACATTATTTTCTTACCTTTGATCACTAAAACTATTCAGATTCAGGTGAAGATGATTTGCAGGTGCTCATTTTGTAATTTTTATTTTGTTCTGGGTATGTGTTCATGTGGCGCTAGGCCTTGTTATAGAAAAGTGGCCTGTGATCTTGTTAAAATAATAAATAAATGTTAAATAAATAATTTTGTGTTGAATTTGTTTTGCTTTTATATAGCATTATCATTTGTGAGATTAAAATGATCTGTTTTACTTCAGTTATCAATGGCACAATTTACCCCGGTGTTTTCTCTCTAATGGCACAATTTACCCCGCACCAGGGGCAAGTTGTGCCACAAAACCACTTTTTTTTCGAAAGCTATATTTCTCAAACAGTTTATATAAGATCCAAAGTTATTGTTCCCAGGGATGCACAACATCCTAAACTATATGTGCATATTTTAGTTAGAGGCATTACTGTAATCCCCTCGCTTTAAAGGCACTTTAAGTAAAAATTGGCACTATTTGCCCCACTCTCCCCTACCCATATTGCTATACTACTATCAGTATTGCAATTGTTACAATTGGCCTTATAGTTCGATTGTCTCTTGCATTATCCAGTGTATTACATAGTTCAGGGCAGCTTGGCTGCTAAGCAGAGGATAGACACAGCAGGAGCCAGATGTACTTTCTCTATCTTGTTATTTAGGTCTGTTGCATTAGATACACGCCCAGTCAACATTCACACACATAGCATCACACATTCCGGAAACAAGGCATGGACAGTGGTTGGCCTGTCCATGTCCGGGTAACTGGCCAATTATTCTCGGTTGCGTTTAAGTCCAACCTATGTACGGGGCAGGCCCAGCCCAAGAACATAAATGTGTATCATTTCCTGATATCGGGGCTCTTTCTGACTGAGATCCTGCGGGAGCTCTGTCACACTGAGACCAGCGCTGCCTTGCTTTATATGTGACCATAATAAATATTGCATCAGAAAATTGAAGACTGACTCCGGTCTGTCCTTGGGCTTTCAACAAAAGAATCGGGAGCTAACAATTTGTACACTGATACACTGAAGTAGGCTAAGTTTTTTATTTATTTATTTATTTTTTTGTGAATTGAAGTTGTTCGGACATGTTATGCAAGCATTTAAAGTTAAAATTGCATTCGTAAAACACATATCACATTCCTTTTTATGTGCATTGTTTTAGGTAACATTTAATACATGCAAAATTTGCTTCATTTGTACCCATATTGCTATACTACTGTTAGCTCCCGATTCTTTTGTTGAAAGCCCAAGAACAGACCGGAGTCAGTCTTCAATTTTCTGATGCAATATTTATTATGGTCACATATAAAGCAAGGCAGTGCTGGTCTCAGTGTGACAGAGCTCCCGCAGGATCTCAGTCAGAAAGAGCCTCGATATCAGGAAATGATACACATTTATGTTCTTGGGCTGGGCCTGCCCCGTACATAGGTTGGACTTAAATGCAACCGAGAATAATTGGCCAGTTACCCGGACATGGACAGGCCAACCACTGTCCATGCCTTGCTCCCGGAATGTGTGATGCTATGTGTGTGAATGTTGACTGGGCGTGTATCTAATGCAACAGACCTAAATAACAAGATAGAGAAAGTACATCTGGCTCCTGCTGTGTCTATCCTGTGCTTAGCAGCCAAGCTGCCCTGAACTATGTAATACATTGGATAATGCAAGAAACATTGAACTATACGGCCAATTGTAACACTACTATCAGTACTGCAATCAGTAGCAGGATTATTACTACTTCAGATACCAATGACGTTACAACTACTGCTGCATTTCTGTGACTTCTGCTGTTTTTTACTGCCTTTGTTACTGTGTGTACTGCTACGTTTTTTTTTTTTTTTTTTTTTGTTACTTTCTGAGTTAAATCATCTCTAACGAATTCAGGAGGTTTTAAGTCAAACGGAGACCTGCGAAAAACTTTTAATCTAATACATTTATTCTCAACCATTGGCTCTGATGCAAATATGCTAAAATAAATACATGCTCATTCTGTGAATGTGCTTTGATGTGCCACAGGAGTATGCTAATAAAATCCAAAACTTGCTGGAAACAGCTGGCTATGACGTCATGGTGACGCTCCATGTCGATAGGAGGAGATGACCTGCAAGTGCGTCATTTCGTGGGGAAATTTGGTACCGCAGCAAAAAAGTATACCATACAATTTAGATCTGGAGAATCGACACAAAATAAATAAATAAAAATAAAAATAAATAAAATAACTTACGTTCAAAGGTCGATGTAGCTACTTCCGAAACCGCAGAATCACGTGATCGGTCCAGCCACCCGCCCCAGATCCGGAAGATGGCGGTGCAAATGGAGCGCGGTGTTCCCTTAAGTGCGGTGAGCTGTTATGTTTTTCAGGAATTTTAACGGTTTAACTACTCTGTTATCACATATGACTGTTTGGAATTAAAACGCTTGTTGTGCTCCGAGCGTGTGGTTATGTTTTAGACGCATACTTGTGAAATCGCCATGTTTGCGCGCTGCACAGCTCCGCAGCAACCATAACATTGGACTCAGTATGTTTATTTATATGAATAGTCTGTGGTAGCAACACAGCTGTTTCTGTCTGGAATGAGGCAGGGGGTCCTGCGACCGTCAGCATCACCGGATAAGATACGATCTGATGTGCACATTTGATTCCGGGTGGAACAGATCGTAGACTTTTTGCTTTCACTTTCCTTTGCTCAGAAGTAAGCGTGTCAGACTTGCGGTCATGCTGCTGTCTACTGTATCACCACATACAACATTATTTGATGTGCCCATTTGACTCAGCGTCAGAGACTTAGATCAGTTTCTATAGATCACTTACGTAGGTGGATGTATGAAAATAAGTAGGCCACTTTCAGAAATAAAGGGTGTAATTTAAACATATTTCATGTAGTATATTCAAGATTCAAAAGCTTATGAGTTTATTGTCACTCTGGTTATACAAGTACAGTCGTGTGAAATGCTTTGGCCAAGAGGCTCTGTTATAAGAGAAAGGCCAAACAACATTAAATAAATGGGACTTAGTATGAACAATATCTACCTTCGAGGCAAAGCAAAATAGAAAAAAATACAGCCAAGGCAACAAAATATTTACAGTTAAGGCAAAATGTATCCATTCAGTATACATATTTAGACAAATCTATCTGAGTGTTGCACAGGGGTTAAATTGCACTTGTGTGTGTTTGGGTGTGCATGTGGTGTGTGTGTGTGTGTGTGTGTGTGTGTGTGTGTGTGTGTGTGTGTCTGTTTGTGTGTGTTTGCTATTTATTTATTGAACTAGTAACCAAGTAGTAGTGAAGTATGCTATTTAGTAAAAAGTGGATCTGAAATTTCCATAGCGTCATTTGTTGCTTATCATGTAAAATTGTTGTATAATGTTTTTATTAATCCTCTGGCAGCTCTGCCCCAAGTTTCTGCATACCAACTCTACCAGCCACACCTGGCCCTTCAGCGCCATTGCTGAACTCATAGGTGAGTCATCAACCGATACACATTTTCCAAAGAGTTTTTCAAAAAGACACAGTCAACAAGTAAGGAAGGGATTGGTTTAGTAACAATGATTTCAAACAAACAGCATGATAGAGGAGTTTGCACAGGGTGTAGTTAGAAGGGCACTGATACTATCTGTACTGTTGGGGTCAGCACCAACTTGGCTCCAGACTGGTTCGGTTGGAAAATTAAGCTAAAATAAGATCAATACATACATGGCATGTGTTTTGGCCAAATGTAAAACTTTTTGGCAGGAGGAAAAAGTCTCTGAACAGCACATATTTTCTGAAAATGCAGAGAGTATGTGCTACGTCTGAAGTTCATCAACATGGCACCTGTTGCTAAGAGGAGTAAATCTGCTGCATTATTTGTGCATGTAAATGTTTTATAATCAGCCAGTGCCAGGTAGCATGAAAGAGAACTTGGAATGGGAAAATTTGAGCTGACATGGCGACATGGCTAAATATCAGCTTACTTAGGTTATAAGTACTCAGTAGTAGCATGTGCTTAAAATTTGTTTGGCCCACTTCAAAGTATGCTCAAAATATGCTAATAACAAATGTTTGTTCAGCAACATAGCTTTTAAAAATCAAGACCTTCACACAGTCATTATTATTATGAATTAATCTAATCTCATTCAATCTGTGTTGTCCATAGTACACTCAGTATACACTCAGTGGCCACTTTATTGGGTCCACCGGTACAATCTAACAAACAGGTAGTTGCGTTTTGCATGTGTTGTAATATGTGGAGTATAGTGCCATGTATGCTGTTGCAGGAGATCAGTCCAGAGGTTATTAAAGCATGGATGGTGTTTCAGTAGCTCAGGAGAAAATGCATCATAGGTGGGCAATGTTAGAGAAACAGAAAAAATGATATTGGAAATGACACCAAAGCTTCAGACCGGAGGGTAGCTGTGACATTGTCACTGTCAATTATGTGCTAGAAGTTTTGGAGGGAGAGGGTTGGTATGGGATTTGCAACTCTTAATGGGAATATAGTGAGCTCAGAAAGGTATGATTTTCACCAAGTGCACTGAACTGGTTCTGGTGAGGCAGGACTGCCAACAACTGAGGAGCGTTTGATGGGGTGTTTGATGTTGTTGAAGCATGTGCTGAGTTCCAGCACAAGGAGCATGTCAAGGTAGCTGGAAACAGAGGAGAGAAAGATGTTGTTAGTGACTTTGTGCAGAGCAGTTTCTGCACTGTGATGTATTTTAAAACATGATGGGATTTTTTTTTAAGTGGTTGTTGTGCAGATGGTGTGATGGTGAAAGGTTTTTCATTAAGGATGAGCTGTGAGTGAATGCTGTGAGCTATCCCAGTGTTTCCCCTATCATTCTATTGGCGGGGCGCAGCGCCTAGCCAACGGAGCCTCCCGCCTCGCCCGAGAGTCACACTAAATTAAATTAAATTAAATTAATGAATTAATTCACAATTAATTTAATTTTCAAATTAAAAAATGAATAAAATCATAACAGAAATAATTTAACAACACGCTTCTATACCTGCACCCATCCACAAGCAGACAGAGAGAGGAGGAGAACAGAGGAGAATCACACTTTTACCCCTGTAAGTGAAATAAATAATTGATGTCAAGTCGGCTCCAGCCGCCTGAAAAACAGGCGACAATATCAGCGTTTTTTAAACGCACGGTACAGCAGTATGAATCGACCACCAGTGGCGAAGATGAATGCGTTCGCACTCCTCTGGTCTCCGGTCCAAGTCAAATGGACACCCACACGGGCGTTCCAAGCACTACAGCCGCAGGTACGAGTTCTGACCAGAGCGATAGCCCCCTGATTGAAACAGTCTCCCCTCCCCCTGACAGGCCGGTCAAGTCGACTCATCACCAGGAAGATCAGTGCGTTCCCGGCCCAAGTCAAATGGACACGGGCGTGCGCTTTGCGCGCACCCCAAAATTTTCGTGTGCACACGCATCCCCCCTTGCCAAAGTCAGAATCCTAGGGGAAACACTGTATCCATTGATATACTGCTATAATGTCCTGTCTTAGCGCTACAGTCTACAGTTTTGGTTACCTGAAATTGTGTCTTTTCCCAGATAATGCCTATGACCCAGATGTCAGCGCTAAACAGTTCTGGATTGATAAGACTGTGATCAAAGGACAAGATTGCCTGACCTTCATGGACAATGGAAATGGGCTGACCTATGAAGCAATGCTCAAGATGCTCAGGTACAGATACTGCCTCTCTGTAGTCTTTAGCAGGTTGGGAAAAGTATTGAAAAATCTATCTGACAATTTCCACATTTTGAACAGTTTTAGAGCTTGACAAAATATGTATATGTATATGAAAATACTGTTCAGTTCTGATACAAATGTTTACATAGTTTATTACGCTGGTGTGCTGCTGTCATTTCACATATTCTGAAATTTGATATAAGAATACTCTTAAGCTATAAAGTGATGTGGCATAATCATATTCCCTGGCCACTTGTGGCAAACTTTGTAGTCACAGCAAATGAAATCATCAGCACTCAAAAATAAGTATATAAAACTTTTTACAACACACAGCAACAGAAGAAAAAGGACGTGCTTCAGTTCCTCTACTGTTTTTGTGCTTTTTGGGTCATCACCCATTACACTCTGAAGACATTTGATTTTAGTATGCTAGTTCTCTTTTTTAATTGTATAATAACCCTGAGTAAAATCGTTAAATCCAAGGACATTATAGGACATTACCGGTAATTTTACATTTTGAGCGTATTATCTACAAAATTGATATACCTCATATATTGATGTACTGTCTGCTAATCTTTTCCCAAAGCAAGCAGCAAGCAAGTTTAGATATGACTACTACTCCAGTACTGATACTGTACACCAATATCATTTGTCATACGTTTTATCCAGTCATTGCATTCGAACCAGATAAGCAATTAAAAATCAATAATTAACAAGACAGACAATTGTCATAACATCAATCATAATAATAATAATAATAATAATAATAATAATAATACACTAGTATTCCGTCACTGTAATACAGTTGTCCACGTTAGTTTGCGTAAAGTACTGACACTGTTGTGTTTTGATGACTTGAAATTGGCCGGAGTGTAATGGTCTCTCTGCTAGAAAATAGTTTCCAGGAAAACATTTGCTTTGTGCAGCCAATTATCAGTTCTATGCTTTATGGCTGTCAATGATGTTGTTGTATTACAAGGCAGTTGTTTTCATCCAAAAATTCATATTTAAAAATCAAGGGATATTGATTATGTGTTGTGAAATCTTAAGTACCCCCTCATGATTTACGAAGTGGTTTGTTGCAGTGTAAAATATGGGTAAATTGTAGTAAATAGGCCAAACATTCTAAATCACTGGTATGATCCTTTAAAGTCTCGTTTTAGTATAATATGATTGAATATCACTTTTTCCCTCAAGCTTTGGATACAGTGACAAGATTGCTGTGAATGGTCTAGAGCCTATTGGTATCTACGGCAATGGTTTCAAGTCTGGATCCATGCGCCTTGGACAAGATGCCATTGTGTTCTCCAAATCGGAGAAGGCCTCTTGTGTTGGGATGCTCTCCCAGTCCTACCTGAAGGAGATTGGTGCTGAGCAGATCATTGTACCTATAGTCAGCTTCGAACTGACAGGGCAAGACAAGAATATCCTTTATTTGTTCAAATAAGCTGTTATATGTTCTTGATTAATTGCCGCAGTTGAAGTATGCTTCCAGGTGTGAAGTGGGCTGGATCTCATCCAACACATCTTTCCATGAGTAAACTGGTGTGACTCTGAAATAAAAACTTTTAAACTTGGATTATTGGGGACTTTGCATCATCTAAACCATGTAAACACTTGTGCGATAACACTCCCAAAAGTATTTTTGGGAGTGTTATCACACAGTTTTGCATTTTATAAGGCAACTAGGGCTTGTATTTCCACTAAACACACTAAAAACACTAACACCACATCAGTTAGAGCAGAATGCAGCCGAGATTGCTTTAAGAGAAGTTTCCAATCACCTGAGTTTTTTTTTAACATTTTATGATGTTGCAGCCTGAATCCAAAATAAAGTTTTGCATGTGCACTGAAATTAAAAATTAGAAATTAACATTTAAATCAGTCTGCAATTTGTACAACAACTCGGTCAAAACAGATTGGACAGATTGGACTGGACAGATTCTTCTGTTCAAGGATACTTTGGTTATTTTGTGCACACCAGAAACAAAAAAAAGCTGTTTAGGCTGTAAGAGCACATTCACAAAGAAGTCATTGTATATGGGCTCAATAAAAATTTATTGGAGGCTGAACTCCTGAACTGCCTGCAGGCGTTGACTATGACATATTTTTAAAGTTTTTTTTCTGCCTGTAATTAAGATTAGGAATTGATATTGTCTCAATGCCTTTGCCACAGTTTTTGTGTTGTCAGACAGACTGATCAGATCAGTTATGTTCCCATACTGAGTTGTCCTTGACT
Source organism: Myripristis murdjan (assembly GCF_902150065.1). NCBI lineage: Eukaryota > Metazoa > Chordata > Actinopteri > Holocentriformes > Holocentridae > Myripristis > Myripristis murdjan. Next base: position 18,530,317 of record NC_044000.1, read on the forward strand.
GTAGACTTACTCCATGTGAGAGAGGAACACAAAGCCAGTCTGAAGGACATCCTAAGCTATTCCCCATTCAAAACAAAAGCGGAACTTCTTACTGAGATTGGGGCCGTCAACTCCACCTGCTCCACAGGGACCACCGGGACACGAATCATCATCTGGAATCTCCGCAAGTCTGTGTGCCTTTCAGTTTTTAGTTGAATCTTTGTTTCTCTCTCTTTTTGTTTTGTTGTTTTACCCAGTTATTCACTACCCACACCCACCGATCTCTCTAATCAACCCCCTATTTGTAGTCATTCCCACACAAAGCATGTTGTATTCGCCATCGAGAGAGATGTCAAATGACAAGTGCTGTGGCATGTAACAATATATTGTTTGTGTTGTGTGGTAAGGGTCAAATAAGAAAAAAGTGTCTTTTCCCCTTTGATAGGACATCCACTGGATTGACAGAGTTTGATTTTGTGAAGGACCGTTATGACATCCAAATTCCATCTGAAGTCTACGAGGCAATAAATGATAAATCCCAACCAGAAAGGACCGCATCATCCATCCCTGAGAGTGAATACTCATTGCGAGTAAGGAGTAATAATCACACATACAGTGGTGGAAAAAAGTCTTCGGACACCCCATGCATTTGTGAAATATTGCATTAACAAATCCCTCTTAGGTCTTCAAGTGCAATTTCTTTTAGTACAGTCACAGCCAAAATACTAAACAAATCCAAAAAAGCCATTAAAAACTTAAAATTGATTGGTTCCATAAAAATACATAAGAAATTTTGAGTATTGTGTCATTTTGGTACCAGTGATGAAGGTCGTTCTTTTTATTAAAAGTCACAATTTTTGTTGCCAAGCTTCATGTCTATATAAAGCCAGCACATTTGAAAGTTCTTCAGACACAAAAATGGCTAAAACAAGGAACCTAACGCAGGGAGATTGTGTAAAATTTTAAGGGTGTCCGAAAACAGAAGTGTGCTATTACTTTTATAAGGAATCTGACTCACGGAATTCTCAAAATTCCAATTTTCCCGAAAATTTCGGCAATCCAAAATGAATGGCCAAAACCTCGGAAGCCTCCAGGACCCAGAGCTTTTGACCTGCGTCCACACACCAAATATGAAAAACGTGCATCTTGTGGAGAAGAAGCAGCGTGTGAATTTTCAAACCGATCCGACATTCCGTTTTTGCGCAATTCCACTTTGAAGTCGGAATTCCAGACGCAATACACACTAATGGTGTGAGCTAGAGTGAGTGACATCACAGTTAGAGTGCAGCAGCCCTGAAAAATCGCCTAAAACTTTTGTCTTTTGCTTGCTCTCCTGGCCACAATTTTCACTCCACATGCATAAATTTGGGTAAAGTAGTAGGAAAACTAGTTCTGCTTTGAAAAATGTAAATACAAAAGCAAAGTAGCTTCAACTTTTTAAACTGTGACAATTAACGAGGCAGGAGTGCCAGCTCTCTCCCCCATAGACTCCCATTATATCTGGAATGCAAAGTCTCGGGAGAGAAGCAGAAACACACACTTTTTGAACTCACTCTAGGGTGGGCATTTTTGGGAGTTGGAAAATAATTTTGACACAGTTTGAAAGCCCAAAGCCTTACCTTTCTCATGGTACATTTTATTTTCTGCTCGGACTTACTGTCATTGAGAAAAAAAGCAGCTGTTTGACCACTAGTTTTAGGCGATTTTCTCCCAAGCATCACTGTCACTCATGCTGTGTGCTTTGTAGAGCCTCATTTCTGGCTCCGTCCACATAAGCCTCAGTGGCACAGCGGGTAGTGCCTCTGCCTGCCATGCAGGAGACCAGAGTTCATCTCCCCACCTGGGCAAGAGTGACAACACTACACAACCCACAAACAGCACAGGGCTGGTGGTTTAGCACATGTCCAGGCGGTCGCAAGGGTGGCAAGCACATCAAAGTTTCTTCAGAAACTTTACAAAGTCTAGTTATTATTATTGTTGTGCACTCATGAGGCCTTGGGTATTGTAGCCATTATCAATGCAGAAACTCTTTTTACCAGACATTCACCACCCTGTAATTGTTTTGAGACCCTTAACATTAAAGAAATCATACACACACATGATAACCAGCTTACATTTATTATACATTAAAACATTTTCTCCAAGAAAGGATTAGATGGGAGATATTCAGTAGTTAACTGGACTAGATAGCATATACCTCTAATAACTGGTGAAGGTCAGAATACAGTAGTACAGCACTCAACTAGGTGGGAGAGGACATTATGTGATCAGCAATGGAGCCACTATGGAACGGGTAATTTTGACTTAAAGAATGTTACTTGGACCTACAGGTGAACTGTAAATTGATTGTAGAACAGGCAGTACCTTTGGTGAACCTGCAATTATTAACAGTAGTCGAACAGGAGGTCAGCAGAGATGACATGGTGTGTGATTGCTTTGCCCACTTCTTTCTTGAAGTGGGCAAGTTGAAGTTTTTTTGTTTTTTTTTGGATATACAGCATTCTTCATTGTAGCAATATAGATTGCAAACCTTTTATTTTTTTTCCCCCTCTTTTTTGTCACCATCCATTGATAAGCCAAAATGTACTCAAATTGTTACAAATTTGATTGAGCATCCTAACCTTTATTTTCACTGTGCTTGCTATGCAGCACACATGCTTACGCTTGGCCCATTTTGCTGGACTTACTCTCAGTATCAGCCAGGAAAAAAACTTGATACCAAGATGTTCAAATGCTGGTTTTATTTTCTGGTTTTCTAACTAAAAATGAAGATACTTTCATAGTATTCTGTCAAAACGTATGGGATAGCTTGTATGCATGACTTTAAGTTTTTACAATTTTACAGCAATTAACAGTAATTAATTGCTATGTTCTTAATGTGCCTAGGCATACTGCAGTATTCTGTATCTGAAGCCTCGGATGCAGATCATCATACGTGGTCAGAAGGTGAAGACTCAGCTCATCTCTAAGAGTCTTGCCTACATTGCAAAGGACTACTACAGGCCCACATTTGTTGTATCCTTTCAACACGGCTCTCTATAACTGGTGGTAACATTAGGGAAACAGGTTGTCTTTTTGTTTGCTATGTATACAATATGAGAATGGTCATAAATATCTATCTATCTATACATACACTACTCACAAAAAGTTAGGGATATTCGGCTTTCGGGTGAAATTTCAGGATGAACCTAAAATGCATTATAACCTTTACAGGTGAACTTAATGTGACCTTCTGTAAACTTTTGAATGCACATGTCCAACTGTTCAGTGTTTCAGTACTTTTTGCACAAGTTGCTGTTCTCTAACAAGGAGTTTAACAGCAAAAATCACATCAGGTGTTTGATGCTCCAGCTCATCGAGGTCGTATCATTAGGGAACGGCTGCTGGAGACTGGGGTACCTCAGATGGAGTGGCCTGCACTTTCTCCAGACCTGCATCCCATAGAAAACCTATGGGATCAGCTGAGTCGCCGTGTAGAGGCTCGGAGCTCTGTACCCCAGAACCTCAATGTCCTGAGGGCCGCCCTTCAAGAAGAGTGGGATGCCATGCCTCAGCAGACAATAAGTCGACTTGTGAACAGCATGAGACGTCGTTGTCAAGCTGTAATTGATGCTCAAGGGCACATGACAAGTTATTGACACTGACATTTTTTGTTGTGGTATATCCACCACTGTTGTTGGATTTTGTTTCAAGAAATTGTTTGAGATGAGGAAATCACCAGTGTATGCTTCTACTTAAATGCCTTACTTTCATGATATAATATCACTGTAGCGTGAACATTTTACATTTTCCATAAATTTCACCCAAAAGCCAAATATCCCTAACGTTTTGTGAGTAGTGTATATATCTATATCTATATATATATATATATGAATCTGCAATATTTCAGGTGTATGCAGAAGCTTGCCTTCTCTGAGTCTTCCTTAAGTCTAATTTTAGACCAAACGAATACCTATCACGTTTGGGTACAACACCAAGAGCAAAGACCAGTATGGTATTATGATGTATCACAAAAATCGTCTAATTAAAGCCTATGAACGTGTGGGCTGCCAGCTCAAGGTGAGTCTGTGTTGATTTGGTTGGTCTGTTTGTATATCATACATATTTACAACAGCTCTGCATCTCAACACCTGTTTATCTTTCATCCATATATTCATCTTGTAGGCAAACATCTCAGGACTCGGGGTCATTGGGGTCATAGAGTGTAACTTCCTGGATCCTACGCACAACAAACAGAATTTTGACAACACTGATAAATACAGGTGATTGTTTTTTTATTCAAGCTGGTTTCTGTTGTGATGACCTCAGTTTGATAAAATTCTAATTTAGTTGTTGTCTTAGTATTTATCATACAATAAAAATGTCCTCTTTTTAAGTGTCATCAAACTAGTGTAATAGTGGATTGTCCTGTCCACCACTATGACACAGGCCATTGAAATACAGAAATTTTTAAGCGCTTGGCTTCTTGTTGCAGGAAAACCATCACCAGCTTGGGGATCAAGCTGGAGGAGTACTGGAAAGAAATCCGCTTCAAGAGAAATAAAGAGGATCCAAACAGCATACCAGTGGAAGATACCATGTTAGTATATTCCCGGATTGTCAATCTTGGGCCTGTCACTGTCATCTGTTGAACCACTTTTATTCTCTACATGTTATAGTCCTGGAATTCTTAGCTATTTGTCTCCTTTGCTGTCTGCGTCTCCATTTTACAGGAAGCGACCAGATCAAAACTGGGTGCAGTGTGATGAATGTTTGCGTTGGCGCAAACTCCCTGATGGGATCGACTGCAGTTTACTGCCAGAAAAATGGTTTTGCCACATGAATCCTGATCCTCAGTTCAGGTAAGGTGTGACACCTGCTACAACAGATAACATCCTGACCTGTAACACTCATAAAGATCTTCACTGATTCTTGCATTTCTTCTCAATGAACTGCACACACCAGACGAGTTCACCAGCTTGGCTTAGCATGCATTTATGAATAGTTGGTCTAACAAGATGTCACAAAACAGAGAAAACAGATTCTAGCCTCAAGTCAATAACAGCGCTAATACACAACACCACCATACCATTACGGAGGGAACAGAGGGTCAAAATCCAATCTTCATCCCTGATAGACCAATAAAAGCAATAGGCTACAAGCAAATGCTTGTTAAAAACAGCGTTGCCACAATCCAGAGTTAGAAGCTCCTTTAAAAGCCTTTAATGTCCAGTTCAGCATTTGTCTTAATAGTCCACTCAGGCTTTCAGAAGTTCAGTCAAAGACACCCATCAGCACTTGTTGTGTGTGGTCGGATCTTAAGAACCAGGAGATTTTTTTTGTTGTTTCGCTTTTAGATAAGACTTTTCTATGCTTTTTGTACAATAACAAAAAACTACTCTTCAACTGTTGTCTTCCTCCAACAAGATTTCAGAGTGAGACCTCTCCTTGAGCTAGACTTCTCTTAAGGTGTGCACCATCTATTGTGTGCACCACCATAATTAATAAGATGTAAAGAAAACGGATAGCTCTGTAGGGATCCTATCCATAATGTTGTCAGACTCTTATAATAATTAATCTCAGCCTGCTCAATACTGGACCAATTCCAAAAAAAATGCCCCTATAAGTCATTTGGACCCCAAAGGGTGGAAAATACCTGAATTATCATTCAAAGCTATTTAGATGTCGATCTGATTTGTACTTGCAGGAGTTGCGTGGTAGACGAGGAGCCTGAGGACTCTGATGATGACCGGCCTTCATACCGGAAGACCTACAAACAGCAGTGAGTCTAATTTGCATCAACATTATAGCTGCTACATTATCCACAACATCTAATGGTGCTTTAATGCTTAGATCTTAGAAAGCAGTCTGCTTTGTCTGCTGATGATTTCTAATAGTGTAAAATTGTTGTTTAAAATGAATTTCATTTTAACACCAGCATTTTTCCCACGGTGCACTGTGCTGCCACCATTAGCTATGCATGGCAAATTGTGGTCACTCACCCACTCACTCATGGACGACCTGCAGGTGACGTTTAGCACGACGCAGGTGCTGTACACATCCATGCTGCAACCTGTCGAGTTAAACTGATATTGTTCGTGTGAAGCAGCCATTTTGGGTTTGTCATGTTGATTTTTGGAAAATAATGGATGCATGCAGGTGCACTGTGGGTCTGGATAGTTTTGTGCTTGTTACATCGTTCATTACCCATTTTATGTTAATCTGGACAAAATAGTCAGCAAAATACCTAAAATATAGTATAGTATAATATAGTATGATTAGGTTTTACATCTTTAGCATGGCGGTATGTAGACTTGCAGCTGAGCTTGTAAAAATTGATTTGAGTGGCATTCTGGTATGGGTTGTTAATTGTGTGATATATTTGTTACAGAGAAAGGGAGGAAAAACTGAAACAAGAGAGGAAAAGAAAAAGGGTAAGGAACAAACTACAATCTAGAGACCAGTGTTAATGCTGTCTGTATTATTTTTCCGCTTTCCTAATTTTTTTTATGTATGGTGTTAAACATTTAGAAAGCTACAAATTATTACTTTAATATCTCACAGTACATTACCTTTGACTGGCACGCCGTGTCAGTGGGGTTTGAACAATAATTTCCTTTCAAAATTGCTTTAACTGTTTCTCTTACAGAAATAAAAGGACACTTACCAGATCAAAGTAGCATCTTAAGGAGATTTTGGACTTTTGAATGCATTTTGCTTCATAATTCTTAAAGAGCAAGTCAGCACCAAACCACACATGACAGAAAACATGTTTTCTCTAGGGGTCTAAATGGTCAGGCAGTTCTGGCCACACCCAGTCAGTGTTGTCACAGCAGGTATTTTTTTCATCAAGTTTCAGTGGATGTGCTCCATTTCGAGGTGCTACTTATGTAGCAGCAAGAGTGAGGGAAATTACAATGGCATATTAGGCCCATTGTAGGGAGAAAAACGTTTTTATCTTTTAAGTTTGTGTCTTTATCATTTCAGAATTGTTGTGTTTTTTTCTTGGAAATTCGTTAGTTTTTTTTCTCTGAAATTTACCATTTTGAACTCAAAAATTCTGAGGATTTTTTTTCTCTGAATATTAGCCCCCTCCCTGGCTTCATCATTTTTTTTCCCTTTCAAACAAATGTTCTGGTCAGCTGAACAAACACTGGAAGGAGCTGTGGTAAAAGTCATTGTTTATGAAGCCACACTTAAGTAGCCATCATTTATAATTTTTTATTAATTATTTTGGAGCGCACCCACAAGTATCTGCCATGACATCACTGATTGGGTCTGGTCAGTAGTACAACATGCCAGGATGTTTCAATCCATAGAGAGCGGTGCAGCACAACTTTTCTGCTCAGTGTTTACTCACTGATCAAGTACTGTACACGTTGGAAGAAGTGGCTCACTCACTGGTGGTATTCATCTCCAGTTCCTTGATCATTTGTGTGTCAATAACGGGGCTTTTGTGATATTTCTTCTAGACTGAGGAGGATATAGCTAATCTTGCCAGACAAAATGAGGATCTTCGAAAGGAGCACGAAGCTCTGAAACGGAAGTTGAATGAAAAGGTACATTTCCTTTCTAGAACATCAGCAGTCTTAAATATAAAGCAGCAGTTGGTCAGAATGATTAAAGTTGTTGTAATAATGTTATTAACACCCTCCAAATATTTTGCAGTTGCTGCATACAACTGAACAACAATAATTACATATCCAGAATATATAGTGATGCTTGTTCTCTTTTTATCATTTATGTTAACAGACTGTCAGCCCTCTTGCCTCTCCTCGCAATACACCAAGGAGCAGTCTACGGGGGGGTGCTGCTAGGGCTGAATCCTCTTCCATCGTGTTGTCAACCCTCTCTCAAGCTGGTAAAGGACCTCTGTTTTCACCTGTGTGTGTGTGTGTGTGTGTGTGTGTGTGTGTGTGTGTGTGTGTGTGTGAGCATAGTGCTGGTTTTGTATATTTGCAGCTTGTATATTGTTTTGTGTTCAGTTCGACAATTTGAGAGATTAAAAAATGCCTACTTCTCCACCAGCTTGCAGCCCCTCTAGCAGCAGCAGTCTTCCAAAAATTTCTAATGTATGTTCTCTGTCAACACCACCAAGGTAAGACTCACTGTTTGCTGTGTTTCTGAACTTCTCTTTACACAAAGACTTTTATTGAGGAGGCCAGTTAAATAAATCCTTTGTGTACACTGCAGGATTAAAATAATATCAGCTGAGACTCTAAAAAGACCCAGAATAAATGGGTTCCAAAGGAGCACCTCAGAGACACCTTCATCATTGGAGGCAAGCCCAATAAGCTCTATGTCACCTGTTATCCCTCTTGATGATGATGATGATGATGATGGTAATGCCACCGATGATGATGATGTTGTCATCTTGGAGACAGCCAGCACCCCCGTGCCAAAGAAAACAGGCTTTGACTTAAGAAAGGTGAAGACAGAGCGACAGCAGAGTGATCCCAGTGTTGGCATGCTGATGGAGTGCAGTGACGATGCTGCTGTGGATGTATCTCCAGAATCGAATGCTGGGGGAACTAGCTCCACAGAGATGGCAGCTGTGGGGACCGGGCCTTCTGCACCGCCTCCTCCAGAGCAGGCCAGCACCACCACCCAGACAGAAGTACCCAAAGTTAAGGAGGAAGATGAGGAAGAAAGAGGAAAACAAAGAGAGGATGAAATCAAAACAGAAGTGGAGGAGAGAGCAGTGCAGAGCACAGCTGAAGTAAATGGAATCGAGCAAGGTTCAGATGTGGACACTAGTGGGTGCAACATTGAGCAGAACGTGATCAAGAAAGAGAGTGCTGGAGATGATCAAGCAAAAAAGCCCTTGCACAATGGAGTAGCAGTGTCATGCTGTTTGAACAATGCGGAGGCTGTAGGACCTTCCTCTGCAGATCCCCTGCAGAACAACTCTAGTATAAATGAGATACAGGAACAGCAAGACAAGCTCCTGGAGCTCATGGAGACTGCAGCTCAGGAGAGAGACGACTACAAGCAGCAGTTCCATGAACTTACAAACCAGTTACATGATATGCAGATGAGACTTCAGGAATTGTCTCAAGCCAATATCAAGAAAGAATGTGCTCACCAAGGCAGCCAGACAGAGAGTGCAGGGGAGGGACAGGATTACAAAAATCTGTATGAGCAGGCCAAACATAAAGTCGATGAACTGAGCAGGGAGAAAGAGGTTTTACTGGCAGCTGGTCAGGCCTGTGCCGGTACTTCACAGGGTGAGGAGAGGATCAGTGATGAGCTAGTGCTGCAAATTGACTCTCTGATCCGGGAACTGGACAAAAGCAACAAGGAGAGGGATGCCCTACGCTCACAGGTGAGTGTGTGAATTTAAAACATTACCTTCCTGTAGGCATTATATTTCCCTCGGTCTGTGAGATAAAGCAGTGTTGTAGGCAGAAAATGTTACATGACACTTTAATTACAAGGTGTAGGGTGTGTCTAGGAGGCTGCTGGAGTGTTACTAGGGTGCTTCTAGGCGAGACGGTTGTAAATAATCACAGGATAGCCCTTAATGACAGTGCACAGTGTAAAGCAATCAGGGCACATGCCATAATCATAATCAAAAGTTGAATGCAAACATATTACCTAAACTAACTGAACATTTTCAGTTTTGAGTGGTGCTAATAGATTAAAGGACAATACCAGTGATTTCACATGTTTAGCCTAATATCTACAAAATGTATAACCCTATCTGCTGACTTCCTTGCTCATCTTGGGTACTACTAACTGTTGTCCAATGAGGTGGTGTGTCTGGAGGAAGAAAAGGCAAAGCTTTCCTCCCAATGTGAAGAGCTGAAGCTAAGTCTGCAGCAGCAGAGGGCACATACAGAGCAAAGCTCCTCACCTTCCTGCAGAGAAAATCCTTCCAGGGTAGAAACGCAGCCAGAAGAGGCAGGAGGGACGGGTGACTCTGGCACAGCATCTGGCTCAGAAATGAGGAGAAGGTGAGAGACTTGAAAGAGCTATTTTTGATTTTTTGAATTATCTTTCTCGGTCAGGACTGTTGAGGATCTCAGTACTCCATCAGAACACACTGACTTTTCTCTCTCCCGCTATCTCAGCTTGGTGGGGCTGCGGCAGAATGTTGGACGCCTTCTCACCTCTTTTGTTCCTGCTCTGGACCCGGATCAAGTAAATTATGACTGCAATGTAATTGATGAAATCCTTGAACAGGTTCTCACCGATGTAGAGTCCCTTCAGGTGAATAATTTGAGAGAACGAGCAGGAAATGACTGAACGAATGACGCATCCTGGATTTAGCATCACTGAAAGGAAGAGTTCACCAAAAATGAGAAATCTGTCATTATCCTGAAGCAATGTGTAAGTTGGTGAGCACTGTTGACAAACTAATACTAACTAATACTTGGGTACTACATCCCCTGAAGATAAATGATCACATTCTGAGTGGGAAAGCCCACGCTAACATGCACCTAGGCCCTACATGTCTACATAGAGTGTTTCAGTAGAGGGTTGATGCTCAAGGCTTGGAGGCACGAGTGTGAACCGGTCTGCTACCAAAGGCTACAGTAAGATTTGCACTAAATAACAGTGTAAATATCAGACTCTGCTACTCAGGATGCAATCATTCGGTTAATGGATGATCTTAAATCTGCTGAACAAGCTGTATTGAGTAATGTGTTGTTATATTTTGTCATTTTTTTAAACAAACAAAAATAAAAGTACCCTTTGACTGTAGTTGTTTTGGGGAAGGCTGCTAGGAGTTGTGTTAGCTACCCCCCCTGTCTGTTGTATAAGGAACAACAATTAATCTGTGTCTGAGGTGGCACTGGATGAAATGGTCATTTAACTGCCATGCTCTATCTTTATATTGTCTCTTTATTTCTTTATAATATTTGATACAGATTTTAAAAGCATGAGAATCCTAACTCGCTGCATTTACTTGAAAATTTGTATATATTTCTTTTTGATTTTTACTGTATTTTATATTGACATTAAATGCAACTACCCATGAACTGCTTTGCATTAAGACTGTTGTCAGACACATTTTCCAACAGATTTGATTCCTAATGCTGGGCAAAAATAGTATTTTCATGGTGTCTCCCCTTCAAACTGAAGGTCATCTGTTACCTGGGGGAAAAAAAAAAAAAAAAAAAAAACATTGTGAAACCACACTTCAACAAAAACTCAGTATAAATCGTAGTAGCATAGTGTATATAAATGTCAACATGCAGGAATGTAATACACATATGGTTGCCTGGCAGAAAGATTGTACCAACACATTTATCAGTTTGGAGATTTTTGTGTTCCACTGGCATAACTAACAGTGTACTCTTTTACTCTTTTTGATTTTTCTCTTCCAAATGTTTGAGGTGTTTTGAAAAGGAACTGAAAACTATTTTAAGCCAGCTTTTGCACTGCTAACTTGTCAAATTTAATTAATTTGTCAAATATATATTTTTCATTCCTAATTTATCATGTTGTGTTTTTTTGTGGTCTGTGACAAAAAGCACATTTCCAGAGTCATGTATTGCTAAATAGAAATTGGGCATCCTCACTCACATTGTTATCTGACAGGACTGGCAGCAAACCTCATGAATAGCAAGGGAACAAGGGAAGACACAGCACTAGGCGATCATTGATAAGTTTCTCTCTGGAAGGTGGGCTTACCTTGCAAATCATCTGGCTCTGTTTAGTTTGAACAGAAACCATTTTTCACTCACTATGTCTTATGGCTGTTAGAACAGATTACATTACCATTCCTTAGTTCATGAAATTTTGCATGAACATTGTATTTCAAACTGGTGTCTTTCATTCCTAGCCCTCCAGACACAGAGCCTTGTAGCTTTGCTTTCTAACCATTTAATCGAGTTGTTCACCTCTGGTATACAAGGTGAATGTAAATGAACTGCCTGGTGAGTAATGTTGAGGATACTAGAAAAAAAAAAAATGACGCATTCATTACCTGTTACTTTTTGCTCTTAAAGTAATTACTTGGGGATATTAATTTGTCACACAACACTTCACATTTACCCCCTTTTTACATCCTTAAATAAAGACTATTTGAGTTGATTTAATAAGACAATAAGAACGGAAAGAAAACTAAAAAAGAATCACAAATAAGGGATATGTCTTAATGTATATATCATTAAAAAAAACAAAAAACAGGCTAAGTAATGAGTTATCATCAGTCACTGTGTGTGATCACAGGACCATTAAGAACATTTTTTCTTTTAACGGTACTCAGTTTCAAGTAATGTGACTATGGTAAGGCAGTAGTACTTAACTTTACTTACCTTACTGACTGTTTACCAAGTTGGTTACTGTGCAATGCATCAAGTCCAGTCCAGTAGAGGGCGCGCTGTCAAGTCAAGCCCCATCTTACACCAATGAAACAATAAACGAGAGCGCGCCTCCCCGGACAAAGAGGAGTGAAAATCAAGCGTACCCATGTCCGCCCTAACCCGCATTGTCCAATCGGCGCAGCTTCTTACGCCGGAAGTTTTGAGTGAACGGAACGCGGGAAATACACAGGAGTCTTCAGCTGTTCAACATAAACCAGCCCTGCATTCCAATTCGCATACTTCTACTTTTTACTTTTAGTATGTACTGCAGCTGCCCATACAAAGTATGTAGTGCAGTATGCATGTGTATGTGTACTATAGGTACACACTACATACGTCATCCCTGAAGTCCGACTTTCTGGCTCACTTCCACCGTCAATGCCGGTGCTGTTTCGTACTCTTCTGTTGTTTGTCATATTTCTTATCTTCTGTCTCCCTATTGCTGCTGCTGTCACTGACCGAGGTTTGTGTCTTGTTGTCGTCCATATGTGGGCGTGGTTTGTACACAGCTCAGTCAGTGCAACCATTGTGGGTCAGAATGGCCAGAGAAACATGCTGAAATGCATAGGCTGAATCTCAATCTCCTCCCTAAGCCCTGAGCCCTGAGCCCTCACTGACTTAAGTAGCTGCACCTGGAAAGTGATCGAGTGCGTGAGGCTGCAAGGGGCTGAAGTACGATAAAAAGGGAATGGGACAGCCCTTTGTTTGGTTGTCAACAGCGATGCATCATGTTTCTCACAATCACAGCTTTGGAACTTTTTATTTTACGTTTTTGTTTTTATATAAAATGTTACACTCACATGAGAACTTCTTTTTTGCGGCGTCACTGCTGATTGCACCCTCCATTTTTTTTTTTTTTTTTTTTTGGTTTACAAATTCGCTAGTTTCACTTCGCTTTTATAGCGGCTGCCAGCTGGTTTCCCCAAGGGATTCATGTCATAAGTCACAATGCAATGAACTATGGGTAATTCCCTAACGCTAAGTCTGCAGAGATGCCCACTTACGGAAAGGGTGCATTAAGGGCTCAAAAAGTCCGCGAGAGATCCCTCACGCACTTCATGATTTGTCAATGGGACAACCCTAAGCCCTCACGGACTTAGCGGGAGCGCGCCTCAAAGTCAGTGAGTGTGTGAGGGTGGACATTGGGATTGGGCCATACTGCGAAATCTGACTGGATTTAGTAGAACATCCTGGTACTCTTGGCATACTGCATCTGACATATTATGTAATGGGACATGCTAATTCTTTTTTCTTTTTTCTTTTTTTTTTTTGCCTACTAAATAGTATGGTAGTATGAGTATTGGAACGCAGGGCGGGAAACATTTCGAAATAACGTTAATTGACTGGAAAACAGGTATAACCCACATATATAGGCTATGTATGGATGCATGTATGTATTCACTGTGCACATGTACATTAACTAATGCCACACATTTATCAGAAGTTGCTGTTGTATTAATTTACCAATCTTTCGTGTCATTAACTGAGCCACCGTAATGCTAATGTTAACTCAACTAACATTACAATTCTGTTTATGTTAGTTCAAATGTGAACGTACTGAAATCAAATTTTATGCATATTTAGGGTGAGGGTTAAATTCTACAGCGTTACATTAAAGGTCCAAGGTGATTTGATCCATTATGTGTGTGTGTGTACATGTATGTATGTATGTGTGTGTGTGTATATATATATTTTATATATCTATATCTATCTATCTATCTATCTATATATATATGTGTGTGTGTGTGTATGTATATATATAGATAGATAGATAGATAGATAGATATAGATAGATATATAGATATATATAGATGTGTGTGTGTGTATAGATAGATATCGATATAATTTTATAATATCTCTGTCTGCCATAAAAATAACTGGATGTGAGGGTTTTCAGCAGTAGGCTATTATGAGATTTTCTATGCTGTGAAGGAAACACTTGATATTTCCTTAAAATTTCACTAAATCAAGGAATTTAGCCAGGCTGTGTCCCATGCTTCCTCTGCTGTAATAACACAGTCCCAAGAGGCTATATCTCTTAAATGCTACAAGGGATGAGCGAGTACACCACTATCTGTATCTGTATTTATTTAACCATATTATCCTATCCGTAGCCGTACTCGGAGTGGGCGGGGCCGAAACCGGAAGTTTGCGGGGTTTGGCCGGAAATGGATGGGGCTTATAGATATCTATGGGCTTAACCGTTATGTTATTTTAAGTCTGATATGGGTTGATCAGAAGTTGCTATATTTATTGTTTATTGGAAAACTATTTACAGATCAGCCTCAGAATTGAGCTTCAGATCAATGTTTTTGATCACAATAGTAAATGAACTATTTACAGAACAATTTTTTTTTTTTTTATAAACAAACCTGAATATTCATTAACTGACGTAGCCGGATACTCGGCTCAAACGAGTATCCGGTACGTACTCAGCACTTTTGCCGAGTACGAGTATTATTACAATCAATATCAGGATTATTATTATTTCAGATACCAATGTTACAACTAGCCTACTGCTGCATTTCTGTGATATTACTGCGGCTGCTACTGCTGCTTTTAAAACTGCATTGATGTGCCACAGGAGTAGCCTATGCTTTTGTTTTATGGTTAATGGGCAGAGCATAGATATAATAAAATCAAACACTTGCTGGAAACAGCTGGCGAGAACGTCATGGTGACGCTCCATGTCAACAGGAGGCAAGGGCGTAAATTTAGGGGGAGTCAGGGGGGACAAGTCCCCCCCAATATTTATAAAAGATAAATTTGCCCCCCCCCCCCAAAAAATATCATGAGATACAAACACCTTACTAATACAGGTAATATAACAATACAGAGTGACAAAACACTTGTAAAATCGTTCATAATTGTTTTCCAAAAAACCTTACACCCCTATGCTTGGACCATACCATTTTTACTTTGGCACCCCCTCTTGCGCTGCATGCCTTATGTCAATGGCTGTAGACTGTAGGCCGAAAGACGCTATCTGCTTTCGTTTTTGATCGATCCTCAGCGATAGAGTAGCTGCTTTTTTCACGGTGTATTAATATATTTTTTCTGAACACATTTCCGTTTGTTGGCAGCCTCAATTGGATCACGTTTTTTGAAAAATGAAGTTATGTTTGATAAATTAGTCAGGCATGATGAAGGTGCAGTGTTATTGCGCACAGAATTAAATATTCGTCGGGAGATGGTTATAAGACCGCGCATAGATGTTTTACCTGTTTGAACAGTGTTTTTATGTTTCATTTTAAGATGCTGCCAAGTGCGCTTCTCCCCCGCGGGATTGCACCTAAATGAAATAAATTAATAGGCTACAATTCAAGCAGTTTTCCCCTGTAATATTATTGTGATTGCAACGGACTCCATTTAAACTTATTGACCCGAGCAGCAATGCTCTCCCTTGCCGTCTCCCTCACCTTTGAGAAAAAAAAAAAAAAAACATGTTCAAACTTACGGAGCCCCTAAAGTCCCAAAAGTTTTTTTTTTTTTTTTTATCTTGTGCGCACAAGTTATTTATCTTGTGCGCACTATGAACCAACGACTTCCGATTCAAACAGCAAACAGCATTCCAAGATGAAAATAAAACTTGATTAGCTTAGTTTTCTCCATTATATGGTTGCTGTTTGCATCCGAAGTTGTTAGAGACGCATGAGTATAGTATAGTTCATAGTGCACACAAGATAAATAACTTGTTCCCACAAGATAATAACTTGTGCGCACAAGATAATAACTTGTTCCCACAAGATAATAACTTGTGCGCACAAGATAAATAACTTGTTCCCACAAGATAATAACTTGTGCGCACAAGATAAAAAAAAAAAAAAAAAAAAAAAAACTTTTGGGACTTTAGGGGCTCCGTACAAACTCGCTGTATGAACGCATTAAGATTTCCAATTCAACTGGGGTGAAAAACGCAGCCCGACGCTTCCCCGTTGCCATGGTGAATCACCAAATCGAGGCTCCATTGACGCTGTCTTTTTACAGCTGTGGGTCACGCGCTTACCTCCAGGTGAAACTACTCCGAGTTGATCAAACTGACTCAAATCAGCTGTTCAGCTGTTCAGAGAGAGTTTCCTCTCTCAGAGTAGATCAACTCAGAGTTCGGGGTAAAGGAGTTTGTTGAACCTGCTTCGTGAAACGGACCCCAGAACGTAAATTATCAGGACAGTGAGGCCAGTCTTGGCTGCTGGAATGTTGCTGGAGTTACGTGTTAAAGTTATTGATTTTTACGAGCAAATTTAACTGTGAAGCCCCCGTTTTTAATGAATGTTTTTACCTCAAAGGATAATCCTCGCCGTATTCATATAAATACATGTTTGATTTGCAACTTTCTACTCCATCACTTACTGATGCAACAGCACACTAGAGAGTAAACAAAATCCAGTAAAGCTTTTACATTTGCTGTTCTAAACGTCCAGTGTCTGGCAAGGACGTGATGCATTTTACATTTTCGATTTGTGTGGAATAAGGGGTTCCCCCTGGAAAAAAATTGGCACTGGACAACGTGACCGGCAGGTTTTCAATTTACCAGACAAATGTTTGAAATTCCAGTCAAATATTATCTGAATTGATTGAGCTTAAAATTATACATATTATATATTATATAAGAATGATATCGAGGCATGTCAATTTATAGCGTAATTTTTTTTATTGAAAAGTAGGCTATATCAAATAAAATAAGTGCCGTCAATTGACTCATGTGCGTAACGTCTAAAATAAATAAATATTGCACAAGCCTGTGCTCTTTAAACATGAACATTGCATACAATTGCAAGCAATTGCAACTACAATTTGCCAAAAAAAATACAACAAAATAACAAAAAAAAAAAAAAAAACTGGCTCATACCATTTTAATAAGGCGGCGTGCTGCCAACTTGAAATCCAATAGATGCAATAAAAGCTTAATTCAGCAGCTGAATTAAAATCCAAAGTCTCAAGTGTCTCTCCACAACTTGCAATGCGCATCAGTCTTGTGACCTTGTTCTCCCCCAGGCGACTTCGCTGCGCTGTTTTGATCCGGTTCTGCAGAGAAAAGCCTCTCTCTCCCTCTCCGGCACACTGGAGACAGGGATCATGCAGGCTATTTTTTAAGAAAAATAAATAAATAAAATTTCGTGGGAATTGACTGCTTTAAAAATAATAAAATAATAATAAAATTCAAATTGTGCTTAGAGGGAATATTTTCACTGGACATTTAAAAATTTCCGGACTTCGGCAGATTTTACCAGTCAAAGTCCAGTGATTACTGGATAACGGAAACCCAGTGTGGAATATTTATATATATGGAAGAAGAACTGTGTAGTTAACACGAGCAGCGCCAGACACCATGACTGGAAAAAGACATCACCATACTGGACACATTGTTTGACTGACAGGTGATCAGGTTGGGTTTCCATGACGCTGCCAAACGGTGCCAATCTCCTTTGATCTGACATCAATTGTGACGGGACAGTCGATATGGAGATACATTTATGCGCTGATTGAGATTATAGCATTGAATAGTGTTTTTTGTGGGTATTTATTGCATTTTTACTGTGCCTGACAATCTGTGAGGTTTTGGAGACGTGTGCGCACTGCCCTCCTGTCAGCCAAAATTCCACTGTGCCAGCTCCCTGCGCCTTGCGCCGAAAGTAGACGTGGTTTCAGATGGCGAGCTTTTGGCGCACCTCGGCGAAACTGTCACTGCGCCAAGCTGAATCTGTCCGCACCTCCCCCTGCTGCGCCGCCACTCCCATCTCGGCGCACCTTGGTCGAGAATAGGAAACTGTGCGCCCCACGGGTTGCGCTGGTTGAAAATAGGTTTGTGCGGGGTGCGCCTCACTGCGCCACCCTGCACTGCGCAGGGAAACTAGAGCCCATGGTGTTTACTTGGCTAGCTTAGCTGAATGTTGTTTTCCCTTTACATTTTATGAAATATAGGCCTATTTTCCTAGTAAACTGATGCATAAAAATCCACCAGAATGCAGGAAATTAAATGTAAGATGCTCAAAATTTCCAGGGGGAGGACCCCCTGACCCCCGCTAAATGTGTCCCCCCCAATGTCTAAGGGAAATGTGCGCCCTTGACAGGAGGTGACAGCAAGTGCGTCATTTCGTGGTTTAATGCATCGCCAAAAGTTACCGCTGAAAAAAAGTAGCTGTCGATGCTGTGCAAGATAAATCTGAAGAAATTCTGTTAAAAGGTTGATGTAGCTACTTCCATCGGTCCAGCAGCTCGTCCCACATCCGTATTTACGGAAGATGGCAACCCAAATGGAGCGCGGTGTTCCCTTAAGTGTGGTAAGCTGTTATGTTTTTTCAGGAATTTTAACGGTTTAACTACTCTGTTATCACATATGACTGTTTGTCATTAAAACGCTTGTTGTGCTCCGAGCGTGTGGTTATGTTTTAGACGCATACTTGTCAAAGCGCAGTGTTTGCAGGCTTCACAGCCCTGCTCAACCATAACATTGGACTCAGTATGTTTATTTATATGAATAGTCTGTGGTAGCAACACAGCTGTTTCTGTCTGGAATGAGGCAGGGGGTCCCTGCGACCGTCAGCACCATCGGATAAGATACGATCTGATGTGTACATTTGATTCCTGGTGGAACAGATCGTAGACTTTTTGCTTTCACTTGCTGTCATGCTGCTGTCTACTGTATCACCACATACAACATTATTTGATGTGCCCATTTGGCTCAGCGTCAGAGATTTAGATCAGTTTCTATAGATCACTTACATAGGTGGATGTATGAAAATAGGTAAGCCACTTTCAGAAATGAAGGATCTAATTAAATTTAAACATATTTCTTTTTAGTATATTCAAGATTCATTATTTTATGAGTTTATTGTCACTCTGGTTATTCAAGTACAATTGTGTGAAATGCTTTGGCCAAGAGGCTATGTTACAAGAGAATGGAAAAACAACTGTAAATAAATGGGATTAAGTATGAACAATATCTACCTTCGAGGCAAAGAAAAATGGAAAAAAATACAGCCGAGGCAACAACATATTTACAGTCCAGGCAAAATGTATGCACTCAGTATAGCTACATATTTAGACAAATCTGGCTGATGGTTGCACAGGTTTTAAACTGCACATTACATATGTGTGTGGTGTTAATGTGTGTGTGTGTTTGCTATTTATTTAGTCAACTAATAACCTAGTAGTAGTAAACTATGCTATTTAGTAAAAAGTGGATCTGAAATTTCCATAGCGTCATTTGTTGCTTATCATGTAAAATTGTTGTATAATGTTTTTATTAATCCTCTGGCAGCTCTGCCCCAAGTTTCTGCATGCCAACTCTACCAGCCACACCTGGCCCTTCAGCGCCATTGCTGAACTCATAGGTGAGTCATCAACCGATACATATTTTCCAAAGAGTTTGACCTGTTTTTCAAAAAGACACAGTCAACAAGTCAGGAAGGGATTGGTTTAGTAACAATGATTTCAAACAAACAGCATGATAGAGGAGTTTTCACAGGGTGTGGTTAGAAGGGCACTGATAGTATCTGACTGGTTCGGTTGGAAAATTAAGCTAAAACAAGATCAATACATACATGGCATGTGTTTTGGGCAAATGTAAAACTTTTTGGCAGGAGAAAAAAGTCTCTGAACAGCACATATTTTCTGAAAATGCAGAGAGTATGTGCTACGTCTGAAGTTCATCAACATGGCACCTGTTGCTAAGAGGAGTAAATCTGCTGCATTATTTGTGCATGTAAATGTTTTATAATCAGCCAGTGCCAGGTAGCATGAAAGAGAACTTGGAATGGGAAAATTTGAGCTGACATGGCGACATGGCTAAATATCAGCTTACTTAGGTCAAGTACTCAGTAGTAGCATGTTCTTTAAATTTGGTTGGCCCAACTCAAAGTATGCTTGTTCAGAAACATAGCTTTTAAAAATCAAGGCCTTCACATAATCATTTTTTTTTTTTTTTAAACAAAAGTGCAATGGTTAGTCAGACCTGTTTTCTGCTGGGTGTGGGCACAATATAAAAATAAACTGAATGGGTGAGTGGCAGTTAGTTGTGTTTGGCATTATCTTCCAAATTAAATAGTTGCCTCCCAGCTTTTCCAGCTGTTTTTATATCATCCTCATCTACTATTGGTTTTCACCAGGTTACTACAAGGAATATGAATTTTTCTAATTCCATTGAATCCGTGTTGCCCATAGTACACTCAGTATACACTCAGTGGCCACTTTATTGCGTCCACCTGTACAATCTAATGCAGTTCAATGCAATAGCTCTGCCATCAATTCTACCAGTTAGGAAAGTTTCTAATTTTCTTTTTTTTTTTTTTTTTTTTTTTTGACATTGTGGAGAATGTGTGTATTTAATTCTGTTTATTACTGAGGTTGTAGTTTGCAGAGGTCTTGTACTGGACTACATTACGTTGAGAGGTGTTTTTAATTATCTGTCCTCCCTATTTATATACATGAGGGGACAAAATATTAGAAACACCTTTCAATAAAATGCAGTCCAGTACAACAGCACCACTAACTATGAGCTCAATACCAAAAATATAACTGAATGAACACCTGTATTACTGTGACAAACAGAAAACCTGTTATATACATTTCATTGTTTATAGAAACAAATAAATAAACTCCTTAGAGGAAAATGTTTCCCTGGGACACTGCCAAGTCACCAGTTCACTATTGTTGTTTATAATAGTAAGGCCTGCACTTTTGTTTTTTAAATATTTTTCCAATTTAAAAACCATGTTCTATCCCCCCGTTTTGTTCAGAGTGCTCAAAAATGATTTTTTTTTTTTTTTTTTTCACTTTTGATTTGTTCAGTTAAGTTAAAAATTGCATTGCAGGCTATGCCAGTGTAAACAAATATTTGTCAAAACTTCATAGTGTACCTTTAAGTTTTGCTCTTATATGAAGCTGACTCATTGTAAAGCTGCCAAATTATATAGGCTTTTGTATTCACCCAAATAGCACATTACTCTCTCTAACTTGTCAGACTTGCCACAGTCAGATTTGTTGATACTATAAGTAACAGAGTGAGTATATCAGAAAAGTCATCCCCTAAATATTGCGTGTAAATATTGCATGCTTTCAGATGAAGGTCACACCACAGTTATGCTGGTACTACTACTATTGATAGAACTAATATATTTACTGTACACTTTACACAACAAGATGAGAAAAACATATAAGCATAAACAAGTTATACAAAAACAAACAAAATACAAAACACGTAAAATATAATAAATGTTAACATCTGAATATATACGTTATAAAATCCAAACAGTGTCAGTGGTTAATCATTGCTGGAGGAGCAGCAGGAATCAAATGTTGTAAGAAGTTTTGAAAAGTTTTGTTTTGGCTGGATTTTTTTTTTTTTTTTTTTTTTTTTTTTTTTAAATGTGTAAGTTTTAGTTTCTGATATTTGAGAGGAGGATTTTCCATACAGTTGGAGCAGTGATGGAAGAAGTTCTGTGTCATGTCATAGAAATTATGTTTTGTTAGGTTTTGTTCTTGTGTCTTGTCTCATGACTTCCTGTTTTATTTTGAAATCCCACTCTCCTCTTATGTCAGGTCACTTGCCCTTTCCCTTGTGTGTTTCCCAATGGTCTGATTGTCTGCCACACCCTGATTGTTTCCACCTGTTTCCCATTACCTTGTGTGTGTATATATAGTCCATGTTTCTCTTTGTCCTGTGCCAGTTTGTCCTGCTTTGTCCTGTTTGGTCAGGTGTTCGTCCTTGCGTCAAGTCAAGTCAAGTCAAGTCAAGTCAAGTTTTGTATTTCCTTTGCTACTTTGTTTTGTCATTGACTTTTGTTTTGCCTTTGTTTCTAGTTATTCCTCGTTAAGAGTGATTTTCTGTTGCTACTTTTGTCATAGTGAATTTCAGTTGTTACTTTTCCTTATTAAAAGACTATTCATTTGAACTCTTGTCTGGAGTCGTGCGATTGGGTTCAGTCCTCGTAGTCCAAGTTGTGACACTCTGTACCACCAGGGGCCTATTTCACGAAACCTAGATTAGGCTTTAAACCTGGATTTAGAAGCTATCCAGGCTTAATCTAGCCAGGATTAGGGATTAATGGGTTTCATGAAAGGTGGATTATCTTGCGAGATTAACCTGGCCAGTAAACCTGGTTATAATTAGCCTGAACTCGGTTTCATGAAAGTAATCCCACCTTAATTACCATGGAAACTTAGCCTAAGCCTTAGCCTGCTCCGGACCAGGCTAGAAGTCAAGTTTAAATTAATCCAGTGCCCTGTTGTTCAACTTTGTGAAATTACTATTAGTTAATGACTCCAATCGTAAACCAATGACTTTGTTAATTCAACACCTGTTAGTGTATGGACTAATTTCAAATTATGCTACATTCAAATAAAATGAAAATAAATGCATTAAGATATAATCAATTTAATTATACTACTCTAATAGTGTGTGACCATGAATCATAGTTGTTTCACAGTGGCTCATGTGATATAATCATTGTCACTCTCAGTCTCTCATAATTATGGAAGTACACATTTAATTGGTATTGCCATGCAATCGTGACATTGCACGGCACTGCAAATAGATAGAGTGATAGATAGAGCGCATATAATAGGCCTATAGCAGCTCAGTAGGTTGACAACTGCTTAGCCTATATATTTATGGACTAAATAATAATAATATAAATAATATATATATTTTTGGACGACTTATGAATTAAGTTGGTCGGCAACACTTTGCCACGCTTTCTCCCTTGCTTTAATTGCCTTTACGTTTTTTTTTCGCTTTTATTAGATCAAAGTCAAGTCAAGTACATGAATTATAAAGGCAACACACATTTTTCAGTAGAGATGTTGCTGTAAATACACTTCAGTATAAAAATAACAAAAAAAGAAATTACAATGATTTACAGTGAACAACAAATAACAGTGTGGAGAAAGGAAACAAAGAAACAAAAAACTTCAGGATCTGTAAATGTGAGATGTCCAAGCAATTTCTGATTTGTGATTTCTGAGTTTTAAACAGTAGTTAAATGTGATTTAAATCTTTTTTTTTTTTTAAATAAAAGTTTATGCATAAAGATTATGTTGTAGTTTTTTAAAAATTTATTAAGAAGGTATAAGATGAACAACTGTGGCATTTTTCCATTGTACATAAATCAAAGATATAGGGAAAAAAAGGCAAGGAAATATAAAATCAATGTTAGTGCAGAATCCCAAAGTACTTCAGTAAAAGGCAAAAGCAGATTGAATAAAATAAACAGCAAAATAGGTAGGCTACACCGAAAAGAAAATGAAAAATTATTTAAATAATAAATAAACTAATATAATAGGAGAATATAGATTTCATTGCCTTTACGGTTAATAACCTCCTTTACTTCCTCATATGCTTGTATTAGGAGCTGAGTCTCATCCAGACTGAATGACGCAGCCCTCTGTTTCTCTTCCATGATTGGTCACGTTCAAGGAATCTACGATCGACCGGCATGGTCTTTGGAAGGGAGGCGATTGCGCAGCAGCCTGGCTTTCACAATCCGGACTCGCTAAAGTCGCTCCTTCTCAGCCTGACTTGGCTTTAGTGGAACGGAATAAACCAGGCTGTGAGGGGCAGGCTTTAGCAAGCCTAGCTTTGGCTTATATCCTGGCTTATTTAATTCACCCTTCGTGAAATAGGCCCCAGCTTCAGTTATTTGTTAAATAAATAAGACTATTTATTTAGAAACCCATTAGTTCAGTTGATACAAATTTATGAGTGTGGTGAGGGGCCAAGATCACTGATAATCAGACTGTGTTGTATTGGATGCAAGTGAAGTTGTTGGTTTGGTGCTACAGTAGGCTATGCATTTTGTGGAGCAAGTGAATGTGAGCAAACAAGTAGCTGTGTTTTGCATGTGTTGTAATATGTGGAGTATAGTGCCATGTATGCTGTTGCAGGAGATCAGTCCAGAGGTTATTAAAGCATGGATGGTGTTTCAGTAGCTCGGAGAAAATGCATAATAGGTGGGCAATGTTAGAGAAACAGAAAAATGGTATTGGAAATGGCACCAAAGCTTCAGACCGGAGGGTAGCTGTGACACTGTGACTGTCAATTATGTGTTAGAAGTTTTGGAGGGAGAGGGTTGGTATGGGATGCTCAGCTCTTAATGGGAATAAAGTGAGCTCAGAAAGGTATGATTTTCACCAAGTGCACTGAACTGGTTTTGGTGAGGGAGGACTGCCAACAACTGAGGAGCGTTTGATGGAGTGTTTGATGTTGTTGAGGCATGTGCTGAGTTCCAGCACAAGGAGCATGTCAAGGTAGCTGGAAACAGAAGAGAGAAAGATGTTGTTAGTGACTTTGTGCAGACCAGTTTCTGCACTGTGATGTATTTTAAAACATGATGGGATTTTTTTTTAAGTGGTTGTTGTACAGATGGTGTGATGGTGAAAGGTTTTTCATTAAGGATGAGCTGTGAGTGAATGCTGTGAGCTATCCATTGATATACTGCTATGCTGTCCTGTCTTAGCACTACAGTCTACAGTATTTTGGTTACCTGAAATTGCTCCTTTCCCAGATAATGCCTATGACCCAGATGTCAGCGCTAAACAGTTCTGGATTGATAAGACTGTGATCAAAGGACAAGATTGCCTGACCTTCGTGGACAATGGAAATGGGCTGACCTATGAAGCAATGCTCAAGATGTTCAGGTACAGATACTGCCTCTCTGTAGTCTTTAGCAGGTTGGGAAAAGTATTGAAAAATCTATCTGACAATTTCCACATTTTGAACAGTTTTAGAGCTTGACAAAATATGTATATGAAAATACTGTTCAGTTCTGATACAAATGTTTACATAGTTTATTACGCTGGTGTGCTGCTGTCATTTCACATGTTCTGAAATTTGATATAAGAATACTCTTAAGCTATAAAGTGATGTGGCATAATCATATTCCCTGGCCACTTGTGGCAAACTTTGTAATCACAGCAAATGAAATCATCAGCACTCAAAAATTGTCATGAACAAAGCACAGAATAGGCAGGACCCAAATGCACGACAGAGACCGGTAGAATCCAAGGAGCAGGTTTATTAACAGGCAGAGGTCGGTACACGGAGAAGCAGTCAGAACAGGCAGAGGTATCCAAAAACGTGAGGCAAAAGGCAATGTCGAAAAAACAGGCAAAGGTAATACACTCGAAGACTATGACTGTGACTGTGACAAAAACGCTGGTACGAGAGCTAACGCTACAACGAACTGGCGACGAGACAAGACACAAAGGGGGAATATAAGCAGGACTAATGGGGAGTGATTAGACACAGGTGCGGGAGACACAATCAGGGAACAGGTGAACACAGACGAGGAGGGGGCGGGGCAGACAGGAACCGTGAAACATGACAGTACCCCCCCCTCAAGGGCCGGCCCCTGAAGGCCCAGGCGCATCAGGGTGGGAGGCATGAAAGTCCCGGATGAGGGAGGGGTCCATGACAAACCTTGACGGCACCCAGGAGCGCTCCTCGGGCCCATAGCCCTCCCAGTCCACTAGGTACTGGATCCCCCGGCCCCGACGGCGAGCAGACAGGAGCCTCCGGACAGAGAACACAGGGCCGCCATCCACGAACTGGGCAGGTGGAGGGGGCTTGGCCGGAGGGACAAGTGGACAGGTTCTGACTGGCTTGATGTGGCTGACGTGAAACGTGGGGTGGACCCGCATAGACCTAGGGAGCTTGAGCTGGACAGTGACGGGGTTGATGACCTTGACAATGGGAAACGGACCGACGAACCTGGGAGCGAGCTTCTTAGACTCCACCCGAAGGGGCAGGTTCTTGGTGGACAACCACACCCTCTGGCCGTTCCTGTAATGTGGAGCGGGTCTCCTCTTACGATCCGCGGCTGCCTTGTAGAGGTTGGACTGCCGTATGAGGTTCTGGCGGGCTCGCTCCCAGGTTCTCCTGCAGCGTCTCACCAAGGCCAATGCGGAAGGGACCGAGGACTCAGAGTCTATGGTGGGGAAAAGAGAGGGTTGGTGACCGTGAACAATATGAAATGGGGAAAGACCAGTGGATGCAGACGGGAGAGTGTTGTGGGCGAACTCGACCCAGAGCAGTTTCTGTGACCAGGTGCCAGGATTCTGGGAGGCGGTGATGCGAAGACCAGTCTCGAGCTCCTGGTTGAGGCGCTCAGATTGTCCGTTGGTCTGCGGATGGAACCCAGAAGAAAGGCTGACGGTGGCACCAATCTGGCTGAGGGAAGCTTAGGCAAGGCAATAAAGTGCACCATTTTAGAAAGCCTGTCAACCACAGTCAGAACCACAGTGTTACCATTAGAGGGGGGAAGTCCAGTAACAAAGTCCATGGAGATGTGTGACCAGGGGCGTTGAGGGATGGGCAAGGGCCTAAGTCCTCCTGAGGGCTTCTGGCGAGAGACTTTATGACAGGCACACACGGAGCAAGCGTTGACATAATCGGTCACATCTTGAACCATTTTAGGCCACCAAAACCGTTGTTGCACTACAGATAAAGTCCTGTTAATGCCAGGGTGACAGACAGTCTTATTAGTGTGGGCCCAATGAACAACATCCCCCCTGAGGGCCTGCACCACAAAAAGTTTATCATCAGGGCATTCGGGGGGAATAGCTACCCCTTCGGCAGCGGCTTTAACCTTGCTCTCCACCTCCCATGAAAGCACAGCAACAAAACAGGTCTTGGGTAAGATGGTTTTGGGTTCAGAGTCAACATTGTCATGAGAAAACATACGCGACAGAGCATCAGGTTTGACATTCTTAGAACCAGGTCGGTAGGAGAGCGTAAAGTTAAAGCGGCTAAAGAAAATAGCCCATCTAGCCTGCCTAGCATTTAACCTCTTGGCTGATTTTAAATATTCAAGATTTTTATGATCAGTCCAAACCTGAAACGGCTGGGAAGCTCCCTCCAGCCAATGTCTCCACTCCTCCAGGGCCACTTTAACAGCCAGCAGCTCACGATCACCAATATCATAATTTTGTTCTGCTGAGGAGAGTTTCTTGGACAGGTAAGCACAGGGGTGGAGCTTACCGTCCTTGGGATTGATTTGTGAGAGGATCGCGCCAACACCAATGTCGGAAGCGTCTACCTCAACCACAAACTGCTGGCTGGGGTCCGGGAGGGCGAGAACAGGGGCGGAGGTGAAGCTCTTCTTAAGACCCTGAAATGCAGCTTCGCACTCGGGGCTCCAGACAAATGGTCTATGGGGAGAGGTAAGATCATGCAGGGGTGAGGCAATAGTACTGTAATTACGGATAAATTTCCTGTAAAAGTTGGCAAAACCCAGAAACCTTTGAACCTCTTTGCGTGAACTGGGAGTGGCCCAATCCGCCACTGCAGAGACCTTTTCAGGGTCCATCCTGATCTCCCCCTCAGCAAGCACAAACCCAAGGAATGAGACTGAGGGTTTGTGAAACTCGCATTTCTCTGCTTTAACAAAAAGCTGGTTTTGGAGCAACCGCTGCAACACCGAGCGGACGTGGCGAGTGTGAGTCTCCTCATCGGGGGAAAAGATCAGGATGTCATCTAAATACACAAAGACAAAAACATTAAGCATATCACGGAGTACATCATTGACAAGGTTCTGAAACACTGCAGGAGCATTGGTGAGTCCAAAAGGCATGACTAGATATTCATAATGTCCTGTTGGTGTGTTAAAGGCAGTCTTCCACTCGTCCCCTTCCCTGATTCTGACCAAGTGGTAAGCGTTACGGAGGTCGAGTTTAGAGAAGACAGTGGCCCCTTCCAATAACTCAAAAGCTGTAGAGATGAGGGGAAGAGGGTACCTGTTCTTGACTGTTATGTCATTCAGGCCACGATAGTCAATGCATGGTCTGAGGGTCTTATCCTTCTTATCCACGAAGAAGAATCCTGCTCCAGCAGGAGAGGAGGAGGGACGGATAATTCCGGCGGCGAGGGAATCCCTCACGTAGTCCTCCATGGCCTTGCGTTCAGGAGCTGAGAGAGAGTACAACCTACCCCTGGGCGGGGTGCAACCAGGTAACAAGTCAATGGCACAGTCATACGATCGATGTGGTGGCAGGGATGTGGCTTTAGCCTTGCTAAAAACCTCAGCTAAATCATGATAGCATGACGGCACGTTAACCAGGTCAGGGTTAGAGGTGCCGGAGGGGGGAACAGAACCTCTCGGTTTGAGGAGACAGGTGTTACACAGTTAGGGCCCCAGGAGGTGATTCTCCCATTAGCCCAGTCAAAGTCAGGATTGTGAGTTTTAAGCCAAGGGTGCCCTAAAATCACCTGATGAGCCATAGAATCAAAAATATGAAAACTTAACATTTCTGTGTGTGAGTCAGGGAAGATTAGCTTAACTGATTGAGCTCGGTGGGTAATCCTGCCCAGGGGAGTACCATCTACAGCCTTAACCTCAAGGGGGTGTTGGAGAGCGAACTTTCTCAGCCCTAGCCTCCTAACAAGGGAAGAGTTCATAAAGTTAGCGTCTGCACCAGAATCGATGAACACTGAAACCATAAGTGAATCAGAGTCAGAAATAATCTTGACTTGAGGTTGGTATTGGGCAGGATTACTAATAATGAAACTTCGACTCACCATGAGCGGCTTCCTAATCTGTGTGCCGGCACCCTTGACATGGCAAGCACTTACTAAATGCCCCAATTGACCGCAGTAAAAACATCTGCCGTCCCTCTGGCGACGAAGACGTTCTTCCGCGGGGAGATGGGTGCGTCCCAGCTGCATGGGCTCCTCCGCTGGGTGGCTAGTGGGGATCAGACTGGCTGCAGGTGGCCGGACGTGGTTAGGCTGATCCTCCGAGCTGCTCCTCCATCCCCGGTGTGGTGACGAGCGAGTCCGGAGTCGGCCCCGTTCCTGATAACGCTCGGTGAGTCTCTTATCGATCCTTATGGCTAAGGCGATGAGAGAATCCAAATCCCTCGGGAGGTCGACGGAGATCAGCTGATCTTTCACGGGTTCAGAAAGTCCTTGAAAAAATGCATCGATCAAGGCTGCACCATTCCACTCGCTTTCAGAGGCGATAGTGCGAAAATCAATGGCATAGTCCGAAACCTTGCGCTTACCTTGCCTCAATCTTAGCAAGGACCTGGCGGCTTCTCTGCCCGGCGAGGTGTGCTGGAAGACCTGCTCGAGGGCTCGAGTGAATTCGGCGAGGCTAGAGCAGGTTATCGACCCGCGGCTCCACTCAGCGGTGGCCCACGCCTCTGCTTGGCCCGTGAGGTGGGAGATGATGAAGGCCACCTTGGTCCGGTCCGTAGGAAAAGCCGAAGCTTGCAGTTCAAAATGCAGCTCACATTGCATCAAAAAAGGCCTCACATCACCTGATTCCCCGGAGAATCGCTCAGGACGGGCGAGCTGCAGGCATGACGAGACAGCACTGGAGAGAGGCTGCGAGTCAGTGGGTAATTCCGGAAGAGTAGCCGAGTCCGGCGTTTCCGCCGCAGGCGCGCTTTGAGGCATGAGAGAGAATAATTCATTAAACTGTGATTCCAGCGATGTCATCATTGAGTCCTGTCGAGCAGCCAGGGCTCTCAAATCCGCGCACAGAGACACGAGCTGGTCTTCTTGTTGCGCCAGCCTTTGGCCCTGCGCACGAAGGGCTTGACGCACCGGGTCTGAGTCGGCTGAGTCCATTCTGGCCAGTTCGTTCTGTCATGAACAAAGCACAGAATAGGCAGGACCCAAATGCACGACAGAGACCGGTAGAATCCAAGGAGCAGGTTTATTAACAGGCAGAGGTCGGTACACGGAGAAGCAGTCAGAACAGGCAGAGGTATCCAAAAACGTGAGGCAAAAGGCAATGTCGAAAAAACAGGCAAAGGTAATACACTCGAAGACTATGACTGTGACTGTGACAAAAACGCTGGTACGAGAGCTAACGCTACAACGAACTGGCGACGAGACAAGACACAAAGGGGGAATATAAGCAGGACTAATGGGGAGTGATTAGACACAGGTGTGGGAGACACAATCAGGGAACAGTTGAACACAGACGAGGAGGGGGCGGGGCAGACAGGAACCGTAAAACATGACAAAAATAAGTATATAAAACTTTTTACAACACACAGCAACAGAAGAAAAAGGACATGCTTCAGTTCCTCTACTGTTTTTGTGCTTTTTGGGTCATCACCCATTACACTCTGAAGACATTTGAGTTTAGTATGCTAGTTCTCTTTTTTAATTGTATAATAACCCTGAATAAAATTGTTAAATCCAAGTAAGCTATGAAAGGATAATACCAATGATTTTGCATTTTGAGCGTATTATCTACAAAATTGATATACCTCATATATTGATGTACTGTCTGCTAATCTTTTCCCAAAGCAAGCAGCAAGCAAGTTTAGATATGACTACTACTCCAGTACTGATACTGTACGCCAATATCATTTGTCATACCTTTTATCCAGCCATTGCATTGGAACCAGATAAGCAATTCAGTAAAAAAAAAAAAAAAAAAACTTGAAATTGGCCGGAGTGTAGTGGTCTCTCTGCTAGAAAATAGTTTCCATGGAAACATTTTCTTTGTGCAGCCAATTATCAGTTCTGTGCTTTATGACTGTCAGTGATGTTGTTGTATTATAAGGCAGTTTTCATCCAAAAATTCAAATTTGAAAATCAAGGGATATTGATTATGTGTTGTGAAATCTTAAGTACCCCCTCATGATTTACGAAGTGGTTTGTTGCAGTGTAAAATATGGGTAAATTGTAGTAAATGGGCCAAACATTCTAAATCACTGGTATGATCCTCTAAAGTCTCATCACTTTTTTCCTCAAGCTTTGGATACAGTGACAAGATTGCTGTGAATGGTCTAGAGCCTATTGGTATCTACGGCAATGGTTTCAAGTCTGGATCCATGCGTCTTGGACAAGATGCCATTGTATTCTCCAAATCGGAGAAGGCCTCTTGTGTTGGGATGTTCTCCCAGTCCTACCTGAAGGAGATTGGTGCTGAGCAGATCATTGTACCTATAGTCAGTTTCGAACTGACAGAGCAAGACAAGAATATCCTTTATTTGTTCAAATAAGCTGTTATATGTTCTTGATTAATTGCCGCAATTGAAGTATGCTTCCAGGTGTGAAGTGGCCTGGATCTCATTGCAACACATCTTTCCATGCGTAAACTAACTCTGAAATAAAAACTTTCATACCTGGGTCATTGGAGATTATTGGGGAAGTATTTTGGGGAGTGTTAGCGTACAGTTTTGCATTTTGTAAGGCAACTAGGGCTTGTTTTTCCACTAATTACACCACATCAGTTAGAGCAGAATGCAGCCCAGATTGCTTAAAGAGAAGTTTCCTATCACCTGAGTTTTTTAACATTTCATGATGTTGCAGTCTGAATTCAAAATAAAGTTTTGCATGTGCACTAAAATTAAAAACTAACATTTAAATCAGTCTGCAATTTGTACAACATCCCGATCAAAACAGATTGGCTCCTGTGGACCCAATGCAGTTGAGAGTTGTTAGGAGTAGTTAAGAGGCTGCATTTTTGCAAGATAAAGACTCACTTAGGGTGTCAGAGATGTGATGAATCAATTTTCTCTGTATTAGGATGCTTTGAGAAGTGCACATAAGATGTTACATGAAAAAGCAAGTGTGGGTAGTTCTGCAGACTGTCTGTTTTAAGGATGCTCAGGACATTCAGTCCTCTTCAAAAATGAGATTCTTCAGTGTAGTTTCTGCACCAATCTGCTTTCAGTATTTCAGATTCTCTCCCCATTTGAACAGGCACCTTCACTCAGTTCTGGCATGCAAAAAATGCAAACACACATCCTCATCTTCTGTTCTTCTCTTCAGTTAATTGGGTTATATATTTGGCCCAATTAGAGGCCCCCCTGCTCACTGTTTTTGACAAGGATACTTTGGTTATTCTGTGCACACCAGAAACAAAATAAGTTGTTCAGTCTTGATTTTAGGCTGTAAAAGCACATTTACTAAAAAGTCAAGGCTGTTGAATGAATTTAGAAGTCATTGTCTCTGGGCTCAATAAAAATTTATTGGAGGCTGAACTCCTGAACTGCCTGCAGGCCTTGACTATGACACATTTTTAAAGTTTTTTTTCTGCCTGTAATTAAGATTAGGAATTGATATTGTCTCAATGCCTTTGCCACAGTTTTTGTGTTGTCAGACAGACTGTACAGATCAGTTATGTTCCCATACTGAGTTGTCCTTGACTGTAGACTTACTCCATGTGAGAGAGCAACACAAAGCCAGTCTGAAGGACATCCTACGCTATTCCCCATTCAAAACACAAGCGGAACTTCTTACTGAGATCAGGGCCATCAACTCCACCTGCTCCACAGGGACCACCGGGACACGAATCATCATCTGGAATCTCCGCAAGTCTGTCGTCCCACCCCCAGCCCTATTTGTAGTTATTCCCACACAAACATATTGTGTTCGCCATCCACTTATTATAGAGAAATGTCAAATGGCAAGTGCTGTGGCATGTAATAATATATTGTTTGTGTTGTGTTCAGGGTCAAATAAGAAACAAGTGTCTTTTTCCCTTTTATAGGACATCCACTGGATTGACAGAGTTTGATTTTATGAAGGACTGTTATGACATCCAAATTTCATCTGAAGTCTACGAGGCAATAAATGATAAACCCCAACCAGAAAGGACCACATCATCCATCCCTGAGAGTGAATA
Source organism: Myripristis murdjan (assembly GCF_902150065.1). NCBI lineage: Eukaryota > Metazoa > Chordata > Actinopteri > Holocentriformes > Holocentridae > Myripristis > Myripristis murdjan. The sequence continues at coordinate 18,563,177 of NC_044000.1, forward strand.
CTCATTGCGAGTAAGGAATAATCACACATATTACGCTATGCTCACACCATGTAGGGGAGGGACTGATCAAAACACTCAGCTTACTGTAGCCCAGTGCACATTTCAAGATGCATGACTTGGTTTTTGGAGATTTTTATTTGCATGTTTCATTGGCAGTATGAATGCAGATGGTGCAGATTCTAAATCCCATGAGTTTCACATAACACTCTATTCAATAAATTAACAAAATTCTTAAATTATTGTTGTGCACTCATGAGGCCTTAGGTATTGTAGCCATTATCAATGTGGAAACTCTTTTTACCAAACAGACATTCACCACCCTCTAAGGTCTCACTCACATTAGGTCCATTTGGCCCGTATCGTTGTAAAGCCAAAATTCCTCCCTCCCCAGTCCTCGGCTGGCCTGCACTCACATTACCTAAAGCCCAAACGCGCCGAAGCGTGATTGCCCCTGGTATGTACGTCATCACGTTGAAATACAATTCAAGCATGGCACGATGACTTTATAAATCGATGTAGTTCAAATACATTCATCATGTTTTCCTTTTAATTAAAAGACGTTTTTGTTCCTTTTAATCAGACATGGGATGTTTATTTACCTTGACAGTTTCGGAGGTAACTTCCTCCTTCTTCAGAAAGGTCCAACTGACAGCAGGAGCGGCACCTGTCAGATCCGGCAGACCAGACCTGACCGGGTGCTGCGGCCAGTGCCGCGGCCGGATATACGCACACAGTCTGCTGTACTTTCATTATAAACCGACTTTTGTTCTACGCGGTTGCAGCAGCACAACGGACAATGACACAGACAACATGGTTGATTATTGATTGCGCAACGCGGCAATTCGCCGGTAATCGCGGTGTGCATATTAAACAATTTTGCAGAGGCAGGGGGAAAGTTTCATGATTTACATCCGCGCGCTGCATGCGTGACCGTGTATGTGCTCATGTATGTGCCCATACCGTGCTGGAGCACACCTCCTCCAACCATGCCAGAGCAGGGGAAGTGTGCTATATTCAAGCACAGAACTGAGCGATCACACTGGTCAAATTATCCAGATTTTAGGGGCAAACGTGCTTGGGCGCAGTACAAACTCGGTAATGTGAGTGGGCCCTAATTGTTTTGAGACCCTTAGCATTAAAGAAATCATACACACACACGACAACCAGATATTCAATAGTTAACTGGCCTAGATAGCATATACCTCTAATAACTGGTGAAGGTCAGAATACAGTAGTACAGCACTCAACTAGGTGGGAGAGGATGTTGTGATCAGTGATGGAGCCACTATGGAACGAGTAATTTTGACTTAAAGAATGTTACTTGGACCTACAGATGAACTGTAAATTGATTGTAGAACAGGCAGTACCTTTGGTGAACCTGCAATTATAAACAGTAGTCGAACAGGAGGTCAGCAGAGATGACACACTCACTGGCAGTATGCTGCGTGTTAAATTGATTAGACACTATTCAGTAGTGGATGGTTGTCAGTTTTCACACACTCTCAGGCAGTGGATTTGTTTATCTGATTTCTGTGCAACAGGACACACACATGCATGCTTGCAGAGTGAAGGACTTCAGTGTGATCAGGGAAGTTAGAGCAAGTCCAGCTCCCTTCTTTGTTTAAAACTTGAATAGAAAGCCTCTCCTCATAGAGCCGAAATTTGACTCTTGTGGTGCCAAAGTCTGTGTTTACTTGTTGCTGTGTAGTAGGGCTGGATAATATATCAATATTATATCGGTATCATGATATGATATTATTGTCTGAGATTTTGGATATCGTAATTTTGTGACATGCCGTAAGTGTCTTTTCCTGGTTTTAAAGGCTGTTTTAAAGTGAAAAGATGCAATTTTCTGAACTTAGACTGTTAGATTAGGTTAGAATTACCTTTATTGATCCCCCAAAGGAAAATTGTGCTGTTCTGTTCTATTGTATTGTCTGTAATTTGCTCACGGGGTTGGCACCCATTACACTCTTGTCTGGCCATGAAGGGGTCCTTCGAGATTTCCTCCATTTTTTCTTTGTTCTGTTGTTGTTGTTGTTGTTGTTTTGCCTGCTATAGTCAGGGGTGTCGTCCTGTTTTGTCTGTTGTAAACTTGGGGTCATGTAAAGCCCTTTGAGAGTGTAAACAGTCATATTAAGCTTATAAACTTTAGCTTCTAGCTTTGCTGTTATGCTGTATAACTTCCTGCTTGTCATCATATCCACATTACTAAAGACTGTCAAGTAGTATGTTGTGAAAGCAACAATTATTCTGTTTGGCCATGCTTTGTTCATATATATATATATATATATATACATATATATATATACACAGTACAGGCCAAAAGTTTGGACACACCTTCTCATTCAATGCGTTTTCTTTATTTTCATGACTATTTACATTGTAGATTCTCACTGAAGGGATCAAAACTATGAATGAACACATGTGGAGTTATGTACTTAACGAAAAAAAGGTGAAATAACTGAAAACATGTTTGATATTCTAGTTTCTTCAAAATAGCCACCCTTTGCTCTGATTACTGCTTTGCACACTCTTGGCATTCTCTCGATGAGCTTCAAGAGGTAGTCACCTGAAATGGTTTTCCAACAGTCTTGAAGGAGTTCCCAGAGGTGTTTAGCACTTGTTGGCCCCTTTGCCTTCACTCTGCGGTCCAGCTCACCCAAACCATCTGGATTGGGTTCAGGTCCGGTGACTGTGGAGGCCAGGTCATCTGCCGCAGCACTCCATCACTCTCCTTCTTGGTCAAATAGCCCTTACACAGCCTGGAGGTGTGTTTGGGGTCATTGTCCTGTTGAAAAATAAATGATCGTCCAACTAAACGCAAACCGGATGGGATGGCATGTCGCTGCAGGATGCTGTGGTAGCCATGCTGGTTCAGTGTGCCTTCAATTTTGAATAAAACCCCAACAGTGTCAAATTATTTGTGCAGCTTCCCCACTTGAAAAGGATCATAAGGTCCATAGGAGATTAACTGGGTTTCACTCATGCAATGACCACAACTTTTTCTTTGTTTATCTTCTTTACTTCTGCATAAACTTGGTTGTTTTACAAGCAAGCAGGTGAAAAACCTTCAATGACAAAACAAATGCAAAACAAACTATTTTAAATAAAATTCATATGAAAAATAAACCACACAATGTACATGCCTTGCATCTCGTTTTTAAACATTTGTAAATTATCATTACTTGTCTCTTTTTCCTAATTAATTAATTAATTTCTAATAAATATTAACAACCATTTTAATATGTAGTCTGAAATGAAATTTTTCAAATTATAGCAGACTGAATTTTAGCAGCATTTCACCAATTTTTTTTTCAATATTTATAATCTCAAACCCAAAATTATCTTTTAAACAATCATATTACTTTTACTTCTTAACCCTCCTGTTATGTTCACATTTTTGAACATCCTTTATGTTTGGAGTCAATTTGACCCCTGTAGTTTAAACTTTCACAAAATTATTATAACAAAAATTGTTACCAAAGTTTATGTGTCAAGTATTTGATGTTTTTTTGTTGATTACCTAAATAGCCCTTTAAATAAAACATAACCCCCCTCCATCCCCACTTATACCTCCAGTATTCCTATTACGTGACTATGGAAAAATATTCAAATCACCATAAAATCTCACTGATTGATCTAAAATTGGAAAGAAATATTAATTTTTGCTGTTTTAATGGCTTTATATTATTTCTAAGTACAGATTTTTGTTATTTATAACCAATGCGTTACAAAGTGTGTACAGGACATTGAAAACATATCATCATGTCAATTTCATGTTTACCCGGTAGAACCCATTACATTAGGAACACTCATTAAATATGAAGCAAAAAAAAATGATGTTAATCATTTATTTAGAGATGTTAAACATTGGCTGGGGTCAAATTGACCCCAAACATAATAGGAGGGTTAAACATCACACATATCACATGAAATGACTAACTTAGAACGCACATTCTACTGTGCTACAAACGCCGACAGGCCATTTAGCTTTTATGACTCAAACAATCAAAGTCCATCTCTCACCGGTTGCCTCTCCCGACTTTAATGCTGCATCTTTGCTGTCCTGTAGAACGTCGCTTCTCCTGAGCGCGCAGGTTGTGCAGAGAGGGAATGAGCGGAGTTTTTTAGGAGACTCTACTTTCTGCTTCTCTCCTGTTCGCCAAATGCCCGAACGGCTGTCGGCAGCTGTCAATCAGCCCGACAGTTTAACCCCTCCCTAACCGTGACAGTTTACTTTCCGAATTGACTTTTCAAACAGTGTCACCAGCAAAACACCCCCACACCATCACACCTCCTCCTCCATGCTTCACAGTGGGAACCAGGCATGTGGAATCCATCCGTTCACCTTTTCTGCGTCTCACAAAGACACAGCGGTTGGAACCGAAGATCTCAAATTTGGACTCATCAGACCAAAGCACAGATTTCCACTGGTCTAATGTCCATTCCTTGTGTTTCTTGGCCCAAACAAATCTCTTCTGCTTGTTGCCTCTCCTTAGCAGTGGTTTCCTAGCAGCTATTTGACCCTGAAGGCCTGATTCGTAACAGTTGTTCTAGAGATGGGTCTGCTGCTAGAACTCTGTGTGGCATTTATCTGCTCTCTGATCTGAGCTGCTGTTAACTTGCGATTTCTGAGGCTGGTGAGTGGGATGAACTTGTCCTCAGAAGCAGAGGTGACTCTTGGTCTTCCTTTCCTGGGTCGGTCCTCATGTGTGCCAGTTTCGTTGTAGCGCTTGATGGTTTTTGCGACTCCACTTGGGGACACATTTAAAGTTTTTGCAATTTTCCGGACTGACTGACCTTCATTTCTTAAAGTAATGATGGCCACTCGTTTTTCTTTAGTTAGCTGATTGGTTCTTGCCATAATATGAATTTTAACAGTTGTCCAATAGGGCTGTCGGCTGTGTAGTAACCTGACTTCTGCACAACACAACTGATGGTCCAACCCCATTGATAAAGCAAGAAATTCCACTAATTAACCCTGATAAGGCACACCTGTGAAGTGAAAACCATTTCAGGTGACTACCTCTTGAAGCTCATCGAGAGAATGCCAAGAGTGTGCAAAGCAGTAATCAGAGCAAAGGGTGGCTATTTTGAAGAAACTAGAATATAAAACATGTTTTCAGTTATTTCACCTTTTTTTGTTAAGTACATAACTCCACATGTGTTCATTCATAGTTTTGATTCCTTCAGTGAGAATCTACAATGTAAATAGTCATGAAAATAAAGAAAATGCATTGAATGAGAAGGTGTGTCCAAACTTTTGCCTGTACTGTATATATATATATATATATATATATATATATATATATATATATATATATATATTTATTTATTTATTTACACACACACACACATACATATATACATATATATGTATATATATGTGTGTGTGTGTGTGTGTGTGTGTGTGTATGTATGTATGCATATGTATGTGTATATATGTCAAATTTTACACACACACACACACACACACACACACACACACACATATATATATATATATATAGATATATAAAATTTGATTGAGTATCCTAACCTTTTCATTCAGCCAGGAAAAAACTTCCTGCTAAGATGTTCGAATGCAAGTTTTATTTTCTGGTGTTCTAAGTAGCTCTTACATTTTTACAGCAATTAACAGAAATTAATTGCTATGTTCTTAATGTGCCTAGGCATACTGCAGTATTCTGTATCTGAAGCCTCGGATGCAGATCATCATACGTGGTCAGAAAGTGAAGACTCAGCTCATCTCTAAGAGTCTTGCCTACATTGCAAAGGACTACTACAGGCCCACATTTGTTGTATCCTTTCAACACGGCTCTCTATGACTGGTGGTAACATTAGGGAAACAGGTTGTCTTTTTGTTTGTTATGTATGCGTTATGAGAATGGTCATAGATATCAATAGATATACAACCCCAGTTCCAAAAAAGTTGGGATGTTGTGTAAAATGTAAATAAAAACAGAATGCAATGATTTGTAAATCTTATAAACCCATATTTTATTCACAATAGAACATAGACAACATATTAGATGTTTAAAGTGAGACATTTTACTATTTCATGCAAAACATTAACCCATTTTGAATTTGATGGCAGCAACACCTCAAAAAAGTTGGGGCAGGGGCAACAAAAAGCTGAAAAAGTAAATGGTTCTAATAAGATACAGCTGGAGGAGCATTTTGCAACTAATTAGGTCAATTGGCAGCAGGTCAGGAAGTTGACTGGGTATAAAAAAGAGCACCTTTGAGAGGCTGAGTCTCTTAAGAAGTAAAGATGGGCAGAGGTTCACCAGTCTGCGAAAAACTGCGTAAAAAAATTGTGGAACAATTTCAGAAAAATGTTCCTCAGCAGAAAATTGGGAAGACTTTGAATATCCCGACATCTACAGTTTCTAATACTGTCAAAAGATTCCAAGAGTCTGGAAAAATCTCTGTGCGCAAAGGACAAGGGCGAAAGCCAATATTGGATGCACGTGATCTTTGGGCCCTCAGGCGGCACTGCATTAAGAACAGGCATGATTCTGTTATGGAGATCACTGCATGGGCTCAGGAACACTTCCGCAAGTCATTGTCGATGAACACAGTTCACAGTGCCATCCACAAATGTAAGTTAAAACTCTATCATGCAAAGAAGAAGCCATTTTTGAACACAATCCAGAAACGCCGCTGTCTTCTCTGGGCCGAAGCTCATCTAAAATGGACTGAGGCAAAGTGGAAAACTGTTCTGTGGTCAGATGAATCGAAATTTTAAATTCTTTTTGGAAACCATGGACACCGTGTCCTCCGCACTAAAGAGGAGAGGGACCATCTGGCCTGCTATCAGCGTAAAGTTCAAAGGCCTGCATCTCTGATGGTATGGGGGTGCATTAGTGCTTATGGCATGGGCAGTTTACACATCTGGAAAGGCACCATCAACACTAAAAGGTATATACAAGTTTTAGAACAACATATGCTCAACATATATATATACACACACACACACACACACACACACACACACATATATATATATAATTTGTATTTGTGTGTATCTGTCTAATGCAGCCACACCTTTTGAAACACAAAAAAGATTTTTCCACAAATATTTCATGATAATATTTGAGATTGTGAGATTGTGTAAAATTTTAAGGGAGTCCGAAAACTTTTTTCCACCACTATGTATATGTATATATATATATATATATATATATATATATATATATATATATATATATATATATATATATACACTATATTACCAAAAGTATTCGCTCACCTGCCTTTACTCATACTATGAACTGAAGTGCCATCCCATTCCTAACCCATAGAGTTCAATATGATGTCGGTCCACCTTTTGCAGCTATTACAGCTTCAACTCTTCTGGGAAGACTGTCCACAAGGTTGAGGAGAGTGTTTATAGGAATTTTTGACCATTCTTCCAAAAGCGCATTGGTGAGGTCACACACTGATGTTGGTCGAGAAGGCCTGGCTCTCAGTCTCCGCTCTAATTCATCCCAAAGGTGTTCTATCGGGTTCAGGTCAGGACTCTGTGCAGGCCAGTCAAGTTCATCCACACCAGACTCTGTCATCCATGTCTTTATGGACCTTGCTTTGTGCACTGGTGCACAGTCATGTTGGAAGAGGAAGGGGCCCGCTCCAAACTGTTCCCACAAGGTTGGGAGCATGGAATTGTCCAAAATGTTTTGGTATCCTGAAGCATTCAAAGTTCCTTTTACTGGAACTAAGGGGCCAAGCCCAGCTCCTGAAAAACAAACCCCACACCATAATTCCTCCTCCACCAAATTTCACAGTCGGCACAATGCAGTCTGAAATGTACCGTTCTCCTGGCAACCTCCAAACCCAGACTCGTCCATCAGATTGCCAGATGGAAAAGCGTGATTCATCACTCCAGAGAACGCGTCTCCACTGCTCTAGAGGCCAGTGGCGGCGTGCTTTACACCATTGCATCCGACGCTTTGCATTGCACTTGGTGATGTGTGGCTTGGCTGCAGCTACTCAGCCATGGAAACCCATTCCATAAAGCTCTCTGCGTACTGTACTTGGGCTAATCTGAAGGTCACATGAAGTTTGTAGCTCTGTAGCAATTGACTGTGCAGAAAGTCGGCGACCTCTTTGCACTATGCGCTTCAGCATCCACTGACCCCTCTCCGTCACTTTACGTGGCCTACCACTTCGTGGCTGAGTTGCTGTTGTTCCCAAACGCTTCCATTTTGTTATAATAGAGCTGACAGTTGACTGTGGAATATTTAGGAGCGAGGAAATTTCACGACTGGATTTGTTGCACAGGTGGCATCCTATGACAGTTCCACGCTGGAATTCACTGAGCTCCTGAGAGCGGCCCATTCTTTCACAAATGTCTTGTTTCACAGTCTGCATGCCTGAGTGCTTGATTTTATACACCTGTGGCCAGGCCAAGTGATTAGGACACCTGATTCTGATCATTTGAATGGGTGAGCGAATACTTTTGGTAATATAGTGTATATATATATATATATATAGTACAGGCCAAAAGTTTGGGCACACCTTCTCATTCAATGCATTTTCTTTATTTTCATGACTATTTACATTGTAGATTCTCACTGAAGGCATCAAAACTATGAATGAACACATGTGGAGTTATGTACTTAACAAAAAAAGGTGAAATAACTGAAAACATGTTTTATTTTCTAGTTTCTTCAAAATAGCCACCCTTTGCTCTGATTACTGCTTTGCACACTCTTGGCATTCTCTCGATGAGCTTCAAGAGGTAGTCACCTGAAATGGTTTTCACTTCACAGGTATGCCTTATCAGGGTTAATTAGTGGAATTTCTTGCTTTATCAATGGGGTTGGGACCATCAGTTGTGTTGTGCAGAAGTCAGGTTACTACACAGCCGACAGCCCTATTGGACAACTGTTAAAATTCATATTATGGCAAGAACCAATCAGCTAACTAAAGAAAAACAAGTGGCCATCATTACTTTAAGAAATGAAGGTCAGTCAGTCCGGAAAATTGCAAAAACTTTAAATGTGTCCCCAAGTGGAGTCACAAAAACCATCAAGCGCTACAACGAAATTGGCACACATGAGGACCGACCCAGGAAAGGAAGACCAAGAGTCACCTCTGCTTCTGAGGACAAGTTCATCTGAGTCACCAGCCTCAGAAATCGCAAGTTAACAGCAGCTCAGATCAGAGACCGGATAAATGCCACACAGAGTTCTAGCAGCAGACCCATCTCTAGAACAACTGTTAAGAGGAGACTGCGCGATGTGTGTGTGTGTGTGTGTGTGTGTGTACATATATATATATATATATATATATACAGTACAGGCCAAAAGTTTGGACACACCTTCTCATTCAATGCGTTTTCTTTATTTTCATGACTATTTACATTGTAGATTCTCACTGAAGGAATCAAAACTATGAATGAACACATGTGGAGTTATGTACTTAACAAAAAAAGGTGAAATAACTGAAAACATGTTTTATATTTTAGATTCTTTAAAATCGCCACCCTTTGCTCTGATTACTGCTTTGCACACTCTTGGCATTCTCTCGATGAGCTTCAAGAGGTAGTCACCTGAAATGGTTTTCCAACAGTCTTGAAGGAGTTCCCAGAGGTGTTTAGCACTTGTTGCCCCCTTTGCCTTCACTCTGCGGTCCAGCTCACGCCAAACCATCTGGATTGGGTTCAGGTCCGGTGACTGTGGAGGCCAGGTCATCTGCCGCAGCACTCCATCACTGTCCTTCTTGGTCAAATAGCCCTTACACAGCCTGGAGGTGTGTTTGGGGTCATTGTCCTGTTGAAAAATAAATGATGGTCCAACTAAACGCAAACCGGATGGGATGGCATGTCGCTGCAGGATGCTGTGGTAGCCATGCTGGTTCAGTGTGCCTTCAATTTTGAATAAATCCCCAACAGTGTCACCAGTAAAACACCCCCACACCATCACACCTCCTCCTCCATGCTTCACAGTGGGAACCAGGCATGTGGAATCCATCCGTTCACCTTTTCTGCGTCTCACAAAGACACGGCGGTTGGAACCAAAGATCTCAAATTTGGACTCATCAGACCAAAGCACAGATTTCCACTGGTCTAATGTCCATTCCTTGTGTTTCTTGGCCCAAACAAATCTCTTCTGCTTGTTGCCTCTCCTTAGCAGTGGTTTCCTAGCAGCCATTTGACCATGAAGGCCTGATTCGCGCAGTCTCCTCTTAACAGTTGTTCTAGAGATGGGTCTGCTGCTAGAACTCTGTGTGGCATTTATCTGGTCTCTGATCTGAGCTGCTGTTAACTTGCAATTTCTGAGGCTGGTGACTCGGATGAACTTGTCCTCAGAAGCAGAGGTGACTCTTGGTCTTCCTTTCCTGGGTCGGTTCTCATTTGAGCCAGTTTCGTTGTAGCGCTTGATGGTTTTTGCGACTCCACTTGGGGACACATTTAAAGTTTTTGCAATTTTCCGGACTGACTGACCTTCATTTCTTAAAGTAATGATGGCCACTCATTTTTCTTTAGTTAGCTGATTGGTTCTTGCCATAATATGAATTTTAACAGTTATCCAATAGGGCTGTCGGCTGTGTAGTAACCTGACTTCTGCACAACACAACTGATGGTCCCAACCCCATTGATAAAGCAAGAAATTCCACTAATTAACCCTGATAAGGCACACCTGTGAAGTGAAAACCATTTCAGGTGACTACCTCTTGAAGCTCATCAAGAGAATGCCAAGAGTGTGCAAAGCAGTAATCAGAGCAAAGGGTGGCTATTTTGAAGAAACTAGAAAATAAAACATGTTTTCAGTTATTTCACCTTTTTTTGTTAAGTACATAACTCCACGTGTTCATTCATAGTTTTGATTCCTTCAGTGAGAATCTACAATGTAAATAGTCATGAAAATAAAGAAAACGCATTGAATGAGAAGGTGTGTCCAAACTTTTGGCCTGTACTGTATATATGTGTGTGTGTGTGTGTGTGTGTACAATTCAGGTGTATGCAGAAGCTTGCCTTCTCTGAGTCTTCCTTAAGTCTAATTTTAGACCAAACGAATACCTATCACGTTTGGGTACAACACCAAGAGCAAAGACCAGTATGGTATTATGATGTATCACAAAAATCGTCTAATTAAAGCCTATGAACGTGTGGGCTGCCAGCTCAAGGTGAGTCTGTGTTGATTTGGTTGGTCTGTTTGTATATCATACATATTTACAACAGCTCTGCATCTCACCACCTGTTTATCTTTCATCCATATATTAATCTTGTAGGCAAACATCTCAGGACTCGGGGTCATTGGGGTCATAGAGTGTAACTTCCTGGATCTTTCACAAAGCAAAGAGAATTTTGACAACACTGATAAATACAGGTGATTGTTTTTTTTTATTCAAGCTGGTTTCTGTTGTGATGACCTCAGTTTGATAAAATTCTAATTTAGTTGCTTTCTTAATATTTATCATACAATAAAAATGTCCTCTTTTTAAGTGCCATCAAACTAGTGTAATAGTGGATTGTCCTGTCCACCACTATGACACAGGCCATTGAAATACAGAAATTTTTAAGCGCTTGGCTTCTTGTTGCAGGAAAACCATCACCAGCTTGGGGATCAAGCTGGAGGAGTACTGGAAAGAAATCCGCTTCAAGAGAAATAAAGAGGATCCAAACAGCATACCAGTGGAAGATACCATGTTAGTATATTCCCGGATTGTCAGTCTTGGGCCTGTCACTGTCATCTTGCTTGGCTACTGGAAGAACAATACTGTTGCCATAACCATGCATAAACCTGTGTATTTGTTCAATGTAACTAATTTGTCAAGGGTTCCATCCGCAATTTCTATTGAGCACATACATTATTATTACTTTCCTCTTCCTCATTAACATTTTTTTTCTATTTATTAGGCTACATCTCCATTTATTTTTCTAGGTACTAGGGCAATGTGCAATGCAACACGCACTTTATATTCTCGCATAATTGGGTACTCTCTGTATCATAAAATTACCATTGTTGGTATATAATCATCTATTGCAATATGTAATCGGGTAATGTGCAATTTTCACTAATTAGGCACTAGGGCAATGTGCAACGCAACAAGCACTTTATATTTCTATATAACTAGGTACTCTAGGTATCACAAATTACCATCGTTGGTATTAGATTATTGTAATATGCAATTGAGTATTAGGCAATCAAAATAGCACTTTATATTTCTTGGGCAATTTGCAATACAATAATGCACTTTACACTTTAACCAGCCCCTCGACATATAATTTTAGTGTTTAATGTAGTGTTTAAGCTGTGGTGAAATTCGCATGGTCCCCTGAGCCTTGGCCTGTATGTTTTATGATCAACTATGTTGTTTGTTTTGTTTTGTTTTGTTTTGATTTGATTTGTTGTTATTGTGAATGAACGTTGTACAACACCAACCTGCCAATGGGACTAGAGATGGAAATTAGCCACACGGCTACAATCTCACGTGTTTAAATTTATATGTGCATTAACATGTACTGTCCCATTTCTTTCTTTTAAAAATAAATAAATCTACAAATCTACAAATCTGTTGAACCACTTTTATTCTCTACATGTTATAGTCCTGAAATTCTTAGCTATTTGTCTCCTTTGCTGTCTGCGTCTCCATTTTACAGGAAGCGACCAGATCAAAACTGGGCGCAGTGTGATGAATGTTTGCGCTGGCGCAAACTCCCTGATGGGATCGACTGCAGTTTACTGCCAGAAAAATGGTTATGCCACATGAATCCTGATCCTCAGTTCAGGTAAGGTGTGACACCTGCTACAACAGATAACATCCTGACCTGTTACACTCATAAAGATCTTCACTGATTCTTGCATTTCTTCTCAATGAACTGCAAACACCAGACGAGTTCACCAACTTGGCTTAGCATGCATTTATGAATAGTTGCTCTAACAAGATGTCACAAAACAGAGAAAACAGATTCTAGTCTCAAGTCAATAACAGCGCTAATACACACCACCACCATACCATTACGGAAGGAACAGAGGGTCAAAATCCAATCTTCATCCCTGATAGACCAATAAAAGCAATAGGCTACAAGCAAACGCTTGTTAAAAACAGCGTTGCCACAATCCAGACTTAAAGGCCCCATGCTGTACACTTTTCCAAGGTTTTATTTTAACTGTTGATATCCCTAGCAAGATGTATTTGTGGCTCTGAGTACCTGTGGTCTGCTAAAAATAGTTTCACAGCTCCTCCCTCTTGCCTTTCTCCCGGAGCTCTGGCAGCACAGTTCGTTTAGCCAATCAAAAGAGAGAATCAGCCCCTCTCCACTGACTGGCCTGAGTGACATATGGTCGGGCCAATCACAGGCAAGTTAACGGCTATAACGTTATCAATGGTACCAATTAAAAACTTTACAGCTTCCAAAAATGTTACCGTATTGATGAGACAAAAAATCACTTACTGGTCGCGGAGTTGACGTTGGTCCAGACAATGTGGGGAAAGCAGTATCCTTTACAAACAGTTTCTTTATGAAACCGGCATTTTATTGTGTCAGGTTGATAAAACAGTCGGCGCTGAAATGAGCCGAACAGACAAGCAAATTTGGACTAAAATCCTGTGGGACCCAGGAAAAAATTAGTATCAGTCACTGGTCTCTAATGTGTGTTTCTTTTGGAAGAATGTGCAATGAAACATGAGTCTCCTTGCATCCGTCTGTGGCGCAACAATGTTTCTTCGACATGTCGCTAACTTGTTAGCTTGTTATCTGGGGAGCGGAGGCGGGCTGGCTAGTTTAAATGGGTGGAGTCGCCTTATGTGTGACATCACAAAAAGGAGGAAGTACTGTCCGCCTGTTTTAAAGGGAGAGTTTCAAAAAATGGGCTGTGTGCATTTCTTCATTTATCACAGGTTTAATGCATGGGACAGTATTTATGTGGCCCCAATACCTTTCCTATCACGAAAAAACAACAAAAGTTGCATTCCAAAAGGGTACTAAAAGACAACAACAACCACTCCAGCCACAGCCTGTTCACCCTGCTGCCATCAGGCAAAAGATACAGAAGTATCCACTGCCGTACCACCAGATTACAGAGCAGCTTCTTCCCTCAGACTGTGAGACTACTAAATGCACCATCTGCACTCCTCCATGTTTAATAATTTTATTTTTTATACAATCAATTAATCAATCAAGAGGGAACCACATTTTAATTTCATTATAAAACCTGTTGTATAATGACCAGTAAACTTCCTTGTATCCTTGTATCCTTGTATTTTTCATGACATGGGGCCTTTAAAAGCCTTTAATGTCCAGTTCAGCATTTGTATTAATAGTCCACTCAGCCTTTCAGAAGTTCAGTCAAAGACACCCATCAGCACTTGTTGTGAGTGGTCGGATCTCAAGAACCAGGAGATTTTTTTTACTTTTAGATAAAACTTTTCTATACTTTTTGTACAATAACAAAAAATTACGCTTTCTATACTCCAAAACAACAGACTCTTCTGAGCAGCTCCTCTCTCCAGCTCTCACGTTTCAACTGTTGTCTTCCTCCAACAAGATTTCAGAGTGAGACCTCTCCTTGAGCTAGACTTCTCTTAAGGTGTGCACCATCTATTGTGTGCACCACCATAATTAATAAGATGTAAAGAAAACGGATAGCTCTGTAGGGATCCTGTCCATAATGTTGTCAGACTCTTATAATATTAATCTCAGCCTGCTCAATACTGGACCAATTAAAAAAAATGCCCCTATAAGTCATTTGGACCCCAAAGGATGGAAAATACCTGAATTATCATTAAAAGCTATTTAGATGTCGATCTGATTTGTACTTGCAGGAGTTGCGTGGTAGACGAGGAGCCTGAGGACTCTGATGATGACCGGCCTTCATACCGGAAGACCTACAAACAGCAGTGAGTCTAATTCGCATCAACATTATAGCTGCTACATTATCCACAACATCTAATGGTGCTTTAATGCTTAGATCTTAGAAAGCAGTCTGCTTTGTCTGCTGATGATTTCTAATAGTGTAAAATTGTTGTTTAAAATGAATTTCATTTTAACACCAGCATTTTTCCCACGGTGCACTTTGCTGCCACCATTAGCTATGCATGGCAAATTGTGATCACTCAACCACTCACTCATGGACGACCTGCAGGTGATGTTTAGCACGACGCAGGTGCTGTACACATCCATGCTGCAACCTGTCGAGACTGACGCTGTCTGTGTACAACCAGGAAATGCCAAAGTGACACTCAAAATTGTATCATAGATGATAATCTCTCTATTTAATATTTTTCTGCGAATCTTAGTTAAACTGATGTTGTTCATGTGAAGCAGCCATTTTGGATTTGTCATGTTGATTTTTGGAAAGTAACGGATGCATGCAGGTGCACTGTGGGTCTGGACAGTTTTGTGCTTGTTACATCGTTCATCAACCATTTTATGTTAATCTGGACAAAATAGTCAGCAAAATACCTAAAATATAGTATGATTAGGTTTTACTTCTTTAGCATGGCGGTATGTAGACTTGCAGCTGAGCTTGTAAAAACTGATTTGAGTGGCATTCTGGTATGGGTTGTTAATTGTGTGATATATTTGTTACAGAGAAAGGGAGGAAAAACTGAAACAAGAGAGGAAAAGAAAAAGGGTAAGGAGGAAACTACAATCTAGAGACCAATGTTAATGCTGTCTTTATTATTTTTCCATTTTCCTAATTTTTTTTATGTATGTATGGTGTTAAAAATTTAGAAGGCTGCAGATTATTACTTTAATATCTCACAGTACATTACCTTTGACTGGCAAGCTGTCAGTTGGGTTTGAACAATAATTTCCTTTCAAAATTGCTTTAACTGTTTCTCTTACAGAAATAAAAGGACACTTACCAGATCAAAGTAGCATCTTAAGGAGATTTTGGACTTTTGAATGCATTTTGCTTCATAATTCTTAAAGAGCAAGTCAGCACCAAACCACACATGACAGAAAACATGTTTTCTCTAGGGGTCTAAATGGTCAGGCAGTTCTGGCCACACCCAGTTAGTGTTGTCACAGCAGGTATTTTTCATCAAGTTTCAGTGGATATGCTCCATTTCGAGGTGCTACTTATGCAGCAGGAGTGAGGAAAATTACAACGGCATATTGGGCCCATTGTAGGGAGAAGAAAGTTTTTACACTGCAAAAAGTCAAAATCTTACCAAGATTATTTGTCTTAATTCAAGTAAAAATGTCTTATTTCTAGTCAAAATATCTCATTACACTTAAAATAAGACATGATCAGCTCAGAAATAACTTGTCTTTAGACAATTTTGCCAATGGAACAAGCTAATTTTTACTTGTGACAAGCACATTTTTACTTGTGACAGAACAAGTAAAAATTTGCTTGTTCAATTGGCAAAATTTGTTTCTTGTTTCAAGCTAATTTTCACTTGTTTCAAGTAAATTTCCACTTGAAACAAGTGAAAATTGTCTAAAGACAAGTTATTTCTGAGCTGATCATGTCTTATTTTAAATGTAATGAGATATTTTGACTAGAAATAACACATTTTGACTTGAAATAAGACAAATAATCTTGGTAACATTTTGACTTTTTGCAGTGTATTGTTTTTTCCTCTGAAATTTACCATTTTGAACTCAAAAATTCTGAGGATTTTTTTCCCTGAATATTAGTCCCCTCCCTGGCTCCATCATTTTTTTTCCCTTTCAAACAAATGTTCTGGTCAGCTGAATGAAAAACTGGAAGGAGCTGTGGTAAAAGTCATTGTTTATGAAGCTACACTTAAGTAGCCATAATTTATCATTTTTTATTAATTATTTTGGAGCGCACCCACAAGTATCTGCCATGACATCACTGATTGGGTCTGGCCAGTAGTACAACATGCCAGGATGTTTCAATCCATAGAGAGCGGTGCAGCACAACTTTTCTGCTCAGTGTTTACTCACTGATCAAGTACTGTACACGTTGGAAGAAGTGGCTCACTCACTGGTGGTATTCATCTCCAGTTCCTTGATCATTTGTGTGTTAATAACGGGGCTTTTGTGATATTTCTTTTAGACTGAGGAGGATATAGCTAATCTTGCCAAACAAAATGAGGATCTTCGAAAGGAGCGCGAAGCTCTGAAACGGAAGTTGAATGAAAAGGTACATTTCCTTTCTAGAACATCAGCAGTCTTAAATGAAAAGCAGCAGTTGGTCAGAATGATTGAAGTTGTTGTAATAATGTTATTAACACCCTCCAAATATTTTGCAGTTGCTGCATACAACTGAACAACAATAATTACATATCCAGAATATATAGTGATGCTTGTTTTCTTTTTATCATTTATGTTAACAGACTGTCAGCCCTCTTGCCTCTCCTCGCAATACACCAAGGAGCAGTCTACAGGGGGGTGCTGCTAGGGCTAAATCCTCTTCCATCGTGTTGTCAACCCTCTCACAAGCTGGTAAAGGACCTCTGTTTTCACCTGTGTGTATGTGTCAGTGTTACTTTCGTCAACGATTATGATGACGAAATATTTACGTCAATGACCCTATTTTTCATGACGAAGATGGGGCGATGACGAGCTAAAAATATCTCTTTTATGAGGGAAACATAACGAGACGTGTGCGTATTTTTGTCATGACGAGACGCGTATCCGCGCGGTGAACACTGGCGTACGACCACAGGATACGAGGATCCCAGGATATGAACACATCCTGGATTTATTTTTCCTGGCTTGTATATCAGCTTGTATATCAGCCAGTGTTGTGTATATATATATATATATATATATGTATATATATATATATATATATATATATATATATACACACTACCAGTCAAAAGTTTGGACACACCTTCTCATTCAAGGTTTTTTCTTTATTTTTACTACTTTCAACATTGTAGATACAAACTGAAGACATCAAATATATGAAGCAAGATATATTATGTAGCAAAGAAAAAATTGTTAAATAACTCTAAATATGTTTTATATTTTAGATTCCTCAAAGTAGCCACCCTTTGCTTTGTTGACAGCGCTGCAAACCCTCGGCCCTCTCTCAATGAGCTTCATGATGTAGTCACCTGAAATGGTTTTCACTTCACAGGTGTGCCTTGTCAGGGTTCATTTGTGGAATTTCTTGCCTTCTTAATGGGGTTGGGACCATCAGTTGTGTTGTGCAGAAGTCAGGTTACTACACAGCTGACAGCCCTATTTTACAACTGTTAGAATTCATATTATGGCAAGAACCAATCAGCTCAGTCAAGAGAAATGACAGTCCATCATTACTTTAAGAACTGAAGGTCAGTCAGTCCGGAAAATTGCAAAAACTTTGAATGTGTCCCCAAGTGCAGTCGCAAAAACCATCAAGCGCTACAACGAAACTGGCACACATGAGGACCACCTCAGGAAAGGAAGACATATGGCGCTTTTCCACTAGTACCTACTCGGCTTGACTCGGATCGACTCTACAAGGCTTTTCTGTTAGGTGGGACCTACTCAGCCGGGGTTCCAAGCGAGCTGACTCGACAGAGTCGAGTATTTACATTGTAGATTCTCACTGAAGGCATCAAAACTATGAATGAACACATATGGAATTATGTAGTAAACAAAAAAGTGTGAAATAACTCAAAACATGTTAAAACATAGATTTTTAGATTTAGATTCTTCAAAATAGCCACCCTTTGCTCTGATTACTGCTTTGCACACTCTTGGCATTCTCTCGATGAGCTTCAAGAGGTAGTCACCTGAAATGGTTTTCCAACAGTCTTGAAGGAGTTCCCAGAAGTGTTTAGCACTTGTTGGCCCCTTTGCCTTCACTCTGCGGTCCAGCTCACCCCAAACCATCTGGATTGGGTTCAGGTCCGGTGACTGTGGAGGCCAGCTCATCTGCCGCAGCACTCCATCACTCTCCTTCTTGGTCAAATAGCCCTTACACAGCCTGGAGGTGTGTTTGGGGTCATTGTCATGTTGAAAAATAAATGATCGTCCAACTAAACGCAAACCGGATGGGATGGCATGTCGCTGCAGGATGCCGTGGTAGCCATGCTGGTTCAGTGTGCCTTCAATTTTGAATAAATCCCCAACAGCGTCACCAGCAAAACACCCCCACCCCATCACACCTCCTCCTCCATGCTTCACAGTGGGAACCAGGCATGTAGAATCCATCCGTTCACCTTTTCTGCGTCTCACAAAGACACGGCGGTTGGAACCAAAGATCTCAAATTTGGACTCATCAGACCAAAGCACAGATTTCCACTGGTCTAATGTCCATTCCTTGTGTTTCTTGGCCCAAACAAATCTCTTCTGCTTGTTGCCTCTCCTTAGCAGTGGTTTCCTAGCAGCTATTTGACCCTGAAGGCCTGATTCGTAACAGTTGTTCTAGAGATGGGTCTGCTGCTAGAACTCTGTGTGGCATTTATCTGCTCTCTGATCTGAGCTGCTGTTAACTTGCGATTTCTGAGGCTGGTGAGTCGGATGAACTTGTCCTCAGAAGCAGAGGTGACTCTTGGTCTTCCTTTCCTGGGTCGGTCCTCATGTGTGCCAGTTTCGTTGTAGCGCTTGATGGTTTTTGTGACTCCACTTGGGGACACATTTAAAGTTTTTGCAATTTTCCGGACTGACTGACCTTCATTTCTTAAAGTAATGATGGCCACTCGTTTTTCTTTAGTTAGCTGATTGATTCTTGCCATAATATGAATTTTAACAGTTGTCCAATAGGGCTGTCGGCTGTGTAGTAACCTGACTTCTGCACAACACAACTGATGGTCCCAACCCCATTGATAAAGCAAGAAATTCCTCTAATTAACCCTGATAAGGCACACCTGTGAAGTGAAAACCATTTCAGGTGACTACCTCTTGAAGCTCATCGAGAGAATGCCAAGAGTGTGCAAAGCAGTAATCAGAGCAAAGGGTGGCTATTTTGAAGAAACTAGAATATAAAACATGCTGTGAGTTATTTCACCTTTTTTTACATACATGTGTTCATTCATAGTTTTGATTCCTTCAGTTAGAATCTACAATGTAAATAAACTTGAATATATGGAATGACACTTGAATATATGGAATGAAAGTCTGAATATATGGAATGAAACTTGAATATTTTGAATGAAAGTCTGAATATATGGAATGAAACTTGAATATATGGAATGAAACTTGAATATTTTGAATGAAAGTTGAATATATGGAATGAAACTTGAATATTTTGAATGAAAGTCTGAATATATGGAATGAAACTTGAATATATGGAATGAAACTTGAATATTTTGAATGAAAGTCTGAATATATGGAATGAAAATTGAATATATGGAATGAAAGTCTGAATATATGGAATGAAACTTGAATATTTTGAATGAAAGTCTGAATTTATGGAATGAAACTTGAATATATGGTACGGAAGCCCTAAAGGGCCATACATAAATATATTTTATTTCCTCCGTTTTCTCGTGATAACGAGATAATTTTCCTCCGTTTTCCCGTGATAACGAGATAAATTTCCTCCGTTTTCTCGTGATAACGAGATATTTTCCCTCCGTTTTGAATGAATGAATGAAACGTGATAGGCCTGAGATTTCCATCATACGTGACATGTCATGCTGACTGACGTCTCCTTGGACACATAAAGCAGGGGTCACCAATCATGTGCCATGGAGGGCCGAGAGGCTGCAGGTTTTCATTCCAACCAAGACCTCCACCAGGTGATTTCACTGATCACCTCACCTTGTATCAGAAAGGAGGAACTAATCAGTGAAATCACCTGGTGGAGGTCTTGGTTGGAATGAAAACCTGCAGCCTCTCGGCCCTGCATGGCACATGATTGGTGACCCCTGACATAAAGCATAAAGCTATTTCAGCCTGTGTCGGGCCTTGATTGAACAGATAAGTGATGCGGTGATCGATATTCTCCTGCTCCTCTGACATTGCTACACTGACTGATGTCTGCAATGCTTTAATAAACTAGACAATCGCTTTGTTTTCTCGATTTAATTATCTCGTTATCACGAGAAAACGGAGGAAAATTATCTCGTTATCACGGGAAAACGGAGGAAATTTATCTCGTTATCACGGGAAAACGGAGGAAAATTATCTCGTTATCACGAGAAAACGGGGGAATTATCTCGTTATCACGAGAAAACGGAGGAAATAAAAGTTATGTATGTATGGCCCTTTAGTACGGAAGCCCTAAAGGGCCATACATACATATATTTTATTTCCTCCGTTTTCCCGTGATAACGAGATAAATTTCCTCCGTTTTCTCGTGATAACGAGATAATTTTCCTCCGTTTTCTCGTGATAACGAGATAATTAAATCGAGAAAACAAAGCGATTGTCTAGTTTATTAAAGCATTGCAGACATCAGTCAGTGTAGCAATGTCAGAGGAGCAGGAGAATATCGATCACCGCATCACATATCTGTTCAATCAAGGCCTGACACAGGCTGAAATAGCTTTATGCTTTATGTCAGGGGTCACCAATCATGTGCCATGGAGGGCCGAGAGGCTGCAGGTTTTCATTCCAACCAAGACATCCACCAGGTGATTTCACCGATTAGCTCCAGGTGATCAGTGAAATCACCTGGTGGAGGTCTTGGTTGGAATGAAAACCTGCAGCCTCTCGGCCCTCCATGGCACATGATTGGTGACCCCTGCTTTATGTGTCCAAGGAGACGTCAGTCAGCATGACATGTCACGTATGATGGAAATCTCAGGCCTATCACGTTTCATTCATTCATTCAAAACGGAGGAAAATTATCTCGTTATCACGAGAAAACGGAGGGAAATTATCTCGTTATCACGGGAAAACGGAGTAAATTTATCTCGTTATCACGGGAAAACGGAGGAAAATTATCTCGTTATCACGGGAAAACGGAGGAAATTTATCTCGTTATCACGAGAAAACGGAGGAATTATCTCGTTATCACGAGAAAACGGAGGAAATAAAATTTATTTATGTATGGCCCTTTAGGGCTTCCGTACTTTAGGGCTTCCGTAATATGGAATGAAAGTCTGAATATATGGAATGAAACTTGAATATTTTGAATGAAAGTCTGAATATATGGAATGAAACTTGAATATTTTGAATGAAAGTCTGAATTTATGGAATGAAACTTGAATATTTTGAATGAAAGTCTGAATATGCTGGTGGGCCAAATGCAAACTGGAGTGCAGGTCGGCTATAAAGCAGCTGGTTAATGAATAAAAACACAAACTGTCTACCTGGAGGGTGGGAACAGGGGACAGGGGAGCCAGGAGGAGCTCATCTTCCCTTAGCCTAATAACACATGAACTCCCCTAAAAACATGATGCAATAAATTTTGGGAGGTCTCTAAAATATGTATTAACAATATGCAGGGTTTCTTCTTCCATATAAAATTCGGAGGCGCCAGCCTTTCTTACATTTTGTGCCCCGGTGCAATTAAACGCATTCTTTCTATTCACTATAGACGCGATACAGTTATTATAGAAATATCATAGGCCACTACGTGAATGTTCGCGCTGCAGTTATAACAGGAACACCACAGAAATTTTACTTGTTGATTTATCCACCAAAGCGGAGCTCGACCCTCTCGGACCCGCTGGAAAAATTAAATAATCTGTGCCTGAACGTGATCAGGTCAAGTATGATGTGAGATACGTCTTCAGTGATTGACAGCTGCATTAAAATGAGGCTTGAGTGCACAAGAATGTCCCCTTTGGTTAAATGTCATCTGCCTGTTAAATGGCTTTTTAGTTTTAGTTTTTGCGTGGAAGGAGGACTAGCCAAGTAAGAATTTCATTTACAGTGTTAACGCCTGTTTTAGTACGGAAGCCCTAAAGGGCCATACATAAATATATTTTATTTCCTCCGTTTTCTCGTGATAACGAGATAATTCCTCCGTTTTCTCGTGATAACGAGATAATTTTCCTCCGTTTTCCCGTGATAACGAGATAAATTTCCTCCGTTTTCTCGTGATAACGAGATAATTTTCCTCCGTTTTCTCGTGATAACGAGATAAATCGAGAAAACAAAGCGATTGTCTAGTTTATTAAAGCATTGCAGACATCAGTCAGTGTAGCAATGTCAGAGGAGCAGGAGAATATCGATCACCGCATCACTTATCTGTTCAATCAAGGCCTGACACAGGCTGAAATAGCTTTATGCTTTATGTCAGGGGTCACCAATCATGTGCCATGCAGGGCCGAGAGGCTGCAGGTTTTCATTCCAACCAAGATCTCCACCAGGTGATTTCACTGATTAGTTCCTCCTTTCTGATACAAGGTGAGGTGATCAGTGAAATCACCTGGTGGAGGTCTTGGTTGGAATGAAAACCTGCAGCCTCTCGGCCCTCCATGGCACATGATTGGTGACCCCTGCTTTATGTGTCCAAGGAGACGTCAGTCAGCATGACATGTCACGTATGATGGAAATCTCAGGCCTATCACGTTTCATTCATTCATTCAAAACGGAGGGAAAATATCTCGTTATCACGAGAAAACGGAGGAAAATTATCTCGTTATCACGAGAAAACGGAGGGAAATTTATCTCGTTATCACGGGAAAACGGAGGAAAATTATCTCGTTATCACGAGAAAACGGAGAAATTATCTCGTTATCACGAGAAAACGGAGGAAATAAAATATATTTATGTATGGCCCTTTAGGGCTTCCGTATTTTACTGTGCATATGGCCATAAATCTCTCTCTCGGATAAGCAGTGGCTATCTGGCCTGTGGGGTTCACTGCATTCAGTCTTCCACGATGAAACAGTGAAAAAACTTCCTCATCAGTACAACGGTGTTCATGACCGATTACTAGTGTTATTTTGGCCCGTACAAGCATTCGCCAGGGTGTTAATGATTTCTTCATTGCTTAGAATCCCTGCCACCAGATTGCGTGCTGACTCACTCATTTTTACAGACTTAACTTCTTGGAGTAACATCCGTGCTTGCACATTGAAAAACAAGATGGCGCCAGAGATGGCGTCACATTTCATTCCATATATTCAAAAGTTCATTCCATATATTCAGACTTTCATTCCATATATTCAAGTTTCATTCAAAATATTCAAGTTTCATTCCATATATTCAGACTTTCATTCCATATATTCAGACTTTCATTCCACATATTCAAGTTTCATTCCATATATTCAAGTTTCATTCCATAAATTCAGACTTTCATTCAAAATATTAGTTTCATTCAAAATATTCAAGTTTCATTCCATATATTCAGACTTTCATTCAAAATATTCAAGTTTCATTCCATATATTCAGACTTTCATTCCATATATTCAGACTTTCATTCAAAATATTCAAGTTTCATTCCATATATTCAAGTTTCATTCAAAATATTCAGACTTTCATTCAAAATATTCAAGTTTCATTCCATATATTCAGACTTTCATTCAAAATATTCAAGTTTCATTCCATATATTCAGACTTTCATTCAAAATATTCAAGTTTCATTCCATATATTCAAGTTTCATTCAAAATATTCAGACTTTCATTCAAAATATTCAAGTTTCATTCCATATATTCAAGTTTCATTCTATATATTCAGACTTTCATTCAAAATATTCAAACTTTCATTCCATATATATAATATTTTCCTAAACGGCTTGCCATAATATATATATGTGTGTACATACATATATATATATATATATATTCATATATATATATATATATATATATATATATATATATGTATATATGTAAAATCTTTTTAATTTTTGTTGACTAAGGCTAGACTAAAACTATTAAGGATAGCAATGACTAAAATGTGATTAAAACTAATAAGCATTATGTCAAGAAGACTAAGACTAAAATTAAAATGGCTGTCAAAATTAACACTGGTGTGTGTGAGCATAGTGCTGGTTTTGTATATTTGCAGCTTGTATATTGTTTTGTGTTCAGTTCGACAATTTGAGTGATTAAAAAATGCCTACTTCTCCTCCAGCTTGCAGCCCCTCTAGCAGCAGCAGTCTTCCAAAAATTTCTAGTGTACATTCTCTGTCAACACCACCAAGGTAAGACTCACTGTTTGCTGTGTTTCTGAACTTCTCTTTACCCAAAGACTTTTATTGAGGAGGCCAGTTAAATAAATCCTTTGTGTACACTGCAGGATTAAAATAACACCAGCTGAGACTCTAAAAAGACCCAGAATAAATGGGTTCCAAAGGAGCACCTCAGAGACACCTTCATCATTGGAGGCAAGCCCAATAAGCTCTGTGTCACCTGTTATCCCTCTTAATGATGATGATGATGATGATGATGATGATGATGATGGTAATGCCACCGACGATGATGATGTTGTCATCTTGGAGACAGCCAGCACCCCCGTGCCAAAGAAAACAGGCTTTGACTTAAGTAAGGTGAAGGCAGAGCGACAGCAGAGTGATCCCAGTGTTGGCATGCTGATGGAGTGCAGTGACGATGCTGCTGTGGATGTATCTCCAGAATTGAATGCTGGGGGAACTAGCTCCACAAAGATGGCAGCTGTGGGGACCGGGCCTTCTGCACCGCCTCCTCCAGAGCAGGCCAGCACCGCCACCCAGATAGAAGTACCCAAAGTGAAGGAGGAAGATGAGGAAGAAAGAGGAAAACAAAGAAAGGATGAAATCAAAACAGAAGTGGAGGAGAGAGCAGTGCAGAGCACAGCTGAAGTAAATGGAATCGAGCAAGGTTCAGATATGGACACTAGTGGGTGCAACATTGAGCAGAACGTGATCAAGAAAGAGAGTGCTGGAGATGATCAAGCAAAAAAGCCCTTGCACAATGGAGTAGCAGTGTCATGCTGTTTGAACAATGCGGAGGCTGTAGGACCTTCCTCTGCACATCCCCTGCAGAACAACTCTAGTATAAATGAGATACAGGAACAGCAAGACAAGATCCTGGAGCTCCTGGAGACTGCAGCTCAGGAGAGGGACAGCTACAAGCAGCAGTTCCATGAACTTACAAACCAGTTACATGATATACAGAAGAGACTTCAGGAATTGTCTCAGGCCAGCTCCTCAGGTTCCTGCAGAGAAAATCCTTCCAGGGTAGAAACGCAGCCAGAAGAGGCAGGAGGGACGGGTGACTCTGGCACAGCATCTGGCTAAGAAATGAACAGAAGGTGAGAGACTTGAAAGAGCTATTTTTGATTTTTTGAATTATCTTTCTCAGTCAGGACTGTTGAGGATCTCAGTACTCCATCAGAACAAACTGACTTTTCTCTCTCCCGCTATCTCAGCTTGGTGGGACTGCGGCAGAATGTTGGACGCCTTCTCACCTCTTTTGTTCCTGCTCTGGACCCGGATCAAGTAAATTATGAGTGCAGTGTAATTGATGAAATCCTTGAACAGGTTCTCACTGACATGGAACCCCTGCAGGTGAATAATTTGAGAGAATGAGCAGGAAATGACTGAACGAATGACGCATCCTGGATTTAGCATCACTTAAAGGAAGAGTTCACCCAAAAATGAGAAATCTGTCATTATCCTGAAGCAATGTGTAAGTTGGTGAGCACTGTTGACAAACTAATACTAACTAATACTTGGGTACTACATCCCCTGAAGATAAATGATCACATTCTGAGTGGGAAAGCCCACACTAACACGCACCTAGGCCCTACATGTCTACATAGAGTGTTTCAGTAGGGGGTTGATGCTCAAGGCTTGGAGGCACATGAGTGTGAACCGGTCTGCTACCAAAGGCTACAGTAAGATTTGCACTAAATAACAGTGTAAATATCAGACTCTGCTACTCAGGATGCAATCATTTGGTTAATGGATGATCTTAAATCTGCTGAACAAGCTGTATTGAGTATTTGTGTTGTTATATTTTGTCATTTTTTTAAACAAACAAAAATAAAAGTACTCTTTGACTGTAGTTGTTTTGGGGAAGGCTGCTAGGAGTTGTGTTAGCTACCCCCCCTGTCTGTTGTATAAGGTACGACAATTAATCTGTGTCTGAGGTGGCACTGGATGAAATGGCCATTTAACTGCCATGCTCTATCTTTATATTGTCTCTTTATTTCTTTATAATATTTGATACAGATTTTAAAAGCATGAGAATCCTAACTTGCTGCATTTACTTGAAAATTTGTATATATTTCTTTTTGATTTTTACTGTATTTTATATTGTCATTAAATGCAACTACCCATGAACTGCTTTGCATTAAGACTGTTGTCAGACACATTTTCTAACAGATTTGATTCCTAATGCTGGGCAAAAATAGTATATTCATGGTGTCTCCCCTTCAAACTGAAGGTCATCTGTTACCTGGGAAAAAAAACAAAACAAAAAAAACATTGTGAAACCACACTTCAACAAAAACTCAGTATAAATCGTAGTAGCATAGTGTATATAAATGTCAACATGCAGGAATGTAATACACATATGGTTGCCTGGCAGAAAGATTGTACCAACACATTTATCAGTTTGGAGATTTTTGTGTTCCACTGGCATAACTAACAGTGTACTCTTTTACTCTTTTTGATTTTTCTCTTCCAAATGTTTGAGGTGTTTTGAAAAGGAACTGAAAACTATTTTAAGCCAGCTTTTGCACTGCTAACTTGTCAAATTTAATTAATTTGTCAAATATATATTTTTCATTCCTAATTTATCATGTTGTGTTTTTTTTGTGGTCTGTGACAAAAAGCACATTTCCAGAGTCATGTATTGCTAAATAGAAATTGGGCATCCTCACTCACATTGTTATCTGACAGGACTGGCAGCAAACATCATGAATAGCAAGGGAACAAGAGAAGACACAGCATTAGGCGATCATTGATAAGTTTCTCTCTGGAAGGTGGGCTTACCTTGCAAATCATCTGGCTCTGTTTAGTTTGAACAGAAACCATTTTTCACTCACTATGTCTTATGGCTGTTTGAAGAGATTACATTAGCATTCCTTAGTTCATGAAATTTTGCATGAACATGGTATTTCAAACTGGTGTCTTTCATTCCTGGCCCTCCAGACTCAGAGCCTTGCAACTTTGCTTTCTAACCATTTAATCGAGTTGTTCACCTCTGGTATACAAGGTGAATGTAAATGAACTGCCTGGTGAGTAATGTTGAGGATACTGGAAAAAATAATGAAGCATTCATTACCTGTTACTTTTTGCTCTTAAAGTAATTAATTTATCACACAACAATATTAATTTGTCACACAACACCTACATCCTGAAATAAACACCATTTGAGTTGATTTAATAAGACAATAAGGAACAGGGAAAGAAAACTAAAAAAAAAAAAAATCACAAATAAGATAAGGGATATGTCTTAATGTATATTTCATTAATTTAAAAAACAGGTTAATTAATGAGTTATCATCAGTCATTGTGTGTGATCACAGGACCATGAAAAACATTATTGCTTTTAACGGTACTCAATTTCAAGCAATGTGACTATGGTAAGGCAGTAGTACTTACTTTACTTACCTTACTGACTGTTTACCAAGTTGGTTACTGTGCAATGCATCAAGTCCAGTCCAGTAGAGGGCGCGCTGTCAAGTCAAGCCCCATTTTACACCAATGAAACAATAAACGAGAGCGCGCCATCCCCGGACAAAGAGGGGTGAAAATCAAGCGTACCCATGTCCGCCCTAACCCGCATTGTCCAATCGGCGCAGCTTCTTGCGCCGGAAGTTTTGAGTGAACGGAACGCGGGAAATACACAGGAGTCTTCAGCTGTTCAACATAAACCGGGAAACATTTCGAAATAACGTAAATTGACTGGAAAACAGGTATAACCCACATATATATGTATGCATGCATGTATGTATTCACTGTGCACGTGTACGTTAACTAATGTCGCGCATTTATCAGAAGTTGCTGTTGTATTAATTTACCAGTGTTTCGTGTCATTAACCGAGCCGCCGTAATGCTAATGTTAACTCGACTATCGTTGCAGTTTTGTTAATGTTAGTTCAAATGTGAGCGCACTGACTTGGCCACCCATTGTCCAGTGTGTCCATTATTCGCCTGCACACGGACATTAAGGTTTAAAATGAGCTAACAGCGGTGGCGTGGGTGTTTTCGTCGTTGTTGCAGCGCAGCAGCATGAAGGTGGTAACGTGTGAGATTGCGTGGCACAACAAGGAGCCAGTCTACAGTCTGGACTTCCAGCACAGCCCCGAAGGACGCGTCCACCGCCTGGCCACAGCCGGAGTGGACACCACAGTCAGAGTGAGTAGCACGGCACTTTAAAGTATCTGCAGGGAAATGTGTGGACATGCCTTCATCACAAGCAGTTTAATGGCCATTTGTCACCCCGGATTTGGAAACTGTCGTCTTCTCATTCTTTATACCAAGCGCATATGTTATTGCACTTGGCCATCGTAGAGGAAAATGATTCTGGGGGAGTGCGTTTCACTCCTTATATCAGAGAAATGACCATGTCAAACACTGTTGTGCAAGCTGTCAATTTAATGACGCCTTTATCCGCAAGCACCCCTCAAAGGATATGACGTGTGGCTTTTCCTTTAGCATTCAACTCTCAAAATTTTCACTTGTTTCGGTAAAATGTCAGTCTAAATGATTTGTTTGTCTGCCATTAAAAAACAAACAAACAAAAAAATCATCATAGGAAGGCCGTAGGAAGCAGAGGAAATCATTTAAAAAAGTGCTGTTTGGTGGACTAACACTAGATGCTTATGATTTGATAAAGGACTTCTTATGTCATTGTCTGTATTTTGTGCATAAGTGTATATAATTTTATAGGTTGCACCAGCCACTTGAGAGGAGGTGCTTTTGAAATTGATTTAAAAACTGGTAGACCTGATCATATTGAGCCACTGTGGCAGGTAACCAATTAGAAACAGATTCCTTGCCCTTTTTTTTTTTTTTTTTTTTTTTTTTTTTTTTTTGTAAATGATGACATTTTTTTGTGATGTTGATGCAGCTGTGGAGGGTGGAGATGGGCCCAGATGGGAAGGCAGTGGTGGACTTTCTGTCCAACTTGGCCAGACATACCAAGGCTGTCAATGTGGTGCGCTTCTGTCCAAATGGCGAGCTGCTTGCCTCTGGAGGAGATGGTGGGTAACACACATTATTAAAGCCCGCGTTTAATAAAGGGGCTCATTCCACAAAGCTATATATGAAATTTGCCACTTGAAATGTATGCTGCTTTATAAAATCACAGATGATGCTCTTCTTAAGAGCATTATTTTTTTTTTTATATGTGGCATGCAGTGGTCTGTGACCTTGTCAACTGACAACACCAAATTAAAATTAATTGCCAGTTTTCGTATGTCACAGATGCTGCCATTCTGCTGTGGAAGCTCAATGACAGTAAGGAGCCAGAGCAAGCTCCAGTTTTTCAGGAGGATGAGGATGCTCAGCTCAACAAAGAGAGCTGGTCTGTGGTCAAGACACTAAGGTGAGCAAGAGGATTGTCACAATACTAGAATGGCTAAATTCAATATAAAACTAAGGAAAATATTGATTTTGATTGTTTTAAACAGGGTAGCTTAACCAAAAAGTAGCGAATGTGCCAGCTAAACAACGACAGACATTTTTGTGGTAAATGTTTAACGATTCAGTGACGTTGAAACTGGATCTTTCACCAACCTCTCCAAGTATTCAAGATCCTCTAATGTGAATAAGTGGCCTGGTCATTAAAAACACGATGTCTCAGGAATTATTATTAAACAGAGTAATGTCTTGTTTTTAGGGGACATATAGAGGATGTTTATGACATCTCTTGGACCCGCGATGGAAATTTCATGGTGTCTGGGTCTGTCGACAACACTGCCATCATGTGGGACATCACAAAAGGTTTAATGTGCATTACATATGATCCATGTATTGTTTCATGTCTGTTGTTTGGACAGTGATTTAAGGCACAGTATATTGTAAATATTATTAATATTATATATCTTCTTTGAGGTATATGTTACATATAGTAATTATAACTGTTTTTGGCTCTAGGTCAGAAGTTGTGCATCTTCAATGACCATAAGAGCTATGTGCAGGGAGTGGCCTGGGATCCTCTGGGGCAATATATTGCCACTCTCAGCTGTGATAGGTAAAAAACAACAACATCCTGTTTCTGACTGTTGTCCTTTCTGTGGTATGCCGATTATGAAATGACTATAATTGTTGTTACTTCACTGGTGCCAATCCCTGACATCACTGACAATGGGATACATTTGTTTGGTGTTAAAGATGTATATGTTGGTTGTTCTGTTTTTCTCCCTCAGAGTGATGCGCGTGTACAGCACTCACACCAGGAAGAAGGCCTACTGCGTCAGTAAGATGAGCTCTGGGCCAATTGGAGAGGGAGAGGTCAGTATTAGCTGTGTTTTTTTGATTGACCTCTGACAGAGAAATTCTCTTTCCACGTTTTCTCCTCAGGTCAGATACATATAGATTTCTCTTTGTGTGCTGGCTTTGTTTGTCTAATAATAATTCATGAAAATGTGTAATGATTATTCCTAGTGCACGTGCTCTGGGGCATTTGAGTAATCAGATTGCTTGCCTTAACCTTGTTACTCACAATACCCTGGTTTCCTGTGTGCATGTAAACGTAGTCACTGAAACAGAAGATAATGTCGACAGCTGTCTACATCATTCTGAGGTTCATGATTTATCTGCGTAGAAACATTTCACAAGTAAACTGTCTCAACTGAGTCGCGTCCATCTCATGGAGGAAGGACACCTTTGAAGTGTCTGTTCATTATTGTCAAACTTTTATCCTTTTTACAACTTTGTTTAGATGGTGAACATGTAAGCTGTTTGACATTTTGGCCCTTGATAATCGTAGATCTATTTGTACGAACAGAACGTGCAAAATGTACAATCAAAGACAGGTCATGAGGTTTGGTAAAAAATGTTATCCCTGAAAGTAGATTCCACGGCAACCCACGCAAATACAATTCATAATAAAGATTAATACAGAATGAGACACACGTCAAGCCTGTTTGGCAGCATTTCTCTTCCCCATGGAGAGATGTCCCTTTTCAGGTTGCCAACATCTCCTCCTCTCTCCCTGTTATCACATTTAGAAGCCTCAAGTGTTTTGTGACAGCTCAGCTACTCATGTCTATAGGAGCAAAATTCTTTATATGACAACTCAAATACAGTTGTCAGAATATGAACATTGACATACCTCTTCACAAATTTTAAGCTAAAATTCAAATGGAATTTATCTGAACTTTTGAGATATCTTCATTATTTTCACATTGTGTATATCCCCCAGCCACATCTCACTAGTGGAGGGCGAGGAGATGTGAAGGCTCCTTCAAATGTCTTTTAACCATTTGAAGTCTATTCCAGACAGGGAAAGTCATGAAATTAAATAAATTCTTAGGACAAGCCATGGAATATCATGGATTTTTTTTTTTTTTTTTTTCCATTTATTCACCAAACATATTTATTTTCCATTGTGTTCATGTTATGTTCTCTTCCCTGGCAGAATAAAAAGATGATGAACTTTAATAAGTCCTCTGAATCTGAAGTGTGCTTCACATTTTCCTCATGGAAAGTCATGGAAACGTCAGGGAATTTTACATTTGACAGAGTGGGAACCATGTTAATGATGATAGCTAATTTTTGATCGCTGAACCTGGGCCGTGTGGCTGAAAGACAGGGACCCTTACCAGCGCATGTTGGCACAAATTTCAAGAGCTAATGCACCACAAATTAGATCTGTTCCCTTAGCGACATATCTGTGTGTATTTTGGTTGCAGGTCAAGCATTACAGGATGTTCCACGATGACAGTATGAGATCGTTCTTCAGGCGCCTCACCTTCACACCAGATGGATCCTTCCTGCTCACGCCAGGTGCACACACACAAACTGCAACTCAAGTCTGTGTGGGGAAATATCCTGTGTTGTCATGTCATGCAGGTGGGGGCAGTAATAAGTCTTGATTTTAACATCTCTCTTTTTTAATCCTCAGCGGGATGTGTGGAGACAGGAGAGAACATCACAAATACCACCTATATCTTTTCCAGGAAGGGCTTTAAGAGGTGATTATTGCTGTGGGCTAAGGCATTGATAAATTATTCAGAACCACAATGCCATGTATACTAACACTGATTATCAACATGCAAATCTGTCTGCCTCCGTGTTTTAGGCCTATAGCCCATTTACCCTGCCCAACCAAAGCTACCCTGGCTGTGCGCTGCTGCCCTGTCTACTTTGAATTGAGGACCAAGAAGGGAGAAGGCAAGAACAAATATGTCCCAGTGCAGCACTAAAGTGATAGTTAGGACCTTTTACTTTTACCCATTTAGTGGCATTTGCTGCTCTATACAAGTGTAATACATCCACTTGGTTTGGTCCATTAAATCCTTCCCTGTCATGACAACGAAAGCGTCGCCTCCAAAATGAACGAAGCAGATGGAGGCTGGAAAAACAACACAATTTTGAGCCATGACACAACGCTGAAAATTTGTTCTGAAAGGACGCACAACAACACATGTTGCAGAAAATAGCTCAGCCATTTTGGAGCACAGGTGACTGAGGAGTGGAACTGAAACTTAAACAAATGTGTTGTTTATCATCCTTGAAAACAATTATTCAGCTTTGTGTTGCTTCTCAAAATCGTGTTGTTTTCTGGTCCATATCTACCTCACTCATTTTGAAGCTCCCATTCTCATGACATGGATGGATTTAATGGATTAACCTTGGTGGATGCACTTGCATAAAGCAGCGAATACCACTAGTATATGAGTTATCACGTTAAGCAAATGATTAAATCTTTCCCTGTCTTTTTTTTTTTTGGATTGTCGGTACTGTGTGTCCTTTTTCTTGCATGGTTTCTTCATTTTCTTTCCAATTTTGTCCTACAGATGGTTCAACCCAGGCTCTGCCCAATGTTTTCCAGTTGCCATACCGTATGGTGTTTGCAGTGGCATCTGAGGACTCAATCTTCCTGTATGACACACAGCAGACTCTTCCCTTCGGCTTTGTGTCCAATATCCACTACCACACACTCAGCGACCTCACATGGTACAAAAGCACAGCCTCTTCTGCTGTCCTCTGGTTCTGTAGTAGGCCCTGCTTGTGTATCCTCATCAGAAAGAATCGTTTAGAAGACCAGTCATTTAGGGGAATGAAATGTTTTGTAAACCAAAAATGTATACTTTTTCCAAGATAATAGAATTTTTTTCTTCCCAGTATTTTTTCTTGTTGCTTATGTGTGTTAGTCTCTTAATTTAAGATGTAATCCATAGCAGATTTAATAATTTATTCTACACACAGCTCTTGTAATTACCAGAAACATTAGTTTAAAAGATCAGCGGCTATGATCCATTCTTACTTTAGCATTCCAGCCATTAACATTTGGCTTCTGTCATATCCTGTTTAGGTCTCGTGACGGTTCCTTCCTGGCAGTGTCTTCCACAGACGGCTACTGCTCCTTCCTGTCGTTCTCTCCTGGGGAGCTGGGAACTCCTCTGAAGGAGCCCCCTGCCCTGGAGGTCATCACACCAACAAATGGCCCTGACAAAAAGGGCAAGAAGTCTTCAGTGGCCAGGACCTCCTCTCCTGTACCCCAGCCTCAAACCTCTGCCCCCGCTCCCACATCCCAAAGCAGTCTCAGTAAAGACGCCCCCTCCACGCCTGTGTCCTCCCTCACTTCCCCAGAGGACAAGAAGAACCTCGGGAGTGCCAAGACTAAGCCTCAGCCCCGTAGGATCACGCTCAACACGCTCGAGGGCTGGGGGAAGCCCTCTACCCCTAAAGTCACAACCTCTTCACCTCAGACCCCAACAAGAGCTCCCTCTACTCCCCAGCCTCAGACGACCCCTCTTACCCCCACCAGCTCCACAACCCAGTCACACGCCGCCCCTCTTACCCCCACCAGCTCTTCCACAGCCCAGCCTCGACCCGCGCCCCTCACCCCCTCCACCCCTAAAGTCCTCAACAGCGGGCCCAGTACTCCAAAGGCCACAACCACCCCCAAGGGGCCCACTCCACGGTAAATACAAAGGACATTGTCAGGTCTAAGTTTCCGAATGAGAGAAAGAGGAACAGGAAATATGTTATTGTGCCCTTGGTAAGGTGTAAGTCTTATTTACAGGGCTGCTTTGATTGTTGGCAGACAGGACCCTCAAGGCTCTTGAGAAGTGTTTGTGCGTGTGTATGTTTTGCCTGTGTGTGTGTGTGTACACACAGGCAAACACAGGCCTGGCTGTGTATCTCATGGATTATATCAGCATTCAGCTATGTGGGTGTTTATTTATGTCTGTGTTTGGTTTGCAGTTACAACCCCTATCCGTGAACAAATGTGCACATCGCTAAAATCACTTAAGTTCCAGTTGAGACCAGTTTCCTGTGTTTGGAAACTCATATTTAAATATACCAGACCTGGGATTTCTGTTCTGGCAAGATTTTCTTGAAATTCATAATACACTAAGGGTATTTAGACAAACTCGACGCAGATGTAGGTGGTGTGAGTGCAGGGGCATGTGCTCTCTCAGACAAGAGTACTGCATAGTAATTTATGTAAATCCTTGAACCCTTATTCAAATGTGTGTTGACTGGAACCAGACTGAGGAAGTATGTCTACAAAGAGAAAACTGCATCCACCCACCCACCTCCCTCATGATGTTAACGTAGCCAAGCAGATAATCTTACAAAGATATTAGTAAGGCAGGGGTGCACACTCAACACTCGGGATACTTTTAGACTTTTAAATGTGCAAAATGTCTTTTTCCATACTTTTTTGGTAACATTTCTGTTTTCTAAGAATGTGGAAGTAGTATAATGAGCTTTAATCAGCTCAAGTTGTTTTTGTTGGTTTACATGTGCTCATTACTGGCAGGGAGAACAAAGCCCCGTCTGGTACGAAGGAGTCGTTGGACCCCCCACTGATTATAAAATAATGATCACTCCAAGAGACTGCTCATACACAATGGCAGGCCTGCATATGGCTGACTGTGTATGGGTTGTGTATGAGACTCTAAACATGTCTGCCTTGTCGGTCTTAACTAGTTTTCAAGTAGAGCATGACTGAATCGAAACAAAATGCGAGATGAAATGCAAAACGTCAGTAGAGCTGAACCTTGTGTAGTGTGGAGGGTTTTGTTTATTTTTCCAGTTTTATTTTGCACCTTTTTCTTTTTGTGTTGATGAATTTGTGTGTGTGTGTGTGTGTGTGTGTGTGTTTATGATCAGTCACACCTTGAAGTTTGTCTCTGATCTGTTTTGTCCATTTCTTTTCAGACGAGTATCACTGACTCCTGTTGCACCCCGCTCTCTAGCTGCCAGTCCTCTCTTCACCACTCCCTCCTCCACTGAGAAAGCCAAACATGGTTAGCATAACTAACTCGGACACCTTTCATGGATACTGTGTTGTTCTTGTTGCCATTTATTTCAGATCATCCAACAGAACAGAGGTTTGGTAGCTGAAAATATTGGACACTGAACTTCTTTCATTGTTCTTAGTGACACACCCTCAGACTCGTTTGCACAGTCAGATTTTGAGTGTGATTTATCAGTGTGTTTCAGCGTTTTCCCACAAGTTAAGTGTTCATCCAGTTAGTTGATGCACTGATTTCAAGCACAGATGTCTTCAGAAATAACTGACCGTTGTTGGTTTCAGAGGAATTCAGTTTCAGCATGTATGTATGCACATGTTTATAGCAGCTCCCACTGTGGCATATCTGTTGTGATTATAGCTTGGCATAAAAGCAAGACAGGTGGTCTGGAAGTCTGCTTTTTATACGTGGTATTCCTCTGTAGCTTTAAGTCTGTGAAACTGATATGGTTTTACAGTTTGACTACAAGACACACACAGTGCGATATAATCTCATTTTTGCACAGAATCAAAAGTTGTAGCACCAAGCCTGAGTTTTATGAACCTGCCTTGGAGGGCCACAGGTGCTGTGTGAGACAAGCTAATCACAGCTGAGTTTTGATAGAAATATTTGAAAATAAATTAAAAAAATAAAAAAAAAAAAGAAAGAATGTTCTTCTGATCGTCTACTAATTGGGTTATTGCAATTTACAACATTAACTTTTAGGAAACATCTGACTGTTTTTCTTAAAACTCTGAAGGAGGACTTTTGGTTGCTCTGAATTTAAATTCTTACATTCATTTAAGACACATGATGAGATGAGCCAATCTGACAAGGTATCAATGCAAAGCCCTGTCCCATGCTTTACCTACTTATGTTTTTTGTAATTTTCTGCTCTTGTACTATTCAGATAGAAATTCCAAAATAATGTGGGCTAGGACTTTGTGCATGATAATGTTTGGCATACAGTTTCAAATCATGCCAACATGACATTAATTGAAAGATTGAGAGAAAAGGATATTACAACTTTCAACAAATGCAACATGTGTTAGGGTTAGTTTGTTGTGGCTGTGTTACCTGGTCAGTTCATTTCACTGTGCGCTGTCGCTCATTGCCCTCTTGGATGGATGTGCACTGAATCCTGTTAAACCAAGCTTTATGTATACTGTCATGCAGTCAGCTAAACTGGCTCAGGTGTGTAAGAGTCAGTCTGTGTCCAGCACCAAACATACTGTGCACATGTCCTTGCTGTCGAGTAACCCCTCTGGTACTGATGCCTAAATGTGTATTCCCCCAGAGCGTCCGTCTCCCCCCTCTGATCCAGTGTGCCAGCCTCCAGAGTCCAAACGGCCCAAGACCAGCGACCCGCCGACCAAAACCAGCACCTCCCAGCCTTAGTGCTTACTGTCCTGTGAGGACGGGCCGGGGTACTTGATCATCTTTAATGCAGAAACACTTGTGACACCACAATGCAGCGTCATCAGGTTTTGGTGGATATTGTAATATGACTGTATTTTTATCTCGCTAGGTAACTGTGTACTCCACTATTACAAAAGAAATTGCTTTGTGGGCATTGTTCTGTTTGAATTGTTTGTAGTTTTAGTTATGTATCAAGTTTGTATTGTAAACATATTTAGATAATCATTTGTATTATTCTGGTAACATTGAGATACTGAATTACTCCTGTGTACAAAAAAAAAAAAAAAAAAAAAAAAAAAAAAGTGGTCTGCCTTATTTGTCACTGAGAATGTGAGATTGTGGAATTAAAACTACAATGCCAACCTGAAGGACCTAAAAAAAAAAAAAACAGTGTCAGGTACTTCAAGGTTAGTTGTTTGTGTTCATTAAAAAATGGTGTAAAAAAACAGGCTGACTTTTATTTGCCAATTGCAGTGGACCAACAGCCCAAATATGATCCTATCATTTTCTTTCTAATAAAGAACATTTCACCTGCATCTACATGTGATCTGTATTAAATGACCGGAGGATTTAAATATATGGTTATGGATGTGCATACCACTTTGCAGAGCCTCATTATGACAATTGGTAATTGTATATTCCTTTATAATAGGTAAAATTTGTGTTGATGTGGATTTATACAACAAATAGGAGTGCAGTTTCCTGAGTGGTTGGTGGATGTGTGTCATGGGCCCAGGGCTGTTGTCTGTCAGGATATTACAATAATTAAGGCACTTACAGTAAAAATGATATTGGTAGCTGCAATAAACATACACAAATATGAAATCAGTGGGCAGAGTGGCTATTTGAAGTTCAGTAACCTTGCTCTCAGGGCTTGAATGCCAAAATAAAGTATCCTATCCTCAGTTTAACTTGTCTGTGTACCAAGTGAAGCAAATAGTCCACTGGCATCGTGTGCGGGCAACC
Source organism: Myripristis murdjan (assembly GCF_902150065.1). NCBI lineage: Eukaryota > Metazoa > Chordata > Actinopteri > Holocentriformes > Holocentridae > Myripristis > Myripristis murdjan. The sequence continues at coordinate 18,601,687 of NC_044000.1, forward strand.
CAGCTTGATGCATGAGCAGGGGGGGTTGAGGGAGGCGGGTTGAGTGGCAGCTCCGTCAGCCAATCAGATTCCCCCTGACCGGGACTCTTTAAAGCATCTGCTAATGGTCTTTGTCTGAAGGCGGGGAGGAGGCGTCCGCGTTTGGCTGGTATTTAGCAACAAACAGAAGGTTACGAGTTTAAAAAATTGGATTATTTGATCATCTGACTCGCTTTACGTAAACCCGAGCGGTATGGAATATGTCGGATAACAGCCCGGAGCTTGTTGGCTCGCTTTGGACGGGATCCGCCGCTGATTTGCAACAATTTGGGATGATTGCGGGGAGACAACCTCGCTTTTAGGTCGTTCAAGTGGCGATGCTGAGCAGATAGCTGCATCATCATGTTGTTGCTTCCTACTCGAGTTAGCGAAAAGAAATCTCAAGTTCACGGCGGAGGTAAAGCTGCACGTCGTCATTTAGCCCCTGAGGCCAAGCCCGGCCACTGAAATAGATGGAAGGAGGACTGATGATAAACAGGAGTAGTCGGCGCTGATCCGGTTCTACGTGGTCACCGTGAAACCGGTGACTTTTTATCACTTGGCGTTTGACGTTAAGTTACGCCTCAGATTGGCGCGATAACGTTACTCTTCTGCATTTATTATCTGCACATGGGTGGGCAGTCATACCGTCAATATTGGTGTTGGTGAACACAGAGCCAAAGCAAAAAAAAAAAAAAAAAAAAAAAAAATTGCAGATCAGTACAACTAAACCTTTCCCAAACAAAAATCTAACTGAGATAATATTTGAGCGATTTTTTTGTTGTTTGTTTTTAAATCTTGTATTCCCGGCAGCTATTTACATTTGGAGGAGGGATGTTCTCCTGGACAGAGCTTTACAGTGCCGGAGCCTCCAATGAAATGCTGCCAACTTTTGCTTTTGTTGACTAAATCTAAACTAATAGCCCAGATTACCCTAATTTAAGAGAATATCCTCGTAAGACAATAATTAAGGCTAATTTCCGCTAACGGGTCTGGATCTCTTATAGCCTCCCAATGGGATAGGCTGCCCTAAAACTGAAAAGGAAAAGGTTTGATTGTCGGGGCTCATTATTAGGTTGGTGGGGGTCCCTCTCGTCTCCTGTCATCGGACCCACGTGGAGCTTATGTCGGGCCGGTGGGCAACTTTTGGCTGCTGCAGCTCCCTGCCGTGACGCGCAAAGCGGCGACTCGGTGAGCCGACACAGGACTGAGTTTTTGTTGATTTCGGGAGCCACGCAGAGGAAGACGCCGCGGTGCTTCCGACACGGGATAAAGTTACACTACACATCAGATAATCAAGCCCCGTTAAAATGGCCGGCGATTGCACCTACAACAACGCGCATTACGGAAACACAGAGACGTTTTGTCCGTCCAAGCTGTGGTCGGACGGAGACGGGGCGGCAGCCGGGGAGATGGATTCAGTCGGTAACTTGAAAGGGCGTGGACCGACACCGCGCTCGCCCAACTTTGAGGTGATCGACGGGCTGCTCTACCGTAAGAAGCTGGAAAAGGGCTTCATCAACTACCGGGAGGTTTTACACGAGGACCGGAGACACGAAGCGATCTCCACCTTCCACCGGAGGCGGCCCGGCCTGCGCCACCTCTCCCTGGAGGAGACCTACAAATGCGTGGCTGAAAACTACTGGTGGGAGGGTAGGAACATCATTGCTTGCCTTACATCTGGCTTCATATGATATCATGTGGTCCTATGACATGCTGCTATAAAGCGAGGGTTGCTGGGATTTCTCACAAATCTGGCTTGTGGCTCCCCTCTAGTTGTTGTTTTCCCTCTCTGAGCAACAGGGTTTAGTTTATTCCTTCATGCCAGGAAGTGTAAACACATCCACACTCTAATGATTTAATCAGTCAGAGATTAGGAGACTGTGTGGATGTCTCAATCAGAGATGAGTGAAGGCTTTAATCATGGGCCTGGCTAATCCTTGGCTTCTCATGGTGTTTGTATTATTGTTTCCCCTGCAGGTATGTATTTCCAGATAAGAGACTTTGTCCTGGGCTGTCCAGAGTGCCCGAGGCAGTGCAGCCAGAGATCGCAGGTAAGTGCGGCCAGCCAGAGCCACAGAGCAGTTGTCCTGACAAGTAGTACTACCTTGAGCTAATTTTGCCTCGTGCCTCTTTCCACGGCTCCTCATGTCCTCCGCGGTTTTATCAAGCGCCTGCTTTTTCTGCACCTCACACGTTTCAATTCACACTTGGTCTCACTCTCTCTCTCGCGCTTACTCAGTCCCACTCGCACGTACGGATGGGTTGCACAAGAGTCTTCTCACACATTATACTCCTCTCTGACGATGTCCCCCTCTTTCTCTGTCCCCTTTCCTCTCTCGCTCCCTGTCCCTCAGGATCCGGGCGGCGGAGGGCGTGTCTCGAAGACGATGACGTCCCACGGCGATTACATGTTGAGTAAGCTGAGGAGCCAGCGGGAGGCGGGGCTGTTCTGTGACATCACGCTGCGGACAGACGGACGATCCTACTCGGCCCACAGAGCTGTGCTGGCGGCGGTCAGCGAGTACTTCCAGGAAATCTTTACAGAGATGGACTCCAGTACAAAAACAGACGTTGATCTCACCGGTAGGACACAGGGCAGATGCCTAGACACCAACTGCAACTTCGCAGCATAGGAGCTTTTCGTCTGATATGTGGAGCAAAGCTTACCCTGATTAAAGCAATTTGTTACTTTCTAAGTCTCCTCCCTCATGTTTATTCTTTGTTCCCCCTCGTCTCGTCGTCTCTCTGATCCTGTGTTTACCACGATGCTCTTTAATCTCACTCACTCATTGGCCAGGGTTGTGCATATCTAATTAAAGGCTCCCCTGTCTCTCAGGTTTCAGTGAGGAGAGCTTGCTGTCCCTGCTGGATTTCTCCTACTCCTCCACTCTGTGTGTGCGTCAGGAGGACTTGCCTGAGGTCAGTGCCATGGCCCGCCACCTGGGCATGTGGCCTGCTGTGGAAGCCTGCTCCGCCCTTCTGAAAGAACAGGAGCAGCCGCCCTCTCGCTGCCCCAAGACGGAGAATCCAAGCCATCGTTTCCCCTCAGCCAGCGGGGGTCCCCGCCACGAGCTTCAGCACCAGCAGAGGGAAAAGAAAAGGAGGAGGATCTCGGCAGGAGAAGACAAGGTGAACCATGGCTTCAGTCTGACGCTGGATGCATCAGACGAGTCTTTGGAAGAGAGTCCCAAGCGCAATTTGCGTGGACCGCCGAGACTGCAACCGCAAGGCCACAATGGTCTTCCTCTCAGTCCCACACACAGGATGAAGCTCATGGACTTCAAATCTCCCTCTTCCAAGAAGAACACGGCCACCCGCAACTCCTTATCTACCCCACAGTCACGAAATTGTGCCACCTTGTCTCCATCAAATACCCGTCTTCTCCGCTCCACTCCTGGCGCTGCCCAGGAGGTTCAGAAATTGCTTCCCAGGCCAGAGAGCCCTCGGCGAAACAAAAAGTCTCACTCCATCCCCCTTCCTCCCTGCACCTCTAGACAGAGGCCCGGTTCTGTGTGTAACCCAGTCAGAGTAAAACAGGAAGTTGAGGAGTTGGGAGAGGATGAAGAGGACTACGCTCGAGCGCAGGAGAAATACAGGCTCATGAGCGTCCTGGGGCTGCAGAGGACTGCCCTCCTTCCCAGACCGGAAGATCTGATCGGCTGGAGACAGAAGAAGCGCTTGAGGAAGTTAAAGGCCAACAACTACTCACTAACCAAACGGCGGAAACCCCGCACCCCAGCCCCAGAAGTAACATTTGGAGATCTGCCATTATCCCTTCCCCTGTGTAACCCCGTTAACACTCGCCTGATCAGCAGGGTCATCAAGACTGAGCCTGCGGGTCCAGTCAGCATTGATGAGATAAGGGTGAAGAGGCCAAGGTCCACCCCAAGACCCATCCCGCCAAGTGACAGGAGCATGCGGAGTAAAGGGACATTACCAGAGATGCTCCAGCCTTCGTCCAGGCCTTCCTTTGGGGGTAGGGAGCTCAGGCGCTCAGTAAGGAGGGGTAATAGTGCCCCTCCTCCCTCCCAGTCCACTCCTCGCCACGCCAACTCCAAAGCCCTGGCAAGGAAAACAGTCAGGATTAAAGCAGAACCGGCTGAATATTCCATCTCAGGCACCCCTCTTCCGACAAACAGCCGCCGCCGTCACACACCTCGCAGTCTGCCGCCCCCGCTGAGGTCACAGGCCAGAAGTAAGGTGGCAGCGGAGACGGTCAAAACGTTGCGGTACAACAGCGGGCGACCGGTGACAAAGGCCAAGCTTAGGCGGAACACCACGAGGGAGCCTGACAAGACACAGTGGAAAACCCCCAGAAGAGAGGTCACGGACACGAGCCCAAGAGTTCATGATAACGAATCTATTGGGCTCCAGATATCTGACCATGTGCCTCCACCATCCATCTACAACCACCCTCTGTATAAGGTCATTAAAGAGGAGCCAGCAGACCCCCTGCCAGTGGCTGGCCCCTTCCCTGATCCTCCGTCACCAGATCTGGGCAAACGCCAGAGCAAACCCCCCATCAAACTGCTGGACCCAGGCTTTCTCTTCAGCTTCTGCCGGCCGGCGGGGGGGCCCATGGCCGTAGTGAAGAGGGAGGAGGAGACTGTGGATATCTGCCTGACACGCTCCGTGTCACAGGTGCGAGAGAAATTTGGAGCTGAGGAGCCCCCGCACAGGGCACTGAGAGCAAGAGGAGGGTCCCACACCGTGCCTCAGGTGAAGAGGGAGACAGAGGAGAGGAGTGTGAGCCAAAGCAGAGTCCAGAGGGCCAAGTCAAAATCCCACAGCAGTGCTCTTCATCTGGCCAAATCTACAGGGTCAAAGACCGTGCGGACCATGCCAAAGGTAGAGAGCAGTGGGGTGGGGAATAATTTGTGTTTCTGTAGCTGTAAAAACCTACCTGGATGAAGTTAGTTCTTTGTTAAAGGTAACCTAACCTCACCCTATTTTAGAAGGCAGCAGGTCTGATTTCAGCTTTAGCCATGCCAAGAGTTATATATAATTAACCACCTTTTTTTTTCTTTTTTTTTTGAGCATTATACACTATTCAATTGGCCTCATGAAAACGTGTCATAACACCAATTTATGTATGTATGTCATTGTATTTTGATCATATACTTACACAGTAATATTGTGTATTGTGTCTTAAGGCTCATTTATGCTCCCATTATGTACAAAAATAAGTACGTACATTTCAAACAATGGAATTGTCACTGCCCACATACTTCCATGCGTCCTTTGTGTTGGCGTGAATAATGTACCTGCTACTAAGAGGCAAAAGGGGAGGTAGCGTCATAGACGGCGGTGGTCTGTGTGGACATTAAACACATCACGACAGGACGGAGAATTCTTTTCACTAATATTATCAATTTTTAAGATTTCCTCCTCAGGTCTTGCTCAGACGGGTCTCACTTGAAGTGTTGGTTAGATTGCCCCCACGATTTTGTGGCACTGCTCTGTTTTGTCCATATCCGTGAGCTTTCTCACGGAAATGAATACAGAGTACTGACAGAAGGCTCCATCCATATCCATATGTAACACTGAGCATAAATGAGCCTTTACCTGCTTACAGATATGATGTGTCTGATATGTTTACATTTGAGTTAATTGTGTTCCATGTGGAAATATGGAATTATTGCGTTTGACTTTTTCCTCTATCTTCTTCTTGTGTGTGTGCAGCAGCAAGGCAAATGCCTCCCTCTTAGCGGCAAGAGGTGTGTCTTGCTTGAGTCCATCCGCCGGGCGAGGCTAAAGCAGCTTCGGGGGCCCCGTAGTCAGGCCCCCAAGGCCCCAAAGGGTGCCCATGCCTGTCCTCAGTGCCACACCTCCTACAGGGACTGTGATGCTCTCATCATGCATCGCCTCAGGCACATCGAGGGCAAGCACTGGCCATGTCCGGTAAGTCACGGAGGCCACAAAGGGCACCTGGAGCCACTTGGCTCTGTATGTAGGCATTGTCACTTCACTGCAGGAACATGTTTGAGTAACCAGAAAGCCTTGCTCCTGTGTGCACCAGTGGAACAGGCTGAGTCCCTGGGCCCTATAATGCTCACCTTCATTTGCGATTGCACGCCGTGTCACAGTTGATCTGCATTTCTCCACACAAAAGCACTTTCCTCTTCTCAGCTCTTGCTTTTCTAGCACCTTCAGTCTCATTTCAGACCCCCACAAGTCTCTTCTCCAAAACCAAATTTAACATCACATTGGCACACAGGCAAATAAGCATGAACGTAGCAACAGTTTTGACATCTTCAGTGTTTACCATTTTGCTTTTGTCAGTTACTTACAGAATGACTAGAGAATTCCTAATTATTAACATAAAGGTCACTGTTCTTGTGGTGTAAAAACAAAGACACTAGTGAGGGGCGATATGGACTAAAAATTTTATCACGATAATTTCTGGCATTTATTGCGATAACGATAAAAGTGACGATAAAAAATATAAAACAATTCAACTCCATCTTTTTGACTACAAATCTATCACCGCATTCAGTCTTGAGAACCCCACAAATACTGCTCAAAAATAATACTTACTGTAGTCAAATACGCTACTAAGCTATACCAATTAAGTTTAAGTAGTACACCTGTACTGCATCCTTTGTAATCACCGCTTTTTTGCAAACTTTGCATATGACAGATGTTTGCTCCACGTCAGACTTACTGTAGCCAAACCAGTTCCAGATAATCGAGCTGGAGCCTCGTTTAGCAACGAGCTCTTCACTATCAGCCCCGCCTTCCGCCATGCTTGTTATTGTGCTACACGCGTGAGCTGCCGGCTGCCAGCTGCGAGTGCGTTGCGCACGTAATTACGTCATCAACAGGAGTTTATCGTTATTATCGCGAGATGACATATTCTTACCGTGGGGAATTTTTTTGACGATATATCGCAAACGATAACATATCGCCCATCCCTAAAAGACACATTAGAGCTTAGGGTGCTTTTCAGGAGCAAGACCCAGGAACCTAGGCACTGAAACTTTTTAAAACAAAAAGTCCGATGACACCTCATCCATATCTTCTGTGTAATTCCAGTTTCTCTCCCGGTTTCAAACCATCTCTGTTTGTTTCTGTTCCGTGTTTTGCTTCCTCTGTTTGGTTTAGCTCTGCAGCAAGACGTTCTTTCGACTGAGGAATGTGCGGAACCACATCCGCACCCATGACCAGAAGTTGTACAAATGCCGCAGCTGTATCGCCGCCAGCGCCTCCTGAGGGGTGCTCACCGGCCGGCGGGAGACCGAGGTGGGTGCAAGTGATGGCGTGCAAGGCTCTGAGCCACTGTCTTCCACTGTCACTCTCTACAGACTTTAGTCAGGATCGGTCTGTTGATAAAAGCCTACTGTGATCACAGGGGTTCACTATCAGTACTGATCCTTGGGAGCAGCGTGTCAGAACATTTCTTTACAGTCGTGTTTATTTTCCAGGGTGAAGCCTGTCAGAGTCTTGAGATCAGCGAGCAAGATGGAGAGGGAGGCACGCGGTCGATCAGCAGCTTGTACATACAAAGCATCTGTCACACACAAGCACAACAGTCTGTGGGAAGGCATAATTACTCTGATTCTAATCATTGCAGTTGTCAGTGATTGCTAATTGTTATTTAAATAACCAAACCAAGGTTCCTGTTTGCATTCTGGTAGCTACAGGGGTTAAACTTGGACGTTACACTCAGGGGGCGGGGAACTGTGATGCCACGGTGTAAAGTGTCGAAACATCACAGTTGTGTACAAAAATGAAATGCAAAATGATTGTGATGATAATTATTACTACTACTTATTACTATCTTATTTTTCTATGTATAGATGATTCTCGAGTGCACTTATATTATAGCTTATGTTGTAAACCTAAGAAACGGTAATGAAATTGAAGGTTGGAGTCCACGGTGGGAATACTTGAAGTGATGCTGGAGCTGGAGGGAATACTTGAAGTTGGAGGCCGTCTCATGAGCGAGACGGCCCTGTGGGTGTTTCAGTGGGTGTCCCCTAGTCTTTGTCCTTTGGTGTTCAGATTAAGTATGACTTGGCTAGTCTCTCTCTCCCTCCCTTTGTATTGATCTGCTAGTCTCACTTTAGTCCAAGATTTCGGGGGGAGGGGGGTTGACGGGGTTAATATGACGACACCGCTGCATGTGTGTTTGCAGGTTCATTGTAATCCACTGTCTTTTGTAAGGCTGCCGGTTTTAAAGAAAAAAAAAAAAAGGGAAAACTCGTCTGATTTTGATGTGAATTTCGGAGTAGTAATCAACACAACTGTGTCATAACAGGCATTTTATTGATCTTTTCTCCCACTTTAATCCAAGACAAGGCACTTGTCTTCCTTGTTATATTTCATATTTTCCCTCCTACTGAATAAATGCAATGTGTGCACATAAAGAGACATTTTAATATGTTTCACAAGTTGATTTTAGAAATAACTGAACATTGTCCCTTGTTATCTGTAAAAAGATACTGAATAAATTTTTGCCTTTTATATCCTGTTATTCTTGCCTTAATTTAATATTCTTTGATGGGTACTGCAAGCTTTAATTATGAAATGAATGACAAATTTCTTGAGCAGAAATCTATTAATGAATCAAAGAGTCGTGCAGGCATGCAGAGTCGAGTTAGATTTAATTTAGAAAAACAATCTATTTTGAAGAGGCATTTATATCAGGTTCATCACTGGATATCTCTAAAGTGAAGAGGATCCAGACTCTTGACGATTATTATTATTATTGTTATTTTCCACTATTGCCATAATTTGTTTATAATTCATTTTGTGCTAGTAAACTAACTTTTTATACAATGGGTTACTGATTTTTAGAATGAAACATAAGCTGTTCATATATACTATGTGCTTTGTCATTTATTCAAAGAGGAAAACTAGTTACTGAATATTCCTTATCTTACTTTTCGTTGCCCACATGCTCTCCTCATGCAAATACCACACTAGTGATGTGAGAATGGACTGATGTGTTGATGTGCCTCAGCGCTGCATTCATCCAGTCAGGAGGAGAATGAGCAGGCCAGTCTGGATAGGTTATGATGTAGAAGGAAGAGCTTTAAGCATGAATCATTTCTTTGCATCCTTTCTCCTTGACTCATCTGGAGCACAAATGGAGCTCTAGGCTTCTTTGTGCGCTCTCGAATTTATTGTGCAACAGGAGAAAATGCATATAATGTAAAGACCCACTCAATCCATTCAACTCGTGATCACGATGCAGGTTTCATTATGAAAATTTCATTGGAACAAACTTTCATAATCCCTGAGGGGAAATTGGGTCATTTCAGACTCAAAGAGGAACAAGCAACATGTAGGAAGTGTAGGATACAGCAAAGGGGGGAAACATGTAGATACAATGTAGATTACAATGTTACAATGTGTGTGTTACAAATATATACACACATCTCTAACTGACAATTTAAAAACTAGAATGAGTGAAGTCAATATGCATGCATTTTAGCATTTATTATGGAATTGAGCCTTATTATTGAGCTTTATTATGTTATCCTGACTATTCCTTTTATCTAAGCTCTTAAGGCGGAGAGTTGGTCGCTTTTTAATATTTAAGTGTCAAATAAATTTAATCAGTCAGTCAAAAAAACAGCAGCAGTAGTGGAGATAAAACCTAATTAGGCCAAAAAGGAGAAATAAGAATTCCTAAAACACGAGAACGTACCGAAAACTGTAAAAGTAATGTAAAAAAAAAAAAAAAAAAAATCAACATACACACAAATGAGAGGAAAGCAAATTACAGCATGCATGCATGATGTTCAAAATGTGTGAGAGGGTCTACAGAGGTCCAGATGGATATGTCACCTTATCACTTAGATTCAAATCATAGAGGTGGATTACATGCATAAAACAGAACATGCAGATTGGATTAGAAAAAAAATAATAAAAAAAATAAAATCAAAATGAAAAACTCCACAGGTGCCAGTACTGTATGTATAGAAGTGTCACTGTGCCAGGAACAATTTGCATTGTTGCTTATTCTCATCATCACTATTATAATCAAAACATATTTTATTATGAGTTAATGTCAGCTACAGATATGCACAGACCAGAAATAGTGCAAGCAAATATTGAGACTGGTAAAACAAAATTATGTGAAAAAGCAGTCCAGGATAGTTCAGCATGAGTGAGCTGCTTGACTGTAAAGTGGATGAAGACCGGGGTCATTTGGGCAGGAGCTATTGCACAGTCTGCTGGCTGTCAGCACAAAAGGCTGAAGGGGCTTCTTAGCTGTATCAGCTCATCATACGCTGGGCGGGACGTGTTGCCTGAGCTTGATCCTCCCCTCAGCTACTGTCTCCCAGTCCCGTGGCAGAGCCAGCCTTTACCAGTTTTTGTTTGGCGCTCCTGCTTCCCACAGGGTGGCATAGCAAGTAAACCCCCCCTCCACTCCCAACCAAAGGATCCACACTGAAAGCCCCGTGTTGGCAAGCATCTGGCCTGTTGAAGTGTCTTTGAGCAAGTCACTGAATCCCCACCAGCTCTGCAACTGATACTTGGCTCTCACCACGCTGCAAAGGGGGAGGCAAGCCAGAACAGAAGTTCTCTACTAAATAAAGAATCATATTAATTTGCATCACATTACTGGTCCACTTCTAAAATGACACTGAACGCCAAGCCTGTCGAGCGCACAGAGCAGTGCGTCTTGTGTGAAGGGAGGGAAGAAGGAGAAACGTCTTTGTTAACGCCATTGCAAGAAAACACCACGTTCTAGTCTACAATTTGTTTCCCAGCCTTTGAGGTTACTTGCTGAAACAAAATATCCCCATTCCCTTTGTTGCCAACAGAACTGACTTGGTAGCTTGCTGCTCTTTCAAGTAAAGAACCAAACCTTTTGATATAATATTGCAAAGGTTTTGCGTTGGTTCCTACCCCCTCCCTTCAAGCCTCTCTTGCCTCTGATCTGGAAAACATGCATGAGCTGCTTCACCAAGCCAGCAGTACCTGAACCTAACACTAGATGACAGCCTGCACTAGTAGATGACAACTGACTCCTTAGTAACAATAAAATTATAATGCAAAATGGTTCCAGCCACATCAACCCTTGGCACTGGAAACCTCCAGACACCCCCAGCGTGCACTACTTAAGGGAAGAGTGTCGATGATGTGATTATGGTGTCGCTGAAAAGGCTGCCTTGACTACTGGGTAAGGAAATGCAATTGTTTTAATTGATGCAAGGGTATTTGATTGCATCTGACTGGATTTTAAAACAGGAAATAATAATAATAATAATAACAGTAATAATAAAAAATAGTAATATTAAGACTGATGCTAACTTGAGAAGTTCAAGCGCTCTTTGCTCTTGAGAGGGTGACCCCTTCTCTGACCTGCGGCTTTCAATGAGTTGTCCTTGCTTGTAGGAATGGTGTCAAACAAGCAAAGTGCAATACACAAGGGTGATATGGCCATGCTGGTGCATTATTTAGACCCTGCCTCGTACCAGTAACAGTGTGCTGGAACGTGCAACGATGAATGAAAAAGAAGGACTGGAAAAGTATTCTGATGTTAACTCCATAATACCGTTACGGGCTGGCAAACCCCTGCAGCAGCGTTTGGGGGCCCTCGGTGTACTTTTTCAAATTCATAGGCTTACTTGGGTTACCCTTGTCCTACCAGCGGCTGCATATGTAGGCTTATGTGAGTTTAGGGAGCCATGGAGAGTACGCCCAGGAACAGCTGACAATTTATGCTAGTGGGGCCCCCACATTCTCAGAGAGAGTGAGTGAGAGAGAGAGTGAGAGAGAGAGAGAGAGAGAGAGAGAAGGGGGAGGGAGGAGAGGGGAGGGGAGAGGAGAGGAGGGGGAAAAGAAGGGGGAATAGAGAGAGTGGAAAGGGTAAGGAGTGAGGTTGGGTGGGAGGTGAGGAGATTGTAAGGGGGGGGTTGCCATGAGGGAGAAAGCGAGGGGGGGAACCAGAGAGAGAGAGAGAGAGAAAGCGAGAGAGGGAGAAAGAGAGAGGGAAAGGGAGGCTGTCTTGTTTGTAGCTTGTCAGCAATTGCTTGAGACAAGCTTCCCCTCCATGTGTGAAAGCTACTTGGCAGGAATGCTTGGACTGTACCAAGTGCGGCCAGCCGAGAGGGGGGTTCCACCAGAGGAACAGACCCGGATTGAGCAGCCAGTGTGTGGCTGAAGTAATCCTTCAGCGGTGTCGGCTCTTTGATGTTGTATCTTTGTGTGTGTATGTGTGTGTGTGTGTGTGTGTGAGCGTGCATGTGTGTCTGTGTGTGTGTGTGTGTGTGTGTGTGTGAGTGGTGAGTGGGGAGAGGAGGGAGGGAGCGCTGTGTGGGTGTGAATGGGGCTGGAGAAAGCGTTCTGTATGGATACGTGCTCTCTCTCCCCAGCAGCAACAAAAGAGAGGGAATGAGACACCCTGCTCCCCCTACCCAGCTCTCAAGAGAAAGAGAGGAGAAAAAAAAGAAAGAGGGAAAGAAGATGATGAAACCTGAAGTGGTCCTGCAGTGTGGATTGTGTGCGTGTATGTGTGTGTGTGTGTGTGCGTGCGTGCTCACGTGTGCATCTGTGTGTGTACATGTGTCTGCATGTTTGTCTGTCTATAACTGTTTATGTGTACGGGTGCAAGTCTGTGTTTGTGTGTGTGTGTGTGTGTGTGTGTGTGTGTGTGTGTGTGTGTGTGTGTGTGTGTGCCACTGGGAAAGGAAATCTGTTTACTAACAGTCTGCATGTATCCTGTTTGTGCTATTTATGTGGATGTTTCAAGCCTGTCTGAGTGCATGTTTCTACACACTGTCCATTTTCCTCTGTTTGTGTGTGTGTGTGTGTGTGTGTGTGTGTGTACATGCTTGTGTGTGCTCTTGTTATGTGTCTTCTCCCCAGTAGGGGCTATTATTGTCTTAAGAATGTGTATTTGTGTGCGTTTATGCATGTGTGCGTGGTTGTGGGTGTGTATGCGTGGTTGTGTGTGTGTGTGTGTGTGTGTGTGTGTGGTCATTCTCCAGTAGCCTGTTGCTCTCAGCTCCACATCAGGAGGAATGCAGACTGAGATGGATTCCTCCAGGATTCCTCTTCACTGGCTTCATCGTTCCCTCTGCCGCCCTGGATCACCAACACACACGCACACACACACACACACACACACATTCCTGCTGTCCACTGACACAAAGGAGGAACATCCCAAAACTCAACCTGACTCAGGTCTTAATGATGACGTGAAAACACGGGCCACAGCTTATTTCTCCTCTTCTACAACTGTGTGCACTGAACAACTGTACGCCCTCCAAAACTCTTGTGACCCTCCCCCTTATACCCTCCCCTTTCCTTCCCTTTCACTCTCTCTCTGTCTCTCTCTCTCCTTTGCACGCATACACACACACACACACACACACACTCATATACACACACAAATACATACACGCACACGTTATGCTCACACAAAATAGACCCTGCTGTTGGCAGTCACAGGGTTTTATTTCCACACATCTTTTGTGCCTGTGTGTGTGTGCATGTGTGTGTGTGTGTGTGTGTGTGTGCGTGTGGAAAAGCAGTCAAGTTTTGGAATGTCCTGTCAGCAGTAGGCTACAGAGGAGCAGCAGTCTCCCTCTATATTAGACAAGGAACTACAACCACCCCACCACCACCACACATACACACACACACACACACACACACACACACACCACCATTCCTCATCCATTTACTGGGCTTGCGGTTTTAAAAAACAGACTGAAAAGGGGGATGCAATTATAAGTGAATTAGGCCGTGAATAATTTTCAGGATGTCAAAATGTATTGGGGTGAAGGCGTTTATGTAATTGGAGCAGTTGGTTCACTGGTATAGGGCTTAGAGAGGAAATTCTTTATTAGGAAGGGAATGCGCCACACACACACACACACACACACACATACGTGATTACACACGTGCACAAATGCATGGGCTTATTATTGCACATGTATGCATGTGTGTGTACGGGTGCACATACACACACCTGAGTGATACAGTTGATATACCTCGCAATCCTGACCTGGTTTACATGTCCCCTTGAGGTGGTGTACTGTAAAGAGTGGAGGAGGCACGGGGAGTGGAAAGCAGAGGATAGAAGAGGAGAGGAGAGGAGAGGAGAGGAGGAAAGGAAGGGAAATGTTGGGTGAGGAGGTGATGATGAGTAAGAGAGGAGTTGCACAATGTTATGTGAGGGGGAAAAGGGAGGGAGGAAATGCTGAGAGGAGGAGGAGGCAGGGATGGGAAAGAGGAGGCAGGGAAGAGGAAGCAAGGGAGGGAGTTTAGGGGAGGAGAAAGAGATGGGGTGTAAAAGGGCAGACGGTAGGAGAGAGAGGAGAGTTGAAAGGTAAGGGGGAGGAGAAATGAATGAAGAGTGTGGCGAAGGAAGGCAGGGAGGGGAGGGGAGGGAGGCTGGCAGAGGAGAGAGGGAGGGGAAGGGAGGAGGGTTGATCTCTGGGGTTTGAAGCACATTAGTATTCATGGGGAAGAGGAGGCCACAGACAGCAGAGAAACAGAGCGACCAGACTGAGAGCAGCATACCACACACACACACACACACACACACACACACACGCGCGCGCATGCATAAACACACTCACTGGCACTGACACACGCATGTAAGCATGCACTCACACACCCACACATGCCTGTGCACGCGCCCACACACATCATACATATTATGTGGGTTTAGATGCTGGAGAGTGGCTGCCAAGGCTAAACCACTCCTTGTGCTTGTGTACACACACACACACACACACACACACACACACACACACACACACACAAAACTGTCTGTGTATGCTGAGAGGCAGCACAGACAATCACGCAGCATCTTTCTCTTCCTTAATAACTTTACACTTTGCGCACTGATGTGCATATGGGCCCTGAAAACCATCCCAGGAGGCGGTTTAGCGGTCGAGACCTCTCCGCCTCGGGCAACCGCACGCACCCCTGCTGGCCGCGGATCGAATCCCGCCTCAGAAGCCTCTCTCCGGTGCCTTCGCGGCTCCGCATCCCTCTCCCCCTCTTCTCCTCTGTCAATAAAGACGAAATACTAAGAGGGTGATGGATACGGTCCGCCCACGCCCCTTTAAAAAGAGAGACCTTAACAGCTCCTGTACCTCCAGACACCGAGAGGACCAGAGGAGAGCAGGTGACTCATTTCACTGTGGGAGAGGAGGCCCGGGCTGAGCTCTGGGGAGAGGGTGGAACTCTCTCTCTCTCCCTCTCTCTCTCTCTCCCTCTTCCACAGAGGAAGTGGTGGAAGAGAGAGGGAGAGAGAGGGAGAGATTCATATCGTGTTGGAGCCCACTTGCAAAACGCTGCCGACAGCGGCAGGAGGAGGGGAGAGGAGAGAGGGAAGAGGGAAGAGGAGGTGGAGGGAGAAAAGGCAACACTCTCCGGGTGTTCTATTCTTAGTCTCTCTCTTCAGACTTGGGGCGTGTGTGTGTGTGAGTGTGTGTGTGTGTGTGTGTGTGTGTGTGTGTGTGTGTGTGTGTGTGTGTGTGTGTGTGGGCGGGCAGGTGGTGCACAGCTGACAGTTGATTTGCTGTGACACCAGACACACTGGCTGCCTTGGACTCCCATGGCCTAGATATCAGAGACTCCTGGAACCCCCTCACACTCTATTTCACACACACACACACACACACACACACACACACACACACACACACACACACACACACACACTCATCTGTGTCGTCTGTCACTCTTTCTCTGTCCCTCTCTCTCAGACCTAGCCTATATATCATTCACTGATTGGCAAGCAGGTGGTCTCCATAGAAAACCCTCAAGGCTTGGGCATAAAAAAAAAAAGAAAAAAAGAAAAAAAAACTTAGCGAGT